>NC_133333.1:256805375-257123100 GCF_042186555.1 Aquarana catesbeiana
CTTCCTGATCTGCTGGGTTGCATGCTTGGATAAGGGTTTGGTGTGTGGGTTCCCCTCAAAATCCATACCAGATCTGAAGGGCCTGGTATGGATTGGGGGGGGAACTCCACGCCGTTTTTGTCCATAATTTAATGCTGGCAGCTTTTCTCTACATTCAGCTGTCAGCAGGGAACCCCGCTGACAGCTGATGACTCATTGGTTGTTAAGGATGCGGCAGCCGTCCTCTCCTTAACAACCAGCTATTTACTAATGGTTGTTCAGGACGCAGGCTACCACCGGCGTTAAATTACCGCAAGCTTTTACTACTAAAATACTGTATGACTTATGCCGTATTTTAGTAGCGTTTCTTAAAGTGGTAGCTACTGCTTTGTGAATGGAGCCCAATAACTTCTAAGAATACAGGTACCCTTTAAGGTGATGTTCAGATTTGTTGAGCAGAACTAGAAGAAAACATGGATAATGTGCCGGAAACATCCGGCGCCGCTCCCGGGTTATTTCTGGAATGATAAATACCGAGACAAAACAAAAAGCATTCTGTGCACTTTGATGTGCATTTCAAAGTGAAATAGCGGTGTTTAGATTCGCGCTCTCAGCGCCTGTAATTGGTTTTCTTGCAGTGAACAGACACATGACGTTGATTGAGAAAAGCCACATTCAGTACAATGTGCGGAGACACAACGGGCTGCGAGATGTATTCCATTTACTTCCTCCAAACGCCCTTGTATCCGGATCAGAGAAAATCCCTGGCGTCCTGCAAGGAAGAGATGACACAGGTGAGCTGAAATATAATAGCAATCAATCAACGAATAAATAAATAAATAAATCTATCCACATTTGCTTCGGTAATGACGCTTCTGAAATATTAATGTATGCGCTAATCATCCCGGACTGATGAGGTAAGTCTTCACCAAATGTCTTACCACTGACAAAGTTGGCAGCGTTACAGTCGCTTATGAATGCAACTGGCAGAATTATCTTGCCCGCCAACCGCTTTCCTAACGCCTCCTCTGCCAGTCTCCGCACTGACTCCCTGCTAAGGCGAGGATTAAATTCATACTTCTAATCCTCATTTACAAGGCCCTCCGTAATTCCATAGCTTGCCTTCTTCCTCTTTATACTCCATTAATACTTTCACTTTTTGCTAATGGTCTACTGATTTCTTACTTCTTTGTTAACACCTACTACTTTCATAACCCCCTAAGGTAAGCACTGCGCATGCGCCTTAAATGATCAATAAATAACTAATAAGAAACTCAAATAGTGAAAATTGTAGCGTGTTTCCTTTCATTGGGGGTTAGTTGGAGAAGTGCTCTTCGTATGGAAGGTCATTGATGATGGGCCTCCAAACAGTGGTCAGTGTGGTGCCCCCTTACATTGGAGGGCAGTAAAGATGGGCCTTTTAATGTTGATGGTCAGTGTGGTGGCTGTCTACATTGGGGGTCAGTAAGGATGGGCCTTCTAACATTGGTGGTCAGTGTAGTGCCTTCTTACATTGGAGGTTAGTGACGATGAGCCTTCTGATATTCGTGGTCAGTATAGTGCCACCTTACACTGGAGGTCAGTAAAGCTGGACCTACTAACACTGGTGGTTGCTTTGGCACATCTTTACATTGGTGGACAGTTAAGATGAGCCTTCTAATATTAGTGGTCAGTGTAGTGAAACCTTACATTGGAGGTCAGTGAAGATGGGCCTTCTAATATTGGTGGTCAGTGAAGTGCCTCCTTACATTGGTGATTAGTAGGAGAAGTGCCTCCTATATTGGAGGTCAGTGATGATAGACCTCATAACAGTGGTCAGTGTAGTGCCTCCTCACATTAGAGGTTAGTAAAGATGGACCTTCTAATGTTGGTGGTCAGAGAAGTCTCATCTTACATTGGAGGTCATTTGTGTAACGCTGATGGAGGATCTTGATGTAATGGGGCACTCTGATGTAAGGGGGCATTCTAATGTGGTTCCTATATGTAAGGCAGGCTCTGGTGGTGACCTTGATGTAAGAGGGCTCTGATGGGTACCCTGATGTAGGGGGACACTCTGGTGAGTAGTGTGATGTAAGAGGGGACCCTGATGTAAGGGAGGCTCTGATGGGGAATTTGATGTAAGGGGGCACTCTTGTGGGGAGTGTGATGTAATGGGGACCCTGATGTAAGAGAGGCTCTGATGGGACCCTGATCAAAGGGGGCACTCTAGTGGGTAGCCTGATGTAATGGGGACCCTTATATAAGGGACGCTCTAATGGGGACCCAATGCAAGGGGGCCTCTGATGTAAGGGGGCTCTCATGCGGATGCTGATGTAAGGGAGATTCTTATAGGGATTCAAAAGCAAGGGGGCACTCTAATAACCTCCCTGGTGTAAGGGAGGCTCTCATGCGGACCCTTATGTTAGGTGGACTCTGATGTAAGGGGGCACCCTTCTAGGGAGCCTGATGTAATTGGGACTTTAAAGTAGGATGGGCTCTGATGAGGTCTCAGATGTAGGGGGGCACTCTGGTGGGGACTCTGATGTAAGAGTGCACTCTGGTGGGGACTCCGATGTAAGGGGGCACTCTGGCGGGGAACATGATGGGTTCTGATGGGGACCCTGATGTAAAAGGAAAGTTTTCTTTGTTTTACTGAAGTCCTTTCTCTTTTTTGCTGCATCCTATCATCCTGATTCCAAAAGAGTTACAAATTGAACATATTCATTCATTTATAATGTGTGATTTAGGTGGAAGATGAGTTATTTTATGCACCACATCCCAATGAGTTAGTGATAAGTCTTAGTGCGGCACTTTCAAGGTGCTGGAATAACATAATTACCAGTACATACACATACTCAGTAAAAAAGTTTAAGAACAATTTTTATTAAAAAAAAAATCACGTTTAAAAATACATAACCATATCGTGATCTTGTTTGCCAGAAAATGGTTAAAGTAACCTTTTACTTGCTACGATGATAAATGACATGTTTCGCCGGATATGCGGCTTCTTCAGAGTTATTGTAGCATTTTAACGAATAACTCCTGAAGAAGCCGCGTACTTGGAGTAATATGTTGAGAATGTAACATCAGTGTAGCAAGTATAAGGTTACTTTAACCATTTTCTGGCAAACAAGATATGGTTATGTATTTTTAACTGTGATTTTAATGATTTTTTTTTTAAATAAATTGTTAAACTTTTTTACTGAATATATGTGTGTAATTATGTTATTCCAGCACCTTAAAAGTCCCGTAGTACTTTAAATTGTATCACTAATTATTTTATTTATTATTCGTTGATTTAGAAAACTGAGTTTTTTTTTTCATTCCACAATCATTTGGTGAATGTACACTATATTACCAAAAGTATTAGGACGCCTGCCTTTACACTCACATGAAATTTAATGGCATCCCAGTCTTAGTCTGTAGGGTTCAATATTGAGTTGGCCCACCCTTTGCAGTTATAACAGCTTCAACTCTTCTGGGAAGGCCGTCCACAAGGTTTAGAAGGGTGTCTATGGGAATGTTTGACCATTCTTCCAGAAGAGCATTTGTGAGGTCAGGCACTGATGTTGGACGAGAAGGCCTGGCTCACAGTCTCCGCGCTCTAATTCATCCCAAAGGTGTTCTATCGGGTTGAGGTGCAGGTCAGTCAAGTTCCTCCACCCCAAACTTGCTCATTTATGTCTTTATGGACCTTGCTTTGTGCACTGGTCCAAATCATTTGGTGGAGGGGGGATTATGGTGTAGGGGCAGCGGGGATTATGGTGTGGGGGAGGGGGGATTATGGTGTGGGGGAGGGGGGATTATGGTGTGGAGGGGGGATTATGGTGTAGGGGGAGGGGGGATTATGGTTCGGCTTGGCCCTTTAGTTCCCATGAAGGGGACTCTTGAGGCGCCAAGACATTTTGGACAATTTCATTCTCCCGACTTTGTGGGAACAGTTTGGGGATGTCCCCTTCCTGCTCCACCATGACTGCACACCAGTGCACAAAGCAAGGCCCATCCACAAGGATGAGCGAGTTTGGGGTGGAGGAACATGACTGGCCTGCACAGAGTTCCGACCTCAACCCGATAGAACACCTTTAGGATGAAGTAGAGCAGAGATCGGGAGCTTCTCGTCCAACATCAGTGCCTGATGTCACAAATGCCCTTCTGGAAGAATGGTCAAACATTCCCATAGACCAGTGGTTCTCAACTCTGGTCCTCAGGACCCACTAACAGGCCAGGATTTAAGTATTACCTTGGGGAGATGCAGACTAGAATACTGCAATCACTGAGCAGCAAATGATATCACCTGTGATGTATTTCAGTTATCTTGCAAACCTGGCCTGTTAGTGGGTCCCGAGGACAGGAGTTGAGAACCACTGCCATAGACACCCTCCTAAACCTTGTGGACGGCCTTCCCAGAAGAGCTGAGGCTGTTATAGCTGGCAAATCAATATTGAACCCTACAGACTAAGACTGGGGTGCCATTAAAGTTCATGTGTGTGTAAAGGCAGGCGTCCCAATACTTTTGGTAATATATAGTGTACGATGTGGCCCTCGTATGGAAAAGTCTGGAGCCCCCTGATCTAGAGCATTCCTGATTCCAGGAGCCATTACAGCATTGAAATAAGAGAGGGAACCCTTGGCCAGGTCATTACTTTATAACAAAGCTGAAGTTTGCTCCATTGACCGCACCCAGGTTTGTTATAACTTGGTTTTCCTGATTGGGAAGGGCCGGAGGTGGCCTCATATATCGCCCGACGCCCTTCTAGCATTAATAAGGAGAGCTGGCTCTGACCTTAGGGCTGTTTCCAGAGAAGCTGAGCAATCTTCTGTATTTCCACTTGAATTTGTCTGCTAATTTCCCGGCACTCCAAGGCCCCTCCAAGAAGTCGCGGTGCATGGAGGCACTTCGAAGGCGGCACTGGAGAAACACGAGCCATTCATGCTATTTCTATTGTTAAACAAGTGGAGAGGGAATAGAAATGAATAATCGGGAGCCGAGCACAGCTGCTTAGACCCTTCATATTTCAGCACTTTCGTCTCCGCTGAGATATCCAGACAACCCCAACACCGTACAGTATATCCACGTCCAATCCTCCACAGACACATTTACAATACAACTTCATTAATTCCTTTACATAGACAGGTTTATTAGAATTTTTATGAGCCAACTGAACAGCAAATACTTGATTAGCGCGCTTGCCGCCACAGAGTCGTGGTTTCTAAGTGTTAGTAATTCCTATTACACAGCTACCACTTATTTCTATAGTGCCATTCGACTTAAAGGTAAAACTCCGGACTAAACAAATATTGTCTAAATGAAGAGGTATAGGTGTTCCTGCTTAACCACTTAAGGGCCGGAAAGGATTTGCCCCCTTAATGACCAGGCCATTTTTTTTTGCGTTACGGCACTGCGTTGCTTTAACTGACAATTGCGCGGTCGTGCGACGCTGTACCCAAACAAAATTATTTTTTTTCCCCATAAATAGAGCTTTCTTTTGGTGGTATTTCATCACCTCTGCGTTTTTTTTTATTTTTTGCGCTATAAACAAAAAAAAAAGAGCGACAATTTTGAAAAAAAAACTATATTTTTTACTTTTTGCTATAATAAATATCCCCCAAAAAAAAGTTTCCTCAGTTTAGGCCGATGTATTCTTCTACATATTTTTGGTAAAAAAAAATCGCAATAAGCGTTTATTGATTGGTTTGCACAAAAGTTATCGCGTCTACAAAATAGGGAATAGATTTATGGCATTTTTTTTTTCATTTTTAGTAGTAATGGCGGCGATCTGCTTTTTTTTTTTTTTTTTTTTTAGCAGGACTGCGACATTGCGGCAGACAGATCGGACACTTTCTTGGGACCATTGACATTTATACAGCGATCAGTGCTATAAAAATGCACTGATTACTGTGTAAATGTCACTGGCAGGGCAGGGGTTAACACTAGGGGGCGATCAAGGGGTTAAATGTGTCCCCTGGGAAGTGATTCTAACTGTGGGGGGAGGGGACTGACAGGATGAGGAGAGAGATCGCTGTTCCTGATCACTAGGAACAGACGATCCCGCTCAGCTACCCAGTCAGAACGGGCACACCCTGATCACCCCGTGTGGCGCAATTTGCCCCCGTTTAGACCCCTGATATTTCACCAAAGCCCCCTAACGGGGCTCCTAAATTGTAAAATAAATAAATAAAATTAAGTTGGAAAAAATAAAGAAATCAAAATAAAAAAGAATGACACCATCCATAGCCCTACTGACACCGTCCACTGTTTTACTGACACCATCCACTGCCCTACTGACACCGTCCACTGCCCTACTGACACCGTCCACTGCTCTACTGACACCGTCCTCTGCTCTACTGACACCGTCCACTGCTCTACTGACACCGTCTACTGCTCTACTGACACCGTCCACTGCTCTACTGACACCGTCCTCTGCTCTACTGACACCGTCCACTGTTTTACTGACACCATCCACTGCCCTACTGACACCGTCCACTGCCCTACTGACACCGTCCACTGCTCTACTGACACCGTCCTCTGCTCTACTGACACCGTCCACTGCTCTACTGACACCGTCTACTGCTCTACTGACACCGTCCACTGCTCTACTGACACCGTCCTCTGCTCTACTGACACCGTCCTCTGCTCTACTGACACCGTCCACTGCCCTACTGACACCATCCACTGCTCTACTGACACCGTCCTCTGCCCTACTGACACCGTCTACTGCTCTACTGACACCGTCCACTGCTCTACTGACACCGTCTACTGCTCTACTGACACCGTCCACTGCTCTACTGACACCGTCCTCTGTTCTACTGACACCGTCCTCTGCTCTACTGACACCGTCCATTGCTCTACTGACACCGTCCACTGCTCTACTGACACCATCCACTGCTCTACTGACACCGTCCACTGCTCTACTGACACCGTCCACTGCTCTACTGACACCGTCCTCTGCTCTACTGACACCATCCACTGCCCTACTGACACCTTCCACTGCTCTACTGACACCGTCCTCTGCCCTACTGACACCGTCCACTGCTCTACTGACACCGTCCACTGCTCTAATGACACTGTCCACTGCTCTACTGACACCGTCCAATGCTCTACTGACACCGTCCACTGCTCTACTGACACCGTCCACTGCTCTACTGACACCGTCCACTGCTCTACTGACACCGTCCACTGCCCTACTGACACCATCCACTGCTCTACTGACACCGTCCAATGCTCTACTGACACCGTCCATCCACTGATTTACTGACACCGTCCTCGGCCCTACTGATACTGTCCACTGCTCTACTGACACCGTTCACTGCCCTACTGACACTGTCCACTGCTCTACTGACACTGTTCTCTGCCCTACTGATACCGTCCACTGCCCTACTGACACCGTCCACTGCTCTACTGACACCGTTCACTGCCCTACTGACACTGTCCACTGCTCTACTGACACCGTTCACTGCTCTACTGACACCGTTCACTGCCCTACTGACACTGTCCACTGCTCTACTGACACTGTTCTCTGCCCTACTGATACCGTCCACTGCCCTACTGACACCGTCCACTGCTCTACTGATACCGTCCACTGCCCTACTGACACCGTCCACTGCTCTACTGACACCGTTCACTGCCCTACTGATACTGTCCACTGCTCTACTGACACCGTTCACTGCCCTACTGACACCGTCCACTGCTCTACTGACACCGTTCACTGCCCTACTGATACTGTCCACTGCTCTACTGACACTGTTCTCTGCCCTACTGATACTGTCCACTGCTCTACTGACACCGTTCACTGCCCTACTGACACTGTCCACTGCTCTACTGACACTGTTCTCTGCCCTACTGATACCGTCCACTGCTCTACTGACCCCGTCCACTGCCCTACTGACACCATCCACTGCCCTACTGATACCATCCACTGCTCTACTGACACCGTCCACTGCTCTACTGACACCGTCCACTGCTCTACTGACACCATCCACTGCCCTACTGATACCATCCACTGCCCTACTGACACCGTCCACTGCTCTACTGACACCATCCACTGCCCTACTGACACCATCCACTGCTCTACTGACACCGTCCACTGCCCTACTGATACCATCCACTGCTCTACTGACACCATCCACTGCCCTACTGACACCGTCCACTGTCCTACTGACACCATCCACTAAAAAATGGTTAAAAAGATTTCAGGGACAGCCAGCTAGGAGACCGCTTGAACCCTCCAAAAGCAGCAACAAGTCAATCACTATAAACAATCCCTGCAGTCCTCACATGCAAATGCTTGGTGCAAAAATAACCCAAAAAAAGAAATGACATGTATAACAATAAAACAGGACACCCCTTCTATATTGCCGGCTGCATGTTGATTCAATGTTGCTAATGCAGATTATCAGATACAGTCAGGTCCATAAATATTGGGACATCAACACAATTCTAATCTTTTTGGCTCTATACACCACCACAATGGATTTGAAATGAAACTAACAAGATGTGCTTTAACTGCAGACTTTCAGCTTTAATTTGAGGGTATTTACATCCAAATCAGGTGAACAGTGTAGGAATTAAATCACTTTTTTAAGGGACCAAAAGTAATGGGACAATTGGCTGCTCAGCTGTTCCATGGCCAGGTGTGTGTTATTCCCTCATTATCCCATTTACAAGGAGCAGATAAAAGGTCCAGAGTTCTTTTCAAGTGTGCTATTTGCATTTGGAATCTGTTGCTGTCAACTCTCAATATGAGATCCAAAGAGCTGTCACTGTCAGTGAAGCAAGCCATCATTAGGCTGAAAAAAACAAAACAAACCCATCAGAGAGATAGCAAAAACATTAGGTGTGGCCAAATCAACTGTTTGGAACATCCTTAAAAAGAAAGAACGCACCGGTGAGCTCAGCAACACCAAAAGACCCGGAAGACCACGGAAAACAACTGTGGTGGATGACCGAAGAATTCTTTCCCTGGTGAAGAAAACACCCTTCACAACAGTTGGCCAGATCAAGAACACTCTCCAGGAGGTAGGTGTATGTGTGTCAAAGTCAACAATCAAGAGAAGACTTCACCAGAGTGAATACAGAGGGTTCACCACAAGATGTAAACCATTGGTGAGCCTCAAAAACAGGAAGGCCAGATTAGAGTTTGCCAAACAACATCTAAAAAAGCCTTCACAGTTCTGGAACAACATCCTATGAACAGATGAGACCAAGATCAACTTGTACCAGAGTGATGGGAAGAGAAGAGTATGGAGAAGGAAAGGAACTGCTCATGATCCAAAGCATACCACCTCATCAGTGAAGCATGGTGGTGGTAGTGTCATGGCGTGGGCATGTATGGCTGCCAATGGAACTGGTTCTCTTGTATTTATTGATGATGTGACTGCTGACAAAAGCAGCAGGATGAATTCTGAAGTGTTGTGGACAATATTATCTGCTCATATTCAGCAAAATCCTTCAGAACTCATTGGACGGCGCTTCACAGTGCAGATGGACAATGACCCGAAGCATACTGCGAAGGCAACCAAAGAGTTTTTTAAGGGAAAGAAGTGGAATATTATGCAATGGCCAAGTCAATCACCTGACCTGAATCCGATTGAGCATGCATTTCACTTGCTGAAAACAAAACTGAAGGGAAAATGCCCCAAGAACAAGCAGGAACTGAAGACAGTTGCAGTAGAGGCCTGGCAGAGCATCACCAGGGATGAAACCCAGCGTCTGGTGATGTCTATGTGTTCCAGACTTCAGGCTGTAATTGACTGCAAAGGATTTGCAACCAAGTATTAAAAAGTGAAAGTTTGATGGATGATTGTTAATCTGTCCCATTACTTTTGGTCCCTTAAAAAGTGGGAGGCACATATACAAACTGTTGTAATTCCTACACTGTTCACCTGATTAGGATGTAAATACCCTCAAATTAAAGCTGAAAGTCTGCAGTTACGGCACATCTTGTTCGTTTCATTTCAAATCCATTGTGGTGGTGTATAGAGCCAAAAAGATTAGAATTGTGTTGATGTCCCAATATTTATGGACCTGACTGTACATGCTGGTTGTCAGCGGCCGTGGCCCAGCCTGCCTGTGTTCAGTTGATCAGCGCTCCTCTTCCTTTGTTCTGCTCCTATTGAACCTGTTATAAGGATTTCTACTTTAATATGAGATTTTTTATATTTTTATTCTTCTGTAGGAGATTCCTTGAAGAAACCGCACCTCCAGAAAACAGTCACTTGTCATTTAGACAAACTCTATCTAATGATGTATCCTTCACTGGAGAAGTTTGAAGAAGAATTGCTTATCCTGGTTAATAGTGATCGCTTACCGAAGGTAAATGGAGAGGCTGTTTATGTCATTATGGGAGGACTCTGTGTTATAGATACCCAGTTTTCCTCCCTGATTTTATTCTATGACCCATCAGTTGTTACCACCCTTCCTTTTTAATAACCTGAATCCCAATTGGCCAGCACAGTAAAGTGATGGTCATATTTATTGATATGAGGGGTCTCAAGCGCCGCCCCCAAAATCACCAAAGTACTGCACATAAAATTCTGTGAATATTCAATATCAGAGACAGCAGAGAAACAGGATATAATCAAATACTTTGAGCATTGTACAAGAGATGGTGGAGACTGCAGACATGATACAGGAGATGGTCAAAGACTGCAGACATGATACAGGAGATGGTCAGAGACTGCAGACATGATACAGGAGATGTTGGAGACTGCAGACATGATACAGGAGATGGTTAGAGACTGCAGACATGATACAGGAGATGTTGGAGACTGCTGACATGATACAAGATATGGTTAGAGGCTGCAAACATGATACAGGAGATGGTCAGAGACTGCAGACATGATACAAGAGATGATCAAAGACTGCAGACATGATACAGGAGATGGTCAGAGACTGCAGACATGATACAAGAGATGATCAAAGACTGCAGACATGATACAGGAGATGGTTAGAGACTGCAGACAGGATACAAGAGGTGGTCTGAGACTGCTGACCATCTCTTGTATCATGTCTGCAGTCTCTGACCATCTCCTGTATCATGTCTGCAGCCTCTAACCATATCTTGTGTCATGTCAGCAGTCTCCAACATCTCCTGTATCATGTCTGCAGTCTCTGACCATCTCTTGTATCATGTCAGCAGTCTCTAACATCTCCTGTATCATGTCTGCAGTCTCTGACCATCTCTTGTATCATGTCTGCAGTCTCTGCAGAGAAAGGTTCTGCAGTGCTGAGGGCCTGGTCTCCATGTGTCTCCCTCTGTTTCCCCTGAAGGACCCCCTTGTTCTGAGTCATTGCCCGGCATAGATTGGATGTCCACCAGTAACCTCTGTTATGAACATATCTGAAAATCAATATTTCTGTATTCTTGAAGCATACATGCCCCGTGCAATCATTTCTATAGCTTATGTGTTTTTATGTTTTTTGTTTTGTTTGCTGGCGGCGCTCACTATATAAATAAAAAGATGATATTTTTGTCCAGGCTTAACTTTATCTGATGTTAAAATCAGACATGAACATATGTAGACTGATGGTCTACGTGACGTGTTTTCACAATTCCACCGCGCCTGAATCTCATCCAAAGCTGTTACTATAACATCTTACAGGGAAACCAATCCAGGGACAGCGTTCTGTCTGTCTGATCATTTTGGCAGAGCTGTGTGTGTGTGTTTTTTTTTTGTAAACTATTTAAGTGCAAATTCAAAAGTTGGGTAAGCAAAGGTTTAGGAAACCTGTGGTTACCATTGCTGACCTCATCTTATAATGCTACTTGCCTGGCTGCTGTATTGTAGATATTACACAATGGTGGTGTGACTGATGGGTAACTCATTTCTCTCTCCCTCTTCCCTCTTCATTTTTCTTATCTTCTTCTCTCTTTCTTTTCTCTTTCTTTTCTCTTTGTCTCTTTCCATTTTTTCTTTCCTTCTGCATTTCACTATTCCTCCATCTCCCCCTCTCATTCTTCCCTCCTGTTTTTTTTTCATCTTTTGTGTCTCTCTTTATTCCTCCTTGTCTCTTTCTTCCGCTATGCCTCTCTATTACCATCCATGTCTCTCTCTCTCACTTCCTACATGTCTCTCTCTCTCACTTCCTCCATGTCTCTTTCTCACTTCCTCCATGTCTCTCTCTCTCACTTCCTCCATGTCTCTCTCTCTCACTTCCTCCATGTCTCTCTCTCTCACTTCCTCCATATCTCTCCCTCTCACTTCCTCCATGTCTCTCTCACTCACTTCCTCCATGTCTCTCTCACTCACTTCCTCCATGTCTCTCTCTCTCACTTCCTCCATGTCTCTCTCTCTCACTTCCTCCATGTCTCTCACTTCCTCCATGTCTCTCTCTCTCACTTCCTCCATGTCTCTCTCTCTCACTTCCTCCATGTCTCTCTCTCTCACTTCCTCCATGTCTTTCTCACTTCCTCCATGTCTCTTTCTCACTTCCTCCACGTCTCTTTCTCACTTCCTCCACGTCTCTTTCTCACTTCCTCCATGTCTCTCTCACTTCCTCCATGTCTTTCTCACTTCCTCCATGTCTCTCTCTCTCACTTCCTCCATGTCTTTCTCACTTCCTCCATGTCTCTCTCTCACTTCACCCATGTCTCTCTCTCACTTTCTCCATGTCTCTTTCTCCCTCTCTCTCACGACTTCCATGTCTCTCTCTCTTACTTCCTCCATGTCTCTCTCTCACTTCTATGTTTTTCTCTCTTCCTCCATGTCTCTCTCTCTCTCACTTCATCCATGTCTCTCTCTCTCTCACATCTTCCATGTCTCTCTCCCTTTCTTAATCCATGTCTCTTTCTTCTTCCATGTTTCTCTCTCTCTCTCTCTCTCTTCTGCCATGTCCCATTACTCCATCTCTCTCTCTCCCTTCCTCCATGTCTCTCTCTCTTCTATGTTTCTCTCTCTTCCTCCATGTCTCTCTCTTCCTCCATGTCCCTCTCACTTTCGCTATGTCTCTCTCTCGCTTGCTCCATGTCTCTCTTCCTCTCTCACGTCTTCCATGTCTCTCTCTCTTACTTAATCCATGTCTCTTTCTTCTTCCATGTTTCTCTCTCTCTCTCGCTCTTCTGCCACATCTCATTACTCCATCTCTCTCTCTCTTCCTCTATGTCTCTCTCTTCTTCCATGTCTCTTTTTTTCTGCCATGTTTCTCTCTTCCTCCATGTCCCTCTCACTTCCTCTATGTCTCTTTTTTTCTGCCATGTTTCTCTTTTCCTCCATGCCTCCCCCTCACATCCTCCATGTCTCTCTCTCTCTTCTATGTTTCACTTGCTTCCCTCATGTCCCTCTCACTTCCTCCATGTCTCTCTCTCACTTCCTCCATGTCTCTTTCTCTCTTACTCCATGTCTCTTTCTCTCTTCCTCCATGTCTCTCTCGCTTCCTCCTTGTCCCTCTCACTTCTTTCATGTCTCTTTCGTCTCTGCCATGTCTCTCTCTCTTCCTCCCATGGCGCTCTCTCTTCCTCCATGTCGCTCTTTCTCTCTTCCTCCATGTCTCTCCTCCCATGTCTCCCTCTTCCTCCCATGGCGCTCTCTCTTCCTCCATGTCTCTCTTCCCATGGCTCTCTCTCTTCCTCCCATGGCGCTCTCTCTTCCTCTATGTCTCTCTCTCTCTTCCTCCATGTCTCTTTCTCTCTTCCTCCATGTCTCTCTCGCTTCCTCCTTGTCCCTCTCACTTCTTTCATGTCTCTTTCGTCTCTGCCATGTCTCTCTCTCTTCCTCCCATGGCGCTCTCTCTTCCTCCATGTCGCTCTTTCTCTCTTCCTCCATGTCTCTCCTCCCATGTCTCCCTCTTCCTCCCATGGCGCTCTCTCTTCCTCCATGTCTCTCCTCCCATGGCTCTCTCTCTTCCTCCCATGGCGCTCTCTCTTCCTCTATGTCTCTCTCTCTTTTCCTCCATGTCTCTCGTTCTTCCTCCATGTCTCTCTCTCCTCTGCCATGTGTCTCTCTCTTCCCCCATGGCTCTCTCACTTCCTCCATGTCCTTCTCACTTCTTTCGTTTCTTTCTCTTCTGCCATGTCTCTCTCTTCCTCCATGGCTCTCTTCTTCCATGTTTCTCGCTCTCTCTTCCTCCATGTCTCGCCCTCACTTCCTAATTGTCTCTCTCTCCTTCTATGTTTCTCTCTCTTCCTCCATGTCTCCCTCACCTTCTCCTTCCTGCCTTTCTCATCCTCTCGCTCTTTCTCTCTCACTCTCCCTCCATGCCTCTCTCCCATCCTTTTTATCTCTCTCTCGCTCTTTCTTTCATACTCTTATGTCTTCCATGTTCCTCTGTCTCTTGTTCTGTCTCCTACTCTCCAGGGAATGCCCATTGCCGGTGGGACTTCTGTTTCGATTCAAGAGCGCAGACTACACATTGGTGTTCACAATGGTTGGTGTTTTGTGCAGCCGCCTCAGGTTGTGGTGGTAACACCGGAGAGCAGAGCCATGAAGGCGCATTCCGTCGCTAGCCTGAGGAGGAGACCGGCCAGCAGTCAGACACTAAGGTATGTCTGATCACTCGGAGATCTTTGTCTGAGCTGTGAGATATTATCTCAGAATTCTGATATATTGCCTGGTGAAAAGGAATCATATGAGCATGTGGAAAATATCAGAATTTCGGGAGTGAAATGGTAGAAAGTCCCCTCTACATACTTAGGCATGAGGCATAGCACTGGCTCTGTGTGAAAAGTCCATTTAATGGAACTGTAAACTGCTAAACTTGTTCCTTTACAGTTTCCATCATTGCATTGAGGCAAGCAGAATATCCATTAAAGCCAAACTCCAGAAGTATGTTTGTGGAGCCTTTAGAGCAGGCATGTCCAAAGTCCGGCCCGCGGGCCATTTGCGGCCCGCGTTCCGGTTTGATGTGGCCCCCACTTGGAATTTACATATGCATCCATCTGTGGCCCCCCAAGCTCGAGCGTGTTATGTTTTATTTGCTGTGAATATATCTTCTTTAGCTGAACAAATCCCTGAGCGTTGGGCTAATTGTTGATGAGCCGGGGGGGGGGTGTGGCTGGGCGTGTTCAGAAGTCAATGTGCCCGAGCCGCTATGAAGCTGACAGCGCGCAGGGCGAATCACAAGCACTGTGACTATTCCCGATCTCTGCATCTGCAGTCCGCAGATCGGGGAAATGTCACAGTGCCTGTGATTGGCGGTGGCGCTGTGCGCTGTCAGCTTTCTTCCTTGCAGGCTCGGGCACATCGACTTTTAACAATGAGCACGGCGCTCGGGGATTTGTTCAGCTAAAGAAGATAGGTATATTCACAGCAAAAAAAATAACATGCTTGAGCTTGGGGGCCACAGATGGATATACTTGGGGGGGCCACAGATGGATATACTTGGGGGGGCCACAGATGGATATACTTGGGGGGCACAGATGGATATACTTGGGGGGGCACAGATGGATATACTTGGGGGGCACAGATGGATATACTTAGGGGGGCACAGATGGATATACTTGGGGGGCACAGATGGATATACTTGGGGGGGGCACAGATGGATATACTTGGGGGGGCACAGATGGATATATATGTAAATTCCAAGTGGGGGCCACATCCTTTCAGTCAGTGAGAGGCACTGGTGGATTAGGCTGGCTAAAGAAAAGATTATTATTTAAAAAAATAATAAACGCTCAAGCTCATCCTTTACCCCAAGAGGTGCTTGGGGATTGGTCAGAGACTAAAGAAGAGATATATATAATTTTTTTTTTAAACATGACACGCCTGAGCTCATTGTTACCCTGAGAAGAGAAGATATATATATTATATATCATCATATATTGTCATCAATGTTACGACATGAATAGTATTCCATTGGCAATAAACTTTGCATAAAATATTTCATTTGCATTTAATTTTAAAAGTCAGGCAAAATGGTCGGCCCTCACGCATGTTCACTTCATGAAATCTGGCCCTCTTTGAAAAAAGTTTGGACACCCCTGCTTTAGAGCATAAGAAATGGGGACATCCTGGGAACCCTGTAGCAGAGGCATCCAGTAAAAGTTTGACAAAGAGGCAGGAATGCCTTGAAATGCGTAGCCACGTTCCCAGGATGTCCTTTGGCGTCTGACATCATCCATTGGGTTTCTCGGGAGTCTTCTCCTGACCAGGAAGTGGTCTGAGCTTCCTATGGTGGCCCAGACAGCGGCAATGCCTTTGCTACAGGGTTCTCTGGATGTCTTAGGCTCTACTTGCCTCCACAAACTTTATCTGAGGGGCCATATTCTTTTTTTCATACAATAAATGTTTTAATGCTGCACTTAGGATGAGCCCTCTGTTCTATCTGTTTTTATGGCTTTTATATTACTTTAACACTTCACAACAATTTTGACTTTGTCCATCTGGGAATTTTGGGTGTTCCCGCCCAACTTTGTGTGTTCCAGATCCTTTTGTTATATTTTGTGAAATATTAAAGTGGACCTGAACTCAAAATCTGAAGATTTGCTATGTTATAAGGAACATCTAGAAATGTTAATTGTGCCTAAGTAGTACACTGAAAGATTTTGCCTTTTGTTTTGAATTCCCCCTGTACTAACCAGTGCACTTCCTGTGCCTACAGCCTAATAGCTGTATATTTGCAGTGTGAGATCATCTAAGGCAATGGTCTCCAAACTGCGGCCCAGGGGCCGGATGTGGCCCTTTGCTTGATTTTATCCGCCCATTGGGGCACTATTCCTCCTACTGATACCAATGATGGGGCACTATTCCTCCTACTTACACCAACAATGGGGTAATATTCCTGTCACTGACACCAATGATGGGGCACTATTCCTCCCACTGATACCAATGATGGGGCACTATTCCTCCCACTGATACCAATGATGGGGCACTGTTCCTCCACTGAAAACACCAATAGGGGCATAATTTGTCGCTGACACCATTGATGGGGCACTATTCCTCCCACTGATACCAATGATGGGGCACTATTCCTCCCACTGATACCAATGAGGGGGCACTATTTCTCCCGCTGATACCAGTGAGGGGGCACTAGTCCTCCCACTGATACCAATGATGGGACACTATTCCTCCCACTGATACCAATGATGGGACACTATCCCTCCACTGACACCAATGATGGGGCACTATTCCTCCCACTGATACCAATGAGGGGGCACTAGTCCTCCCACTGATACCAATGATGGGACACTATTCCTCCACTGACACCAATGATGGGACACTATTCCTCCACTGACACCAATGATGGGACACTATTCCTCCCACTGATACCAATGATGGGACACTATTCCTCCACTGACACCAATGATGGGACACTATTCCTCCCACTGATACCAATGATGGGGCACTATTCCTCCCACTGACACCAATGATGGGGCACTATTCCTCCCACTGACACCAATGATGGGGCACTATTCCTCCCACTGACACCAATGATGGGGCACTATTCCTCCCACTGACACCAATGATGGGGCACTATTCCTCCACTGACACCAATGATGGGGCACTATTCCTCCCACTGATACCAATGATGGGGCACTATTCCTCCTCTCACTGACACCAATGATGGGGCACTATTCCTCCCACTGATACCAATGAGGGGGCCATTTTTTGCGATACGGCACTGTGTCACTTTAACTGACAATTGCGCGGTCGTGCGAAGTTTCACCCAAATAAGATATCCTTTTTTTCCCCACAAATAGAGCTTTCTTTGGGTGGTGTTTGATCACCTCTGCAGTTTTTTATTTCTTGCGCTATAAACAAAAAATTTTGAAAAAAAAAACAATTTTTTACTTTCTGCTATAAAACATCCAATAAAAAAAATTGAAAAACCACATTTCTTTATCAGTTTAGGCCAATATGTACATTTTTTACATATTTTTGGTAAAAAATAAGTGTATATTGATTGGTTTGCGCAAAATTGATAGTGTCTACAAATGATATTTTTATGGATTTTAAAAAATTTTTTTACTAGTAATGGTGGCGATCAGTGATTTTTAGCGGGACTGAGATATTGCAGCGGACAAATCGGACACCTAACTGACACTTTTGACACTTTTTCTGGGGTCCAGTGACACTAATACAGTGATCAGTGCTAAAAATATGCACTGTCACTGTACTAATGACACTCGCAGGGAAGGGGTTAACATCAGGGGCGATCAAAGCGTTAAAGGGGTTGTAAACACTCCCAGTTTTTCACCTCAATGCATTCTATGCATTGAGGTGAAAAACCTATTGTAGTGCACCCCCCCCCCCCCCCCCCCATTTTACTCACCTGAGCCCATTCGTCTCCGGTGACGCGAACACCCTCTCCGACCGGTGTCTTTGCTCTTGATTGGATAGATTTGTAGCAGGGCAGCCATTGGCTCCCGCTGCTGTCAATCAAATCCAATGACGCGGGCGCGGTGCCGAGTCCTGCTGTCTGTGCCTATGGAGGCAGCAGCAGGACACGGGAGATGAGGAAGTCCTGGGAGCAATAGTCTGCAGGAGTTACACAGAGGAGGAGCAATAGTCTGCAGGAGTTACGCAGAGGAGGAGCAATAGTCTGCAGGAGTTACGCAGAGGAGGAGCAATAGTCTGCAGGAGTTACGCAGAGGAGGAGCAATAGTCTGCAGGAGTTATGCAGAGGAGGAGCAATAGTCTGCAGGAGTTACGCAGAGGAGGAGCAATAGTCTGCAGGAGTTATGCAGAGGAGGAGCAATAGTCTGCAGGAGTTATGCAGAGGAGGAGCAATAGTCTGCAGGAGTTACGCAGAGGAGGAGCAATAGTATGCAGGAGTTACGCAGAGGAGGAGCAATAGTATGCAGGAGTTACGCAGAGGAGGAGCAATAATCTGCATGGTGATGACGGGAAGAGACTGTCGTTATTATTCATGCTCATCATTCCTTCAGGCTCAAGCAAAGTTCTAATCTTTAAATCCTATAAATATGATGGCAAATTCTTTTGATCTATGGGCATCCCATATACCCCTCTCCCCAACCAAGTTTTATCCCCCAATAAAGAAAACAAAGCAAATGACTGTTCATTGCCTCTGAGGTGATATATGAAGGTCTGGCAGTCGGGTGATTTGGTGGATGTTTGTTACTAGTGGCAACTACACCGCTACACCTTGAAGGCAGAGAGGTGTCTTTTCCTTTTCCATGATAGGTAAAGGCTTTAACCCTGACTGAGCGTTGATAGGAGGTGAGGATGAGCCATGTGGGGGATGTGTGGGGGATGTGAAGGAGACGTAACACAAGCTTTGTCTTCCCGCAGTTCTGCCGCGCTGGTATTAAGGAGCCGCATGCGTCTGCCTGAGATGGTCAGTGACCCCAGATTCACCATCGTCTTCCTGCTGGAGTATGTCTTCACTGTGCCCAGCGCTGTTGGCAGCAAGGTACCGTAAAATATGTCCTATCCTCTGGGATTTTGTTCTTTTTCTTAATCAGTGGCAGCTCTATACGGGGTATCACCCCCCCCCCCCACCAATCAATGTGCCCGGCCCCCTAACCTACATGCAAGGCGCCGGATGCATGGATTTCTATGGATTAATTTTTTTAGAAGCATGTGATTAGAGCCTGAGGCTCTAATTTGCTTCAAAAGGTGGGCATGGGGTGCAGAGCGGATGGGATTGCCATCCCTTGGCAGACAGGAGAAGGAAAAAAAAGGGGGGGGTGGAGTAGGGAGGGACAGGGTGGCTGAGGGTGGAGTGGAAAGAGACAAAGTGAGAGACAAGTGGGAAAGAGAAGGGAAAGCAAGGAGATGTAGAACTAGGCCAGGAAAGAGGAGAAACAGTCAAGACAAGAATAGAAAAGAAAGAGGTGTGGTTAATTCATTTTTAATATTCAATGCAAACTCCCCCATCTATCCATGTCTCCATCTATCCATGTCTCCACCCATCCTTGTCTCCATCCATCCATGTCTCCACCCATCCATGTCCCCATCCATCCATGTCCCCGTCCATCCATGTCTCCATCCATCCATGTCTCCACCCATCCATGTCTCCACCCATCCATGTCTCCACCCATCCATGTCCCCGTCCATCCATGTCTCCATCCATCCATGTCTCCATTCATCCATGTCTCCACCCATCCATGTCTCCACCCATCCATGTCTCCACCCATCCATGTCTCCATCCATCCATGTCTCCACCCATCCATGTCTCCACCCATCCATGTCTCCATCCATCCATGTCTCCACCCATCCATGTCTCCATCCATCCATGTCTCCATCCATCCATGTCTCCACCCATCCATGTCTCCATCCATCCATGTCTCCACTCATCCATGTCTCCACCCAACCTTGTCATCAACCCATCCATGTCTCCACCCATCCATGTCTCCACCCATCCATGTCTCCACTCATCCATGTCTCCACCTATCCTTGTCTTCAACCCATCCATGTCTCCACCCATCCATGTCTCCACCCATCCTTGTCTCCACCCATCCTTGTCATGAACCCATCCATGTCCCCGTCCATCCATGTCCCCGTCCATCCATGTCTCCACCCATCCATGTCTCCACCCATCCATGTCTCCACCCATCCATGTCTCCATCCATCCATGTCTCCACCCATCCATGTCTCCACCCATCCATGTCTCCATTCATCCTTGTCTTCAACCCATCCATGTCTCCACCCATCCATGTCTCCACCCATCCATGTCTCCATCCATCCATGTCTCCACCCATCCATGTCTCCATCCATCCATGTCTCCACCCATCCATGTCCCCGTCCATCCATGTCCCCGTCCATCCATGTCTCCACCCATCCGTGTCTCCACCCATCCGTGTCTCCACCCATCCATGTCTCCATTCATCCATGTCTCCACCCATCCATGTCTCCACCCATCCATGTCTCCACCCATCCATGTCTCCATTCATCCATGTCTCCACCCATCCATGTCTCCATCCATCCATGTCTCCATCCATCCATGTCTCCATCCATCCATGTCTCCATCCATCCATGTCTCCACCCATCCATGTCTCCATCCATCCATGTCTCCACCCATCCATGTCTCCATCCATCCATGTCTCCATCCATCCATGTCTCCACCCATCCATGTCTCCATCCATCCATGTCTCCACTCATCCATGTCTCCACCCAACCTTGTCATCAACCCATCCATGTCTCCACCCATCCATGTCTCCACCCATCCATGTCTCCACTCATCCATGTCTCCACCCATCCTTGTCTTCAACCCATCCATGTCTCCACCCATCCATGTCTCCACCCATCCTTGTCTCCACCCATCCTTGTCATGAACCCATCCATGTCCCCGTCCATCCATGTCCCCGTCCATCCATGTCTCCACCCATCCATGTCTCCACCCATCCATGTCTCCACCCATCCATGTCTCCATCCATCCATGTCTCCACCCATCCATGTCTCCACCCATCCATGTCTCCATTCATCCTTGTCTTCAACCCATCCATGTCTCCACCCATCCATGTCTCCATCCATCCATGTCTCCACCCATCCATGTCTCCATCCATCCATGTCTCCACCCATCCATGTCCCCGTCCATCCATGTCCCCGTCCATCCATGTCTCCACCCATCCGTGTCTCCACCCATCCGTGTCTCCACCCATCCATGTCTCCATTCATCCATGTCTCCACCCATCCATGTCTCCACCCATCCATGTCTCCACCCATCCATGTCTCCATTCATCCATGTCTCCACCCATCCATGTCTCCACCCATCCATGTCTCCACCCATCCATGTCTCCACCCATCCATGTCTCCATCCATCCATGTCTCCACCCATCCATGTCTCCACCCATCCATGTCTCCATCCTTTATTCTGTTGAGAAATCACTTAGAAAAATACCCCCCTAGCGCAGGGATCTCCAAACTATGGCCCTCCAGCTGCCGTACTACACACAGGATGGGACTACACATCCCATGAGGCATTGTAAAACTCTGACATTCACAGACATGACTAAGCATGATGGGAATTGTAGTTCCTGAACAACTGGAGGGCCATAGTTTGGTGACCCCCTGCAGCATTTCTAGCTGCAGCCATCTTGAGTAAGGGCAGATGATTCACGTAGCATTTAATGCCTGGAATCCATCTGCCCTTACCTCAGGTATGCAGACAAGAGGGTGTGCTTAGCTGAGAAAGCCCCTCCTCCTGGGATGTATGACATCATTTTGGCCTAGGCCAGAAACCAGGAAGCAGCTGAAAAAAAATTTAAAAAACAAACAAACCCTTCCTATTTATTTACTAATTCTGGCAGCATAAGGATTTAAAAAAGTTCACTTTGATTGGGAAAGTTTAGTTCCACTTTAAAGTCTGAAAGCATTGGGGTGATGATTTATTGCCAGTGGAGATGCATGCATTGGTCAGTAGGGTCCTTCTTTAGGTTCCCCAGCTGGCTGCATATAGAATCCATGTGTGAATTGTTATTGTCTATAAAGTTGCAGTTTCCGTTGTCTCCCATCTGCTGGCGGAGATAAGCTGGGCCCTCCATATTGGCGGGGGCGGGGGGGTTCTGATTTCCTCGATGCCACTTTCTGCACTTTACACACAAGTAGATTTCAATCACCCCCGCTCCTATTATCCCCCCCACCCTCAGTATCTGGAAGAATCTCGGGACTTGATTATATTCCGCTCTTTTCTTTGCAGCGCTGGTTAGATTTATCAGTCTGACTTTCAATAAATGTTTCTGCTTCTCTTAACATTTTTAAGTGCGCTATTTAACGAGAAGGCAAGAAAAATACTTTCCTGTTTGTGCTTTCTTCTTTTTTTTTTTTTAAAAACATGACCTCTTTTATGGGGAATAAAATTGCTTCTGCCTTTTACAGCGTTCTTCATTGTGACATTTCCAATCTGAAAGGATCGCGGCGCTCTCCATAAATTGGAGGACTCCGAAAGTAGGACTGCAGATTTACAGAGATATTTAGGAGAGCAACTGACAAAATAATAAAATTCTGATCGATACATTTCCTGACACTGAGGGCGAATTCACAATAGTGCGTTGATCTATATTTTAGCGCAGCTGTAAACTGCAGGTCAGTGCAACACTGCGTTGAATTGCGGTTAACGCAACGCAATGCAGGTAAAGAAAGATGGTCGGGTTATGTAAAGATGGACGCCGCAAACTTTACATACCCGACCAGACTTCTAGCACCCTCTGCGCTCGCGGTACATGGGGCTATTTGCTCCCTCTCCTATCCCACTAGGTGTTATGGCGCGGCCTTCTCTGGGTAGACCCTGGTTTACTGGGCGGGTCTTTGTCCCTTCCTTGTACTCCAACCACTATTGTCATGGGATGTCAGAAACCATGAAATCAGGCCGAGACAGAAGTACAGTTAAATCACACTTGTTTAATAATAAAAGTAAAAAGAACAAATGTAGTCAAAACATAGCCAAAGTTCAGTAACCGGAACGGATAGTCAGCCAAGCCAGAAGTCAGGGATCAATGTAGTGGAACAGCAAGCAGGATCTGGAGCCAGAAGGAATGTCGGCAAAGCAAGTCTTGAATGGGATCGCAGGAGATAGTTTCTGTGATGTTGACCAAGGCGGAGGCAGAGCTCCTCTGGACTGGATGGCTTAAGTAGGCAGGACTGACGAGCAGGAAATCATCAACAGCTGAGTAATTGTGTAGAGAGATAGGAGCTGGCAATTAGCCGACAGATGATCTGCCAGCTCAGAGAGGGAAGGGCTGAGCCCAGCCCTGACAGATTACCTCTTTCTGCAAAGACCGTTTTTACCATTTGGATTAATAAATCCCGCCGGATTTTTCTCTCTGCCAGCATTTGTCCTTGCTTCAAAATTTGGCCATAAAAGCTATACACACAAAGTGGATCCTGAAGAAGCCAATCTCGGGCGAAACGTGTTGATCCCATCACCCTCTGTTTCCTTCAAATTCTTTGTTGGATGTATAACCAGCCTGTACTACAGTTTTTTTCTAGATTTTATTGGTGTTTAATAAATATTGTCAATTTTATTCCTTCTTACTTTTGTATATGATTGCATTTTTTTCTTGTTTTTTGGCACGCTAAATTCCCCTATTTCCCCATGTCTCTCCTACTAGGAGATTCGAGGAGGCCTCATTTTTTTCCATTAGTTGTACCTTTGGGGATTGTGCTTTTTTTTTTTTTTTTTTTTTTTGTATACAAGACCTCCAACTCAAAACATTCCAAAAAAAAACCAAACTTTGCCTTGTCATTAATAATTTCCTTAAGCCGCAAAAAGAAACAAGATGTGAAGTAATAGGAAACATGCAAAATACAGTGCATTCTAATGCATGCTAAAAGGCGCATCAACGCTGTTTTTTAATAAAAGGACACTTACCTGTCCAGGGATCCGGCACTGTCCTCACCTGGGCCAGCTCTTCGCCGGTCTTTGGATCCTCAGCCCCAGCATGTAAACTGGTTGTGATTCCTTTGTGGCCTCACAGTTGGCTTCTTGCTGCACTTGAGCCGCGCTGTGCTTTGTGAATTGTCCTGCAGCCTTCTGGGAGCTACAATATCTCACAAAAGTGAGTACACCCCTCACTGAAGAAATGACACTTGTCTACAATGTAAAGTAGTGAGTGTACAGCTTGTATAACAGTGTAAATTTGCTGTCCCCTCAAAATAACTCAACACACAGCCATTAACCGCTTCAGCCCCGGAAGATTTTACCCCCTTCCCGACCAGAGCACTTTTTGCGATTCGGCACTGCATCGCTTTAAGTGACAATTGCGCGGTTGTGCCAACGTTACACCCAAACAAAATTGACATCCTTTCCCCCCCCCACAAATAGAGATTTCTTCTGGTGGTATTTGATCACCTCTGCGGTTTTTATTTTTTGCGCTATAAACAAAAAAGGAGCGACAATTTTGAAAAAAAAAAAAAAAAAACGCAATATTTTTTACTTTTTGCTATAATAAATATCCCCCAAAATTATATAAAAAAAACCCCATTTTTTTTCCCCTCAGTTTAGGCTGATATGTACTCTTCTACATATTTTTGGTAAAAAAAATCGCAATAAGCGTATATTGATTGGTTTGCGCAAAAGTTATAACGTCTACAAATAGGGGAAAGAATTATGGCATTGTTGTTATTATTATTATTTTTTTTTACTAGTAATGGCAGCGATCTGCGATTTTTATTGGGACTATAAAAATGCACTGATTACTGTAAAAATGTCACTGGCAGGGAAGGGGTTAACCACTAGGGGGCGATCATGGGGTTAATTCTGTTCCCTATGTGTGTTCTAATTGAAGGGGGGATGGGACTGTCTAGGGGAGATGACAGATCGCTGTTCATACTGTTGTATGAACAGCTGATCAGTCTCTTCTCCCCTCAGAGAACCGGAAACTGTGTGTTTACACACACAGATCCCAGGTCTCCGTGTGTCACCAGCGATCGCAGGAGCCCAGCGGTGATCGCGACCACCGGGCACTCGCATCGGCTCCGGGGGGAAAGCAGGGGGCGCGCACCCCTAGTGGCCACGGGGCGAAGTGACGTTACATAACGTCAATTCGCGCAGCCGTGCCATTCTGCCGTAGTAAAACTGCGGCGGCTGGTCGGCAAGTGGTTAATGTCTAAACCGCTGGCAACAAAAGTGAGTACACCCCTAAGTGAAAATGTCCAAATTGGACCCAATTAGCCATTTTTCCTCCCCGGTGTCATGTGACTCATTAGTGTTACAAGGTCTCAGGTGTGAATGGGGAGCAGGTGTGTTAAATTTGGTGAGGCGTTTACTCACTTTTGTGAGATACTGTATGGCATATCCCGGAAGGTTTACGGCAGGAAGGTTTGGGTGGCGGCTAGGTATCCTCTCCTCCCGAAAACTAGCAAACCTGGTATACTTGCCTGAACCCCATCTCGATCCAGCGATGTGCACGAGAGCCTCAGCGCCCCCCCAGTACGCTCCCTCCTCATTGGCTAAGACAGCAGTGGGGGCCAATGAGGTGAGAGAGCAGGCAGGGCCAAGTCACGGCTCTGTGTGTGTGAATGGCGCGGCTCTGGTGTCCCCATTGTAAGCTGCTTACTTTGGGGGCCTTTCGGCAGGAGGGAGGGGCCAGGAGCACCGGCGACCCTAGAAGAGGAGGATCTGGGCTGCTCTGTGCAAAACCATAACACAGAGCAGGTAAGTAGGACATGTTTATTTTTTTCTTTAAAAAGAAAGCCTTTAAGCCCTTGGTGCCGGCCACACACAAATATGCGGCCTTTCCGTGCCTGGTCCTTGACGCCAAGAGGGCGCATATTTGCGTGAATTGCTGTCAATACAGCAGTGCTGAGAGCACACACGCTGTGCACACTCTCGACACAGTTGCTGGCGCCTAACCGAAAGCTCCCAATTGCTTGTTGCGTGACCTGATTGGCTGTAATGGCGCCGCCGAAAAGAGGTCAAGATACAAAAATCCAAATGGTGACTCTAGCATTGGGGGGGAAGCTATTTACTTAAAGTCTCTAAGGAAGACACGTGGCCACACAATTAAATTTGACTACAGGTGGATCAATCCTAACCACTTCCTGTTCAGTGATGTACCGTTACCCCACAGGATTGGAAGGGTGATATCTCAAACATCAATGCAGCTACAGTGATGACCGGGATATCATTTTTTTTTTTTCAGCCGGCGATTCTCTTCACTGTAAAAGTAATCCTAGCGGCTATACAGTTGCTGGACTACTTTTACAGGTGGTGGAAGTCCCACCACTGATCTCGGTTTGATCAGTTGCTTTGGGGGCCAGAGGAGAGATTTGGAATCTAATTGAGCAGTTACCTGCACACAGGTGGGCTTTGCCAGGACCAAAAGGCGATGGAGGGTGGACAGAGCCATTACAAAGAGGGATAAAGTTCTTCTTTAAAGCTCAACTCCAGGAAAATCTTCTTCGCCCCCCAAAAAAATTGCATATCAGCATAGGTTAGAAGTGTGTGAGAAGTAGAGAACTTTGTTTTAACCTGGAGTGGGCCTTTAAAGAGAATCTGTGGCCAGGCTATGGACTTTCAAGTATCTACATATTCTAAACAAGCAGTAAATGAACTTTTAAAGAATCCCTCATTGACCTCTGTAGCTGCTGCAGCCACTAGAGATCCACAGCTCGGGTGGGAGAATCTGTCCACAGGACAACTATTAGTCGTGTTCTCCACAAATCTGCCCTTTATGGAAGAGTGACAAGAAGAAAGACATTGGTGAAAGAAAGTCATAAGAAGTCCTGTTTGTAGTTTGTGAGAAGCCATGTGGAGGACACAGCAAACATGTGGAAGAAGGTGCTCTGGTCAGATGAGACCAAAATTTAACTTTTTGGCCTAAAAACAAAACGCTATGTGTGGGGGAAAACTAACACTGCACATCACCCTGAACACACCATCCCCACCGTGAAACATGGTGGTGGCAGTCCGACGGACTTTGACGGACTTTACGACGGACTTTCCGAATGAATGGACAGATTTGTACGTGATGATGTACACCGGACTAAAACAAGGAAGTTCATAGCCAGTAGCCAATAGCTGCCCTAGCGTCAGTTTTTGTCCGTCGGACTAGCATACAGACGAGTGGACTTTTCGACCGGACTCGAGTCTGTCGGAAAGATTTGAAACATGTTTCATTTCTAGGTCCGTCCAAATTTTGGGGGGAAAAAAAGTCCGCTGGAGCTCACACACGATCGTATTGTCCGACGGACTCCGGTCCGCCGGACCAAGTATGCCGTAAAGTCCGGTCGTGTGTACGCGGCATTAGAGTTTGCACAAGACTTGAGACTGGGGCGGAGGTTCACCTTCCAGCAGGACAACGACCCGAAACATCCAGCCAGAGCTACAATGGAATGGTTTAGATCAAAGCATATTCATGTGTTAGAATGGCCCAGTCACAGTCCAGACCTAAATCACACTGAGAATCTGTGGCAAGACTTGAAAATTGCTGTTCACAGACGCTCTCCATCCAATCTGACAGAGCTTGAGATATTTTACAAAGAAGAATGTGCAAAAATGTCCCTCTCTAGATGTGCAAAGCTGGTAGAGACATCCCCAAAAAGACTTGTAGAGAAAGGGGGTTCTACAAAGTATTGACTCCGGGGGGTGCCATACAAACGCGCCCCCCCCCCCCACACTTTTCACATATTTATTTGTAAAAAATGTTGAAAACCATTTATCATTTTCCTACAATTATGTGCCACTTTGTGTTGGTCTATCACATAAAATCCCAATAAAATACATTTATGTTTTTGGTTGTAACATGAGAAAATGTGGAAAATGTCAAGGGGTATGAATACTTTTTTAAGGAACTGTATATAAGCCATGCCTTTGCACTTTCTGTTTGCCAGATTATTGTGTTTTCCCCAGTCAATATCTGGCTCTTGTCCTTTCTGCTGCTGTCCATATCTTCACCACCGCTAGTTACCAACTTTTGGCTTGTTCCTCGACTACGCTTCCGCTTGATCCCAGCCTTCAACCACTGGTTACCGACCTTTGGCTTGTTTACTGACTACGTTTCTGCTTGATCCCTACCTGTTATATGTGCTCCTGGACCCCGGCTTGCTCACCTCCTGCTGGGGCGATCCTGAGGACCGCAACCTGGTACTAGCATGCAGCAAAACCCATCTCCACCATCAGGAGCTCTGGTGAACACTGGTTAATGCTTAGACCCCCACACCTTGGGTGGGCCCGCATCATCCCCCAGGGTGACCTGCTTGGGTACTTATCCAACTGAAGCCTCTCTACTGATATAGCTACTGGTCTCTGTGCCCGACCCCTGACCCCTGACTGTCACAGTCATGGAGGTCATCAGGAATTAGTATTTAGCTCCGGGGGACCCAAGAGATCAACACTTGAAGTGTCAGTTTCCTAGCTGAATTTGAAGGACCTTTTCTCAGCAGCGTAGCAGCATTCAGTGGTGCTGGCAGCAGAAGAGGTAAGTATTCCGTTTTTTTTATTTATAGGTGCTGAAAAGATCTGATTAAGTGATGGTTCTCTTTAAGTGACACTCCTCTCTTCCCCTTGGCCTAGATAACTGTATATTGCACGGTTCTGTAGAGTGCTCTCTTATGTAGCACCAGATAACACTCCGGCATGTGCGATCTCAGCTTGTTGGGAAGTCGTGTAACATGACGGCGGATGGTGATGATCACTTATCAGACACATTTTACCATGTTCTTCGGATGCATGCGCTCTCATTTCCTTGCAAATACACTTCTACAGTGTGAGATGAACAGGTATTACCGGTAAGTGGATGTCTTCTCTGTCCCCTGCATTTCATCAGTGTTCTTAAAGCTGAACTCCAGGCAAATAAAAAAAAAAAAGGATTGCAGCTCTGTAATCAATAACTCATCATTAAATGTATTTTTAACCACTTGTCCCCTGGAAAGTTTTACCCCCTTCATGACCAGGCCATTTTTTGCTATTCAGCACTTTAACTGTTACTTTAACTGGTAATTGTGCAGTAATGCAACGCTGTACCCAAATTACATTTATATAATTTTTTACACAAATAGAGCTTATTTTTGGTGGTATTTATTCACCGCTGGGTTTTTTTATTATATAACTAAAAAAGACTGAAATTTTTGAAAAACAAGCTGTATTTTCTACCTTCTGTTATAAAACAGGAGCAGGGATTGAGGGTCTTCCTCTCTGCACATTTTTGTGTCCTGTAATTCCACGGTTCGCTTTTCTGTTCACTAGGGATTGGCTAGGCAGCACACCGCAGACCTCCGTAAAAATAAAAAAAATAAAATGTGTATGGAGGTAGAGTGTAAGCTCCTTGGGGACAGTAACTAATGAGAATTTAGAATAGGTGGAGAGAACTGCGTAAATTGTGGGCGATATATAAATATGTGTAATGAACACATCACTTATCTTCTGCTGGTGCCATATGGGTGGGAAATGAAGGAAAATCGACCGATAGAAGTCAAAAACAGAAATAAAACCCTTACAGAAATTTTAAATATTGCGCATGTTATCAAATCTATTTACAAAAAAAGTGTCCAGAGTAAGGTAAAAGTAAAATTACAGCCTGTGTTCTTGCTTCAGAGTCTCCAAAGCCTCCATAGACGTCTATGACAACGCTCGCTAACAGCACCTGCAGCTTTTGAGAGGCTTTTATTTAGCTTTAGCTTCGCTTTGTTTTGGAGGTATTGCAGGTATGAGATATCCCAGGATGCCCTGGGAAACCAACAAACGGGAGTGTCTGGGGCAAACATCAGGTGAGCGAGGTCCGCATTGGAGCAGAGCAACTAGCAGACGGCACACGTGGGGCGCAGTGTGGGAATGCTATAGCAGAAGGTGAGTGGGGACAGGAGAGAGAGGACTGAGCAGCAAAGGATCAGCAGAGCTAGCAGACTGGAGCTGGAGAAACTAGCAGATGTCACACATCGTGTGCAGCATGGGAGCCATATAGCGGGAGGTGAGCGGGGACCGGAAAGAGAGGAGGATCTGCAAACCAGAGGATCAGTGAAGTTGGGGGTTACTACTGAGGGGGAGATCAGCAGAGCTGGGGGTTACTACTGAGCAAGGGATCAGCAGAGCTGGGGGTACTACTGAGCGGGGGATGAGCAGAGCTGGGGGTTACTACTGAGCGGGGGATCAGCAGAGCTGGGGGTACTACTGAGCGGGGGATCAGCAGAGCTGGGGGTTACTACTGAGTGGGGCATCAGCAGAGCTGGGGGTTACTAATGAGGGGGAGATCAGCAGAGCTGGGGGTTACTACTGAGTGGGGCATCAGCAGAGCTGGGGGTTACTACTGAGCGGGGGATCAGCAGAGCTGGGGGTTACTACTGAGTGGGGCATCAGCAGAGCTGGGGGTTACTACTGAGTGGGGGATCAGTAGAGCTGGGGGTTACTAATGAGGGGGAGATCAGCAGAGCTGGGGGTTACTACTGAGTGGGGCATCAGCAGAGCTGGGGGTTACTACTGAGTGGGGGATCAGTAGAGCTGGGGGTTACTAATGAGGGGGAGATCAGCAGAGCTGGGGGTTACTACTGAGTGGGGCATCAGCAGAGCTGGGGATAATACTGAGCGAGGGATCTTGCTAAATGAGGATACTAATGAGCTGAGGATCAGCTGTGCGGGGGTTTTCCTGACCTGGGGGTTCTACTGAGCCACTTTAAAGAAAATAGAAATTTAACACACACAGGACATTTGCCAAGTTTCAGAGAAGCATCACAGAAGCCTCAAAAACACATAAAAAAGCATGTTTAACCACCTCCTGCCCACCATATAATAAAATGACGGCAGAGGCTCTTTACCTATGTGATAGGCTGTGTCCAATCACAGCCCATCACATGTAAATATGGAAGTGCCGGTAATCTGCTCTCCTCGCCTCACACTGACAGAGTAAGAGGAGAGGAGAGCCGGTCAGTGGTATCTCCTCACAGGGGGGCCTGTACAAGTAATCAGTGCACTGATCATCAGTGCAGCCCCAGCAGTGATGCCAGTTTGTGCCCATCAGTAATGCCAGTCAGAGCTGCCTTTCAGGGCCTGCTCATCAGTGCCATCTATCATTGCCTATCAGTGCCACCTATCAGTGCCATCAGTGCAGCATATTAGTGCCTCCTCATCAGTGGCCTTCAGTGCCACCTCATCAGTGCACATCAGCAAAGGAGAAAAATTACTTATTTACAAAATTTTCTGACAGAAACTAAGAAAAGCTTTTTTTTTTTTGAAAATTTTCTGTCTTTTTTCGTTTTTTTTAGCAAAAAATAAACAACCAAGTGGTGATTAAATACCACCAAAAGAAAGCTATATTTATGTTATAAAAAAAAAAAAAGTTCGGTTTGGGTACAGCGCTGCATGACCGCGCAGTTATCATTCATTCTGTGACAGCGCTAAAAGCTGAAAATTGGCCTGGGCAGGAAGGGGGTGAAAGTGCCCGGTATTGAAGCGGTTAAAGAGGAAGTAAACCCTGATGGGTTTCACTTCCTCTTTTTTTCCCCTGCAAAGTAAAAGCATAATGGGCTAGTTTGCATCACATACTAGCCCATTATGTTGCACTTACCTGCAAAACGAAGCCTGCAATGTCCCCAAGGTCCCCGCTTTTGGCCGCGCCCATCTTCACCCCTCCTCTTTCTGGGGGGCTCTGTGACTGTCTGGAGTCGTGTGACGTCACTCCCGGGCATGTGCGTGGGGGCCGACGGTCACAGCACGGGCCCTTTAGAAACTGCGCAATCGTCCCCTTTCTTCAGTGCGATGAGGTCGGCGCAAGCGTGTATGGTAAATATCTCCTAAACCGTGCAGGTTTAGGAGATATTTCCAGTTCCTACAGGTAAGCCTTATTATAGGATCGCCTGTTGGGAAAAGTGGTGTGTAAGGGTTTACAGTCACATTAAGCGGTGGGAGCTTTAATGTGTGTTACAATCAAAGCGAACGTAAATGAGCCATAAAGAGTTAAATGTTATCCTGTCACTGTCAATAGCATGTTGTCTTCTGCCCCCACTACATTGTAACATCATCGCCTGTGGTGCTTTTCTCACTCGCCTTCTTCTTCCGGACTGATCATCTGCGTCTCCTTGAATTTCGATTTCTGTCAATCCCCAGCCTGGCTATTATTGTGATATCCCTTCTCTCTGTGTCTCTACCCTCTGCCAGAGCTTTGCCCCTTTCTCTTAATATATAACAAGACCTTTTTTGGCACCACTGACTTTTTTTTTCTTCTGCTCGGTCCACCCTGGAAGTGGAGTTGGTACAGATTGGCGAGCCAGCCGGAGAGGTGGCAGATACATTGATTTCCAGCAGAGGCTGCAGGCAGCAGGAACTGAGAGATGAGAAACCACTGACAGAGCGGCACCCAGCAACTAAGGACACGTTTCCTTTGATTTAATAAGTGAGATAAACCCACAGGAACCAGGAGGTGTCTGTGCAGCAGTTCATAATGTACGGAGTACGCGGGGAGTCTGTGATTGATGTGCAAGCAGAGGGATTGTGCTGGGAGACCATGTGGCCTATAAAGTCTGCAAAGGACTTTCAGAATGAGGGATTATATTAACTAATAAAGAGAACTACACAGCGAGCGTACGATTATAAAGCTGATGCTGCTACTTTGTTAGTTTTTCCTCTCTTGAGTTTAAAGTGAACCTATGGCCAGACTATGGGCATTCAAGTATCCATATGCTTAAAGGGGAACCTCACCACCCAGTTATGAGAAATCGAACAATCAGCAGCTACAAGTACCGTAGCTAATGTCTTAAAAAAAAAAAAAAAAAAAACACATATAGCCTGTAAAGTCCAATGTTGTCTTCTTTTTATTCCCACACCGCCATCTTGGATTTTAGAGCTGGCTTCTTGGATAGGAGGAGGTCAAAAAACCTATTGGTGATCCCAACAGAGGCACCCATTGGTGAGGTGTCACAAGAGCCACGTACCTGAGGTGAGACCGAAGTAGTGGGGAGGCCTCCCTTGCACCTCGGGTCCTTGAAGCCTCTGGAGGTGGAGACAGAGACTTGGTGGACACCAAATGGCACGGGTGCCAGGGGTGCGGAGAACCACGCAAGCCTTAGTCCGAGATCCGAGGTCAAGTTCAGTTTGACAACGAAGTATAAAAGGGTTAATCAGAAGAAGGAATGGTTGAGATCCAAGCCGGGGTCGGTTCCAATCTGGCAGCTGAGTACAAAAGGGGCAAAGAAGTAGAATGGTCAAGGTACAAATCCGAGGTCAATGGCAAGCAGCAAACAAGAGTAGTCAAATAGGTTTCCAGGTCACAACAAGTTCAGACAGATCACACACTAACTAGCACAGGAACAAGGGGGGACTGAAGATAATCCAGCAATTTGGCAGTGTCTGGGCTTATATAGGGAAGTTTGAGGTCACTTCCTGTGCACCTCTTGGGCATTTTCCCGCCTTTTTCCATCAGGTTGAGGTCACTTCTTGTGTGCCTCCTGGGCATTTTCCCACCTTTTTCCATCAGGTTGAGGTCACTTCCTGTGCGCCTCTTGGGCATTGTCCTGCCTTTTTCCATCAGGTCTTCTGCGCAGGTGTGGGTTGGCGCAGTGAGGTGTCTTTGGCGCATGCTCAGTTGGCACAGATTTCCTCTTGCAGCAATGCGCCATTGGTGCATGCGTAGTAAGCCCTGAACTCTTACATGAGGTTGCGGTCAACCCATAGGGAAACGCAGGTGGAGATGACAGGTCTCCATGCAGGATAGGTTCTTGGTGCTCAATGCCTTGGGGGGGTCCTGATCCTGAAAGCTCGGGGGGGGGGGCCTCTAAGGTGGGTGATAAGCTTCTTGGATAGGAGGAGGTAAAAAAAAAAAAAGAACAGTTGGTGATCCAAACGACAGAGGTTCCCATTGTGGTGTGTAATAGGAGTGAGTTGTGTCTAAGGATGGATTGATGAATAACATAGGGCTTTATTTCACCGAAAGCCACGTTTTGTGTCTCACACTTGCCACATCATCATTTTCTGGTAATACACAAAAGTTTTCAACTTCCTGGTTCCAGGCTTTCCCCAAGCTTCACATGAACAAGCCCGAGGAAAGCCCCAAGCCAGGAAGTGTAAAATGGTTGGTTGGAGTTAGAGACTGCGCTTGACTGGTTCAGTTGTTCCTAATCAGTATTCAATGGTTTCGTGGATGAATGGTGATGTTTATCTCCCTTTGGAGGTGTGGGATGCTACCTAACTTGTGCACATGTGATATCTCTTCTGTGGCAATGGTATTTAGATGAGGAGGAAGGAGTGCCCAATGTCCAAAGTGATTTCACAGTTGATGGAAAGTTGACAGTCATTTGTTGAGAGTCATGCATATACAGATTAAATCAACGCGTTTCAGGGGAATATGCCTCCCCCTTCTTCAGTGCTTGTTGGCACACATCAACAGAGATGGGTGGGCCCCACGGAAGTACCTGTATCTCCTATGACAGCAGATGTTGGTTCTGCAGGTGCAGAGGCCCATCAATTTTGACATCATTTTTGACATTGGACGCTCCTTCCTCCTCATTTGGAAGCAGGAAGTGGAAAACTTTTGTGTAACACTCTACACCAGGGCTCGATCGCGGGGAGCCCGACAGGTGGATCGTGACCACGGCTCTGCCTCCCTTCAGCCTCTGCCACTCATGTTCTCTGCAGCGGAGAGCAGGGGACATCATTGCGCTTGATGGAGGGCGGGGGCAGGAGCTGCCTCAGTGATTGGTGCTAGGCGGTCCCAGCAACCAATCATCAGCTTGTAATTATGAAATGTTAGCACCAGCAGCTCCTCCCTTCCACCCAGCACTATGTCGTCTCCTGATCTCTGCTCTGCTGTACACAAGCTGGCAGGTAGGAAGTGCTACCTTAAGAGCGCTGTGTGTATGTGAGGGGAAATTATGTGAATCGGACAGAGGAGACCCTGATGGAGGGGGGACAGAGGATACTACATTGTGTGTGTGTGTGTGTGTGTGTGTGTGGGGGGGGGTTGTGATGAGAAAGGGACTGAAGGAACTACTTTGGGGGATGGGGAGGCAGACCACACTGCTTGCAGGGCCGAGAACACTTTGCGGGGGGGCAGATGACACTGCTATGATGAGGTAGAGAGCACTACAGTGGGGGGGGGGGGGGGTGATGTGAAGGGGGGCAGAGGACACTATTTTGGAGTTTTGGGGGAATAAAGAAAACACTACTGCGGTGGGGGCGATCAGAAAACACTACACTGCAGGGTAGTGATGTGAAGGGGGGCAGAGGACACTACTTTGGGGGAGGTGATGTAAAGGGGGCAGAGGACACTAGTGTGGGACGTAATGTGAAGGGGGGCAGAGGACACTACTGACACTACTGCACAAAAAAACAAGAAAAATAGCCCTGGGACTTTAGATGAGGTGAGAGAGGTTTAGCCAATGTCCACAGTGAACACTGAGACAAAATCAATTTATTCATTTCAAAATGTTATGTAGCGGAGCGGTAACAACAATGATTGTGAGTTACCAGGCATAATAGCCAATGTACATAACACAGATGAACGTAAATATACAAAGATTTATTACAAATGTTATACATCAATGAGCAACAATAAAACTTGAAAATTGCTGGGTCAGTAAGTACACATACAAAATAAGATAAAATGTACATACATGTGGACAGGGAAGTATGTAAACATAATGCAGACATCAATAATACCCAACATGTACCGGCATAAAATAAGCATCAATAAAGCCCTATGCATTTCGCGAGACCCTGCTCGCTCTTCAGGGGCGGATGCATGAATGTTGTATCTGCAATGTAAGTAATAAGATCAATAAATGTATGTGGTTGGTAAATGGGGGCAGATGGAATGGTTAGCAAGAGAGGCCTGATGCAGAGACCTCATACTTACCGGAGTCTGAGATGAATCGCCAAACGCTGGATATCGAGATGGCAGCAGTGTGATGCATCCAGCTCGGGAGCTGAGGAGGCGGAACAAAACAAGGCCACAATAGGGGAACATCCGGAGGATCAGCACGGACTGGATAGGGGTATTTCTCACTGCGGTCTCCACTTAGCCCCTTAACATTGTGTCTGGAAAATGTCTGCAAGGATGCATATATATCAGAGGGCATCATAACTGCAAAATGAACTTATTGTATAGGGTTCTAAGCTTTAATTTATATATACATAAAGATGTAAGTGAGTGAATTAAGGTTCACCCCCCCAGGGGGCCTTGCTGGGCTGAGCTGTTCCCCTTTCGCTGGTGGTCTTTTGTGGCAGTGGTTTTCATCCAGCTCGGGGGCTGCGATGTGCATAGGGGAGCTCTGTCCTTGATCTCTTGCTGTCCTCTCCTGTCTGTGACGGGGGTGGCCATCTGCACATCGGCGCCATGTTTTCCACGCCCATACACTGACGTCTCCCTGAGGTAACTCAGGTGTGGGCTGTGTGGGTCATCCCGGACGGTTGGGTGGTTGTTGCATCTGTGCACCCCCCTTTGATGGTGGATGTCTTTTGGACGCCCATGCGTCACCGCCCGTACATGACGCTGGGGGTGTAGCCTTCGGGGTCTTGTGGGTATATCTGGACGTTCAGCACGGTTGGGATTCTGATTCATTACTTGGCGATTGGATAGAGTGGTCACATCTCTAAGAACAAACTGACAACCATTGGATGTTTTTCACTCCTATTGAGGTACAACTTTTTTACTTTCCTGACACCCATTGGGTTTGTTACATTGTTTTTATACACATGTAATACTATATCATTCTACATTGCCCCGTAGTCTCTCTGCCCATACCAGTTTTATAACCATGCATTCATGCATTTACTATATTCCATATCTCAGTTAGCTTGTTCATACCAAGATACTCTTATAACCTTAATTCACTCACTTACATCTTTATGTATATATAAATTAAAGCTTAGAACCCTATACAATAAGTTCATTTTGCAGTTATGATGCCCTCTGATATATATGCATCCTTGCAGACATTTTCCAGACACAATGTTAAGGGGCTAAGTGGAGACCGCAGTGAGAAATACCCCTATCCAGTCCGTGCTGATCCTCCGGATGTTCCCCTATTGTGGTCTTGTTTTGTTCCGCCTCCTCAGCTCCCGAGCTGGATGCATTACACTGCTGCCATCTCGATATCCAGCGTTTGGCGATTCATCTCAGACTCCGGTAAGTATGAGGTCTCTGCATCAGGCCTCTCTTGCTAACCATTCCATCTGCCCCCATTTACCAACCACATACATTTATTGATCTTATTACTTACATTGCAGATACAACATTCATGCATCCGCCCCTGAAGAGCGAGCAGGGTCTCGCGAAATGCATAGGGCTTTATTGATGCTTATTTTATGCCGGTACATGCTGGGTATTATTGATGTCTGCATTATGTTTACATACTTCCCTGTCCACATGTATGTACATTTTATCATCTTATTTTGTATGTGTACTTACTGACCCAGCAACTTTCAAGTTTTATTGTTGCTCATTGATGTATAACATTTGTAATAAATCTTTGTATATTTACGTTCATCTGTGCTGTGTACATTGGCTATTATGCCTGGTAACTCACAATCATTGTTGTTACCGCTCCGCTACATAACATTTTGAAATGAATAAATTGATTTTGTCTCAGTGTTCACTGTGGACATTGGCTAAACCCCTCTCACCTCATCTAAAGTCCCAGGGCTATTTTTCTTGTTTTTTTGTGCACTATTAGGGATGGAGGTGTCAGAGGGGTCACACCAGACCTTAATCTTCCTTTTTTTGAGGATACTACTGTGGGGAGTGGTGTGAAGGGGGGCAGAGGACACTACTGTGGGGAGTGGTGTGAAGGGGACAGAGGACACTACTGTGGGGAGTGGTGTGAAGGGGACAGAGGACACTACTGTGGGTAGTGATGTGAAGGAGGACAGAGGACACTACTGTGGGGAGTGGTGTGAAGGGGGCAGATGACACTACTGTGGGTAGTGATGTGAAGGGGGCAGATGACACTACTGTGGGTAGTGATGTGAAGGGGGCAGAGGACACTACTGTGGGTAGTGATGTGAAGGAGGACAGAGGACACTACTGTGGGGAGTGGTGTGAAGGGGGCAGATGACACTACTGTGGGTAGTGATGTGAAGGGGGCAGAGGACACTACTGTGGGTAGTGATGTGAAGGAGGACAGAGGACACTACTGTGGGGAGTGGTGTGAAGGGGGCAGATGACACTACTGTGGGTAGTGATGTGAAGGGGGCAGATGACACTACTGTGGGTAGTGATGTGAAGGAGGACAGAGGACACTACTGTGGGGAGGTGATGTGAAGGAGGACAGAGGACACTACTGTGGGGAGGTGATGTGAAGGGGGGCCGCGGACACTACTGTAGGGAGGTGATGTGAAGGAGGCAGAGGACACTACTATTGGGAGCTGATGTGAAGGAGGCAGAGGACACTACTATTGGGAGCTGATGTGAAGGAGGACAGAGGACACTACTGTGGGTAGTGATGTGAAGGGGGGCAGAGGACACTACTGTGGTGAGATGATGTGAAGGGGGGCAGAGGACACTACTGTGGGAAGAAGATGTGAAGGAGGACAGAGGACACTACTGTGGTGAGATGATGTGAAGGGGGGCAGAGGACACTACTGTGGGGAGTGATGTGAAGGGGGGCAGAGGACACTACTGTGGGGAGTGGTGTGAAGGGGACAGAGGACACTACTGTGGGTAGTGATGTGAAGGGGGCAGATGACACTACTGTAGGGAGTGGTGTGAAGGGGGCAGATGACACTACTGTAGGGAGAGATGTGAAGGGGGCAGAGGACACTACTGTGGGTAGTGATGTGAAGGAGGACAGAGGACACTACTGTGGGGAGGTGATGTGAAGGAGGACAGAGGACACTACTGTGGGGAGGTGATGTGAAGGGGGGCCGCGGACACTACTGTAGGGAGGTGATGTGAAGGAGGCAGAGGACACTACTATTGGGAGCTGATGTGAAGGAGGACAGAGGACACTACTGTGGGTAGTGATGTGAAGGGGGGCAGAGGACACTACTGTGGTGAGATGATGTGAAGGGGGGCAGAGGACACTACTGTGGGAAGAAGATGTGAAGGAGGACAGAGGACACTACTGTGGTGAGATGATGTGAAGGGGGGCAGAGGACACTACTGTGGGGAGTGATGTGAAGGGGGGCAGAGGACACTACTGTGGGGAGTGATGTGAAGGAGGACAGAGGACACTACTGTGGGGAGATGATGTAAAGGGGGGCAGAGGACACTACTGTGGGAGAGATGATGTGAAGGGGGGCAGAGAACACTACTGTGGGGGAGATGATGTAAAGGGGGGCAGAGGACACTACTGTGGCGAGGTGATGTGAAGGGGGCAGAGGACACTAGTGTGGGGAAGTGATGTGAAGGGGGCAGAGGACACTACTGTGGGGAGTGATGTGAAGGGGGGCAGAGGACACTAGTGTGGGGAAGTGATGTGAATGGGGAAGAGGACACTACTGTGGGGAGTGATGGGAAGGGGGGCAGAGGACACTACTGTGGGGAGTGATGTGAAGGGGGGCAGAGGACACTACTGTGGGGAGGTGATGTGAAGGGGGCAGAGGACACTACTGTGGGGGAGATGATGTAAAGGGGGGCAGAGGACACTAGTGTGGGGAAGTGATGTGAAGGGGGAAGAGGACACTACTGTGGGGGAGATGATGTAAAGGGGGGCAGAGGACACTACTGTGGGGAGTGATGTGAAGGGGGGCAGAGGACACTACTGTGGGGGAGATGAAGTGAAGGGGGGCAGAGGACACTACTGTGGCGAGGTGATGTGAAGGGGGCAGAGGACACTACTGTGGGGAGTGATGTGAAGGGGGGCAGAGGACACTACTGTGGGTAGTGATGTGAAGGGGGGCAGAGGACACTACTGTGGGGAGTGATGTGAAGGGGGGCAGAGGATTACTAATGTGACACACTATGTGTTCTTCATGCTGTTTTTTTTTTTTTTTTTTAAAGGGTGCTGTACCCCTCTTTAGGTCTTTATTTTGTCTATTCGGCTTAAACTTTCAGACCTCTGAGTACCACCACCACTTGTATCCTTGGGATCTGGCTGTCACTCACAGATGCCCCTTCCCCCACCTGCCATCTCTCCTTTTGTCATAGATAAAGAGACAAGCTGAGCCAAGCAATAAGCTGACACTTATATTCATACGAGGTTGACACGCTAAAGGCAGTTTCACCGATATAAATATTAATAATATTGGAGATTTGTTATAGAGGCGCAGAAGAAGTCTCTCCTCCCCGGTGTGGTCTTATTAGACATCTGGCAGCTTATTCATTTGTAACGTTTCTATTTGAGTTCGAAATGTCATATAAATAATTAAGTGATCTGCTGAAATCTCGCCCGCTGAAGTCGCATTATTTTCTGTACGTCCCACACGAGTCTTGGCTGTGGATCCACTCGTTCACCAGTAACTCCCGTCTGTCACTCTCAACAATGAAAATATTTTATTCATTTACTTTGAAACATTATAAAAGTTATTGTTTTAAAACCATCTCAGAATTTTTTTTTCTCCCTTCAGGCAGCCACTTTCTTTACATAGGTGGGTGAAAAGGCTCTCCGCATTCCTGTTCTTTGTATCAAGAAGCCGCTTACTTTGTATAGCTTGGTGAAAAGGCTCTCAGCATTCCTGTGCTTTGTTTCAGGCAGCCACTCATTTTGTATAGCTTTGTAAAAAAAGGCTCTCAGCATTGCTGTACTTTTGTATAAGGTAGCTACTTATTTTCTATAGCTCGGTGAAAAGGCTCTCAGCATTCCTGTACTTTGTATCAAGCAATCACTTATGCAGCGTACACACGAGTGGACTTTTCCACCGGACTGGTCCGACGGACCGAATCCGGCGTACAACCTGACCATGTGTGGGCTTCATCGGACTTCCGACTGCCAAAAAAACGGTGTAGGGGTCCCCCCAAAATCCATACCAGACCCTTATCCGAGCACGCAGCCCGGCTGGTCAGGAAAGGGGGTGGGGAGGAGCAAGCGCCCCCCTGCTGAACCATACCAGGCCGCATGCCCTCAACATGGGGGGGTGGGTGCTTTGGGGAAGGGGGGCACCATGCACCCCCCCCTCCCCAAAGCACCCTGTCCCCATGTTGATGAGGACCATGGCCTCTTCCCGACAACCCTGGCCGTTGGTTGTCGGGGTCTGCGAGCGGGGGGCTTATCAGAATCCGGGAGCCCCCTTTAATAAGGGGGCCCCCAGATCCCAGCCCCCCCACCCTATGTAAATGAGTATGGGGTACATCGTACCCCTACCCATTCACCTGGGGAAAAAAAGTGTCAACAAAAAACACACTACACAGGTTTTTAAAGTAGTTTATTAGGCAGCTCTGGGGGTCTTCTTCCGACTTCGGGGGGGGTCTCTTCCGACTTCTCTGCCCTCTCCGGCCTCTTCTCCCACTGTCCGGTTCTTCTCCCGCTCTCCGGCCACTTCTCCCGGTGTCCGCTTCTCCCGCTCTCCGGTTTTTCTGCCGGGCTCCTCCGCTATCTTCTGCTCTTTTGCCGCTCTTTTGCTAGCAGTGGCCCGGTCTTCTTCGTCGTCTTGTTCCCTCTTCTCTTCTTCCGATGTTGACACGACACTCTCTCCCGCTTTAATGCTGTGTGAGCGGTGTGCAATGACTTATATAGTCACCCGGTGACCCTGCCCCATATGACGTCACAGTCCTGGGGCATGCTGGGACTGTGCCGTCATAAGGGGCGGGGTCACCACTCGGTGACCACGCCCCATGCCTTTATAAGTCATTGCACACCGCTCACACGGCATTACAGCGGGAGAGAGCATCGTGTTAACATCAGAAGAAGAGAAGAGGGAAGAAGATGGCGGAGAAGACCGGGCCACCACTAGCAAAAGAGAGGCAAAAGAGCAGAAGATAGCAGAGGAGCCCGGCAGAAGAACTGAAGAGCGGGAGAAGAGGCCGGAGAGAGTGGAGAAGTCAGAAGAGACCCCCCCGAAGTCGGAAGAAGACTCCCGGAGCTGCCTAATAAACTACTTTAAAAAGCTGTGTAGTGTGTTTTTTATTGGCACTGTTTTTCCCCCAGGTGAATGGGTAGGGGTACGATGTACCCCATACTCATTCACATGGGGGGGGGGGCAGGATCTTATTAAAGGGGGCTCCCGGATTCTGATAAGCCCCCCGCCCGCAGACCCCGACAACCAACAGCCAGGGTTGTCGGTAATAGGCCCTTGTCCTCATCAACATAGGGACAAGGTGCTTTAGGGTGGGGGGGCCGCAGGGCGCCCCCTTCCCCAAAGCACCCACCCCCCCATGTTGAGGGCATGCGGCCTGGTACGGTTTAGGAGGGGGGGGGGGCGCTCGCTCGTCCCCACCCCCTTTCCTGACCGGCTGGGCTGCGTGCTCGGGTAAGGGTCTGGGGGTCTGGTATGGATTTTGGGGGGCCCCCACGCCGTTTTTGTCGGCATAGGAGGTTCCCCTTAAAATCCATACCAGACCTGAGGGCCTGGTATGCTCTGCGACGGGGCTCGCAAGGTGCCAATCTCGCCGATTAAAAGCGGCGAGATTGACTTCCTTTTCTAGTCCCGTCGTACCTCACCACGTTCAAAATGAACGGACTTTAGTCCGTGTGTGGGCAAGTCTGTTCATTTGGAAGTCCGCCGTAACTCTGACGAAAGTCCGTCGGGAAGACGGAAGGACCTAGTCTGCCAGAAAGTCCGGTCTTGTGTACGTGGCTTTACTTTGTATAGCTTGGTGAAAAGGCTCTCAGCATTCCTGCAATTTGTATCAGACAGCCACTTATTTTGTATGGTTTTGTAAAAAGGCTCTGCAAATTGCTGTACTTTGTATCAGGTAGCCACATATTTTGTGTAGCTCGGTAAAAAAGGCTCTCAGTATTCCTGTACTTTGTATCAAGTGGTCAACTACTTTGTATTGATTGGTGAGAAGGCCCTCAGCATTCCTGTCTTTGTAAAAAGGCTCTTAGCATTCCTGTAATTTGTAGCAGGTAGCCATGTTTTTGTATGGCTCGGTGACAAGGCTCTCAGCATTCCTGTCTTTGTAAAAAGGCTCTTGGCATTCCTGTACTTTGTATCAGGTAGACACGTATTTTGAATAGCTTTATAAAAAGGCTCTCAGCATTTCTGGACTCTGTATCAGGTAGCCACATATTTTGGATAGCTCAGTGAAAAGGCTCTCAGTATTCCTGTAGTTTGTATCAAGCACCCAACTACTTTGTATTTCTAATGCAGTGTACACACGGTCGGACTTTTCGACCGGACTTGTCCGACGGACTAACCAACGGACTTTCAACGGACTTTTTAACGAACGGACTTGCCTACACACGATCACACCAAAGTCCGATGGATTTGTACGTGATGACGTACACTGGACTAAAATAAGGAAGTTGATAGCCAGTAGCCAATAGCTGCCCTAGCGTTGGTTTTTGTCCGTCGGACTAGCATACAGACGAGCGGATTTCTGGGTCCGGCGGAGTTACGGCGCAAAGATTTGAAGCATGTTCCAAATCTAAATTCCGTCAGATTTTCGACTGGAAAAGTCCACTGAAGGCTCGATGAAGCCCACACACGATCAGATTGTCCCTCGGACTCGGTCCGTCGGACCAGTCCGGTCGAAATGTCCGCCCGTGTGTACGCGGCTTTAGTAAAAAGACTCTCAGCATTCCTGCACTTTGTATCAGGTAGCCACGTATTTTAGATAGCTCAGTGAAAAGGCTCTCAGTATTCCTGTACTTTGTATCAAGCAGCCAACTACTTTGTATAGCTTGGTGAAAAGGCTCTCAGCATTCCTGTCTTTGTAAAAAGGCTCTTGGCATTCCTGTACTTTGTATCAAGCAGCCAACTACTTTGTATAGCTTGGTGAAAAGGCTCTTGGCATTCCTGTACTTTGTATCAAGCAGCCAACTACTTTGTATAGCTCGGTGAAAAGGCTCTCAGCATTCCTGTACTTGGTATCAAGCAATCACTTACTAGGAACAGCTGGATAAAAAGGCTCTCAGCATTCCTATGCTTTGTATTAAGACTTCACTTACTTTGTATAACTTGGTGAAGAGGCTCTGAGCGTTGCTGCACTTTGTGAAAGTTCTCATTTATTATTCAGGTCATGATGGATAGGACAGGTGAAAATAAAACTAATGCAGCCACCACACCAAGGACTAGGGAGCTGCAGTATATTACATTTTGGGTTTAGATACACTTCAAAGAGACCCTGTCACCTTGTTCATTTTTTTTGTTTCAGCCTGGTACGGTTCAGGAGGGGGGAGGAGGGGGGGGGGGGGGAGGGCGCTGGTACGAGGGAACAAATAAGAAGACCTCCGCTTTGAGTTTTCTGTTATTGAGTCGTCCAGGAGCACAGAGCGACATAACAATTCCATTTTTATTTTCATCACAAAGGTGCACTTATCCTTTAATTTCGGCATCATGGTCCTCTGATTAACATGGGGAGTGAAATTAATTGAGTCACATTTGAAATCGAACTCCCTGAATCCTGACACATCATTACCATTCAGCTTCCCACCAAGCCGTATGAAAATGTTTCATTTCATGCACAGCTGAGTCATTACGGTTCACACCTCGGTGCCGAATAACCGCAAATTCACCTAGAAAATCGCATATTTACAGCGTTTTGTTCAATGCTAAATATTTATCGGCCTTTGGAACTTTGACGTCCGATTGACCATTCATTTAGGTGACAACGCGACAATCTCAGAATAAACAACGTCTGAAGGTTGGAAGGACGGACACAAAGACCCCCCGGCAGGACGGGATAGAATCCCTATTTATAACCTCAATCATAACCCACGGGGCTTTGTGTTCACCAGAGACCCAAATATCACGCCGTGACTAATCCGCTATATCCAGCAGTGCCTTGTAATAGAGAGCACGGTGACACCGCGTGTCACTTTACCTCGGCCGCCACAATTTATAACGGACTTGTAATGTGCACCAAAAGTAATTCTCTTCTGTGGTAATAAAAAAGTTCCCTGCTATAAAACATGAACCGCGCCAAACTTTCAAGAAACAAGCAAAACAATAAATTGGCTAATACTACCCAGCAAGTACTGCAGCTGTACTAAAATAAAGATAATCCCCTCCATTTACCTTAAAGAGGAACTTCAATCCCCTTTTTAGTGGCTTTGCCCACCCCTCGGGCGCCAGTATTATGGCGCATACACAGATGTGCCTGAGGTCTCTGCACGGAATTCAGTTTCTTGCAGAGCGCTCTGGTAAATCTGTGCACGCGCAGGAGATTTCCCTGAAACAGGAGGGAGGGACTGCAGATACCCCCCGCCCTCTCTCACCCCCTCCACCCTGCCAATAAGGTGGCAGGGTGGAGATTTTTGTGGGGAATTTCCACCTATTTCATTAAGCTGTGGTCTGCAGGCCCGCACCTGCGCCTCTGGACCCGGCCTGAAAAAAAATAGTAGAGGCACAGGCTCACTTCCTCATGCCAGCTGTGGTCCGCATGTATACAGACAGGCTAGGGTAGTATATGGACAGACTAGGGTATTATACGGACAGGCTAGGGTAGTATACGGACAGGCTAGGGTAGTATATAGACAGGCTAGGGTAGTATATGGACAGGCTAGGGTAGTATATGGACAGGCTAGGGTAGTATATGGACAGGCTAGGGTAGTATACGGACAGGCTAGGGTAGTATATAGACAGGCTAGGGTAGTATATAGACAGGCTAGGGTAGTATATGGACAGGCTAGGGTAGTATACGGACAGGCTAGGGTAGTATATAGACAGGCTAGGGTAGTATATGGACAGGCTAGGGTAGTATATAGACAGGCTAGGGTAGTATATGGACAGGTTAGGGTAGTATACGGACAGGCAAGAGTAGTATATGGACAGGCTAGGGTAGTATACGGACAAGCTAGGGTAGTATATGGACAGGCTAGGGTAGTATATGGACAGGCTAGGGTAGTATATAGACAGGCTAGGGTAGTATACGGACAGGTTAGGGTAGTATACGGACAGGCAAGAGTAGTATATAGACAGGCTAGGGTAGTATACAGACAGGCTAGGGTAGTATACGGACACAATTTCTCCCAATAAAACCAATGAAAAGACACAATTCCTCCCAATGACCCCAATCATGGGGCCCAATGACACCAGTGATGGGACACATTTTCTCCCAATGATGTCAATAATGGGGCACAATTTCTCCCAATGATACCAATGAAAAGACACAATTCCTCCCAATGACCCCAATCATAGGGCCCAATGACACCAGTGATGGGTCACAATTTCTCCCAATGACATCAATAGTGGGACATAACTTCTTCCAATGACACCATTAATGGGGCGCAATTTCTCCCAATGACACCAATAATGGATCCCAATGACACCAACAATGGGGCGCGGTTTCTTCCAATGACACCAAGAATGGGGCCCAGTGACACCAATGATGATACATAATACCTCCCACTGACACCAAAGATGTGCATTGTTTTTCCCCCCTGACGTTGGGACCTTTTTTACTCCCAATGGTCACAGTCCGGCCCTCCTAAAGTGTGAAGCATAGTAAACTGGCCCTTTGCTTAGAAACTTTGGAGACCCCTGATGTGCAGTATTGCAGTACACTGATGTGACAGTGCTAGCTTTGTCCTAATTGGCCTGCCACTGTCGCTGGGGAAGGAGTCCATAGTCGAGTGTAAGCTCTGACAAGTCAGCTTTGAGGTTATACAGGGCTTTCTTCTTCCAGCCAATGAGGAAAGGTGAAAAATATACCGTCGGGGGGGGGGGGGGGGAGTAAACCTTTTTACTTTTCTGGGGCAATACACACAATGCTCTGCACCATTGTCATGCCCTGTTTTATATATGTATTACACAGCTGCCTACCACCTCCCTATGATCCCACCACAGGAAAATGGTACAAACGCTGAAAAATATATAAATGGGTGTAGCGCTAAAATGTAAATAAACCAAATTATAAAATTGTTCACTCACATGACTCACATAACATTTAGAGATTGGGCATCAATGTTTTATATTGGCACCTTTTCCAATATGGCCGTGCTCTCCCACCGCAGCAGAAGTGACGTAGTATGCGTAGCTCCGCCCAACGCGTTTTGTCCATGTAATGTCTTCAGGGGATAGAACCCGGAAACTAGTGTTACTAGAGGAATAAGGTTGGATGTATAATACAGAGAAGGTGACGAGGTGGAGATCTGGATGAGAGGCAGCCTGTGCTTTAGCGCTTGTGACCTTTTTTATTTTTTAAGGGGTCATCTACTATTGGTGAGTGTTTCACTCAGAGGGAGAGGTGGAGGGAGTTAATACACAGGCACTTTGTTTAGGAGTGAATTGAAACACAGGCAGAAAAATTCCCCTGCACGGCGGAGGAGGGGCACCGATGGAAGACGGGTTTGATGTCGCGCCTTCCGATGAATGTCTGTGCCAACAAACTTCCATTGTTCTCTTCCTGAATGAAGAGAATAAAACGGAAACGAGATGTAAAAGTAAAAGAAAGGAAAACTCTGATCTGCTGTGAAAGCTGATTTTGTTTCAAGTTTAGGAGCGACGCACAACACTCGCCGGCGGTCCCTTTGTTATCCCCGGACATATGTCTGACGCTGTACTGCATATGAAAAGAGCCGCAAACACGACTGTGATCCAGAGACGCCGCTTCATAAAAGTCGCCTTTGTGTTCCCCGAATGATAGGCTGCTCGGCTGTCTTATTAATCCGCCTGACAGTTTACTGTAAAGAACAATAGACTGACTGCAGAAATGACCCACTGATGAGGAACACAGATAGGCCCGGGCTTCATAAATCCCATAACGAGGATGACCAGGCTGCAGAGGATCTTCATTTTATGGGTTTCATGACCAGAACCCAAAGAGTAACGTGATTCACCTCATTCAATAAAGACCACGTGCAGGTTGGAAAGCACAGGAAGGACTCTGATTGGGTGAAAACAGGCACGGAGCTAGGGGGTTGATGGGGTGGGTTATGCACCCCCAGATTTTAGTTGTGCCCCCCCCCCCCCGAGATCTCTGAGAATCCATCCACTAATCCATGAGACTTGATGGGAACTGTTGATGTGAAGGGGACTCTGATGGGGTCACCTGATGTAAGGGAGGACTCTTATAGGAACCCTGATGTAAGGGGGCACTGGGGGGGCAGTTTATGTGAGGGGGCACTCTACAATTGATCTAACAGGGGGCTCTCTGATGGGGACACCTGATGTAAGGGGAGACACTTATAGGAATCCTGATGTAAGGGGGCACTCTAATGAGGACCATTGATGTAAGGGGGACTCTGTTGGAGACAATGGGGTCATAGACAGCCGCAGAGACTCTAAGCTTTCCTTGTTCTATAAAAAAAAAGTTTTGTCTGGAGTTCGGCTTTCACAGTATTTTGATGTAGTGACGGTTGGTGTTTTTTATTTTTGGGGGGAAGGCAAACAACCCCCCCCCCAGTTGGCCGGCGGCACCCCACTGCCTGCTTTAGGTAGGCAGGTAGGTAGGTCAGTTGGTTGGCGGTCGGGTCAACCACACACCCCCACACCCCACCCCCGGTCGGTCATCAAGCCCAGCATTTACCCCATCTAGGTTGCGAGCAGGCGGGTTGCGGGCTCCTACGGGCAGCGGGCAGCAGCTCCTGTGTCCTATTCTCCTCTTCTGCTTCACGGCGGCTTCCGCCATGCGTCTCCTCCCTCCTCCTTCTAGGCATCCAATAGGATCACCTGTCCTTTCAGGCGATCGGGTGAAGGGTCTCAAGACCAGCTTCCTGATTTGCCGGGAGGAGGATCAGTGTGGAGATGGCGATATATTCATTTGCTATTGTCACACAACTGGTTGGGCTCAGAGTGCAATGCTCTGCGCCCCGAGTCCACCTTTTTTTTAAGCCTGTTAGAGCCTCTAGCTCTAATCACGTGCTTCAAACCCCCCCCCCCCAATTGTAGTCCATGTTCCGGCACCCTGTATGTAGATCAGATGGCCCGGAGGCATGGATTATTATTATTATTTCAGGTACTTATATAGCGCCGTCAATTTACGCAGCACTTTACATATACATTGTACATTCATATCAGTCCCTACCCTCAAGGAGCTTACAATCTAAGGTCCCTAACTCACATTCATATACTGGGGACAATTTATTTATTTATTTTTTTTAAATTCCTTTATTTTAATTTCAAGAATGCATGTTACAGTTTGAAGTACATATTGTCAAGTTCTATAACATTTAATGGATAATATAAAATAGAGGTAGGGAGAGGATTTTAACAGAAACTGTCGTCGACTAGAGATGTAACACATAAACAATCCTCTTGTTTACACAATCTGTATGGTGAAGGCGGAGCCTGTGTGCATGGGACGGTCTAATGTAATAATTATCTTGGTGTCCATTTGCAAGCATTTCCCTGAGACATGCCTTGTGTAAACTGGTGACTCGTGTAATTATCCTTTATCGACAGGTGAAAGGGTGAACCAAAATAACAAAGATAGAAACTCTCCACTGACCGGGGGTGGAGATATTCCTTGCCGATCAGTAGAGTCCGGCAAAGGGCAACTAACAGGAAGTAATGTAGACCATGATATTCAATATATCTGATCAGATCTTCCCTTAGCCGGAAGAGTATAGGGGATTGTGTGAGAACCGGGGAGGGTGGGGGGGGGGGAGGGAAGAGGTAAAAAAAAAAACGGGAGACAGTAGGGAGGGAGGGGCAAGGAAAATAGAGAGGAGGGGTGGAGTAGGAGGGGAAGAAGGTGAGGAAGGGGGGTAGAAAGAGGTAAAGAGAAGAGGGTGGCGGTGCCACCCTCCAGCCAGGCGGGGCCCTCATAGCGGGGGGTGTCTACGCTAAGTCACCTCCCGGAGGTAAGCCTCGGAGTAGATGAAGTGTTGCCAGGGGCGCCAGGTCTCCCGAAAGGTTTCCTCCCTGTCATGCAGGGTGGCCGTAAGATCTTCCATGTCGCGCAGTTCGTTAACCCTGGCATACCACTGGATCTTCGTTGGTGGGATTTCCGATCTCCAAAATAGAGGGATGCAGGCCTTAGCCGCATTGAGTAGTTGTATAGTGAGTGAGGCTTTATATTTCTTAATTGGACTTCTAGATAGGTGCAGCAAACAGGCCCCGGGATCTCCCCCCAGTGCGACGCCCGTTAAGCGCTCGATCGTGTCTGTCACCTCTTTCCAAAAAGGTTTAATCTTGGGACAGTCCCAGAAAATGTGCAACATTGTTCCTTCTCCTGCTCCACAACGCCAACATAGACTTGGTGCCTGCGGGAGGAACCTGTGAAGAGTGGATGGTACTCTGTACCATCTGGTCACAATCTTGTAGCATGTTTCCTGGACCCTTGTGGCTAGAGATGATTTTTGGGACTGGGGACAATTTAGACAGAAGCCGATTAACCTTCCGGCATGTCTTTGGAGTGTGGGAGGAAACCGGAGTACCCGGAGGAAACCCAGGCAGGCACAAGGAGAACATGCAAACTCCAGGCAGATGGTGTCGTGGATAGGGGGGGCGGTGCTCTTGCACCACCTAATGGACGGGCCTGCCGCTGTTCTGATGGCTAAGTTGACCCTATAGCATATTTTTTTGAAGGGTAACTCCATTTTTGTGGAAAAAAATAGCAAAAAAAAACAAAATATATATATATATATATATATATATATATATATATATATATATATATATTTTATATCATATACAATTACTACACAAGTCATATTGTAATTGTATGTTATTAAAAAATGACCTTTCCTTTCCAATCTGCAGCTGCTGTTATTTTCGGTAAAATGCAATATGACCACCTGTAGGCGCTCTCTACACAGATGGTATACAGAGTGCCCCCCCAGAAATGTCATTTCCTGCTTTTGTGATTGGCTCATTGATTTTTCCAGAAGTCTGCACTAAGATACAAGTCAGGTTTTGGGCATCCCCTGCAACAAAAACCTCACTTTTAGTGAGATACTCCCAAAGGGAAATCGCATCTAAAGGGATTGACCAGAGCCCTGTAGGTGCAGCAGCTGATTGATAATTATAAAATCACTCCCATTCACATTCACTCCACACATGGACACAGAGAAACAAACTGCTATTTCTTCAGAATAACTAAAGGTCGGAATCTGCTGCAAAGTTTGTTACAATCCCTGCAATGTACAGAGATCACCCAAAGGGGGGGGGGGGGATTCTCAACAAAAGTGGAGTTACTTTTTAAACTCTGTGTACAAAACGGATGACGGGGCAACACTAGGAAAGCAGATCCTCCAGAGATGTTTCCATTTATACATCTCAATGCAAAACGAAATATTACCGGAGAAGATGCAGCATATTCATTTCAGGAATGAAACGCCAGCATAACACTTATCTACCGCCTATAATGAACAGCACCGCTGCTTTATCACCAATTATGCCGACGTTGATGGCACCCCCGACAGGCCGTCAGTGGAAGGAATCGTCCAAAATATAATTTAGGATTTTCCCGGGTGAAGTTGTTCCGTTTTGTATTTTTATCAGATACTCTGTAGCTTGTCATCTGTCCAGAAAATTGCACATAAGGAAAAAAAATGTTCTATTAATTCCTTGTATATTCTTATGTCGGGATTTGTGATGGAGTTTTATGTATAATGATGACAGCGCTGTAAGCCAGAGCTGGTGAGTCTGTCTAGGGCTGACCTGTACCGTTGCCTTACTGCCTTTTATAGATTTTTTTTTCTCAAATGTTTTTATTTAGATCCCCTCGGCATCAGTTCTGTCAAATACATCCTACATGCGGATGATACGCTGGGCCTCCTGGAACCCCTTGCTAAGTGTCGGCAGAACAGAAGTGACTGTACCTCTTCAAGGTGGACCACCAGCCAATCCCAGTAATAATCTCGTCTACAAGATCCCGCCAACCAACATGAGCTCAGACGAGGTAACAATGATGCAAAAAAAATAGTATGATTTGGTTTTATACAAAATAATTGCTGGTATTCTACTACAGATAATACTCGGTTTTAACAATGAGAACCAATCAAGAAAGAGTAGGGTGTAAAAAACCTGTTCGTGATCCGAAATGGCACAGGCGTCCGGTGTGGTGTGTCTATGGATAGGTCAGAGTCATCAAGTTGGAGGAACATCAAACCGCTTTAACTCACCAAAATTTGATTTTTTGATGTTCATCCAGCTTGATGACTCTGACCTATCCATAGACACACCACACTGGGTGCCTCTGCCATTTGAATCATCAAAAGGCTTCTTTACCTCCTTGCATCCTACCAGTTCAATACCTACCTGAGAACCTATAGAGCAGGGGTGTCAAACTTTATTTCATCATGGCCGCATCAGCAATATGGCTGCCCTCAAAGGGCTAGTTGTATTAGGGGCACACTGTTTACAGGGTTTGGGGTGCGTCACATACATTGTTCAGGATTATGCTATATACAGAGTGCAGAGTTCAGGATTATGCTATATAAAAAGTGCTGAGTTCAGGAGTGCGTTATGTACAGAGTGCAGAATTCAGGAGTGCGTTATATACAGAGTGCAGAGTTCAGGAGTGTGTTATGTACAGGGTGCAGAGTTCAAGGGTGCACTACAGACAGAGCACAGGGTTCAGGAATGTGTTATGTACAGAGTGCAGAATTCAGGATTACGCTACATCCAGAGTGCAGAGTTTAGGCGTGCACTGTGTACAGAGTGCAGAGTTCAGGAGTGCCCTGTGTGCAGAGTTCAGGAGTGATTTATGTACAGAGTGCAGGGTTCAGGACTGCATAATGTACAGAGTGCAGAGTTCAGGAGTGCGCTGTGTACACAGTGCAGAGTTCAGAAGTGCATTATGTACAGAGTGCAGAGTTCAGGAGTGCGCTGTGTACACAGTGCAGAGTTCAGAAGTGCATTATGTGCAGAGTTCAGGAGTGCATTATGTACAGAGTGCAGAGTTCAGGAGTGCGCTACCTACAGAGTGCAGAGTTCAGGATTATGCTACGTCCAGAGTGCAGAGTTCAGGAGTGCGCTGTGTACAGAGTGCAGAGTTCAGGAGTGCGCTGTGTACAGAGTGCAAAGTTCAGGAGTGTGCTATATACAAGTGCAGAGTTCAGGATTACGCTACATCCAGGGTGCAGAGTTTAGGAGTGCCCTGTGTACAGAGTGCAGAGTTCAGGAATACGCTATGTCCATAGTGCAGAGTTCAGGTTTGCGCTGTGTACAGAGTTCAGGTATGCACTGTGTATAGAGTGCAGAGATCAGGAGTGCGCTACGTACAGAGCGCAGAGTTTAGGGGTGCATTATGTACAGAGTGCAGAGTTCAGGAATACGCTACTGTCAGAAACAATGAATCAGACTGAGACAGAAGTACAGTTAAATCACACTTGTTTAATAATAATAATACAAAGGTAAACAGAGTAAACGTAGTCAAAACATAGCCAGAGTTCATGAACGGCAACGAATAGTCAGACAAGCCAAAACGTCAGGGAGCCAGAAGGAATGTCAGCCAAGCAAGTCTTTAACAGGAACAAGTCTTTAAGTAAGCAGGTCCTGCTCGTCGGACCTGCTTACGTAAGCCGTCCAGTCCAGATGATCTCTGCCTTCACCTTGAACATGTCTCTAGAGATGTGACCAAGGGGAAGGCAGAGATCATCTGGACTGGAAGGCTTAAGTAAGCAGGTCTGACGAGCAGGATATCATCAACAGGTGAGTCACTGTGGAGGGTTAGGAGCTGGCAATTAGCCGACAGCTGAGCAGCCAGCTCAGAGAAGGAAGGGCTGAGCCCAGCCCTGACAGCTACACACAGAGTTCAGGTGTGCTTTATGCATAGAGTGCAGAGTTTACGAGTGCGCCACGTACAGAGAGCAGAGTTCAAGGGTGCGCTGTGTACAGAGTGCAGAGCTCAGGAGTGCATTATGTACAGGGTACAGAGTTCAGGAGTGAGCTGTGTACAGAGTGCAGAGTTTAGAAGGCTTCTGTGCTTGCAAGTGACCTCAGGGAGAGGAAAGTGAGAGCCGGAGGTGGTGGAATTGAGTTCAATGACGTTTCAGCTGCAATACTGGGTGCAAAGGGCACATGACAAGGCCTGGTGGTCCGGAATTGCCGCCCAAATATTTGACATATGTGCTCTAAAGGATCCAAGATTGGGATCCCCTTAGCATCAAGAGCGACCTTCTTTACTCTGCGTGGAGACGAGGCTTTTTTCCTCCACCTGCATATTAGGAAAAGTTGTGTAGTTTCACCCATCTCGGTCACTACAACCTCACCAGTTGGAGGTCATTTTTTTACTTTTCTCTAATTATAATGGATAGATCAGGCCAGGATGAAGAACCTCTTTAGGTGTCAGGCAGAAGATCAGGCAGCAGTGACCCCTCCATCCTGACAAGGATCATACACTACAGTCAGAAAATATTTTCTGAAGGTTAATTCTCCGCATTTATAACACTTCCATAGCGGAGATTAGAAATACTGATTGGTGACTGATTGGTGATTTGCTCTCCAGAGACCAGCGATAGGCTTTAGTGTATATATCGTAGTAACCTGCCTTTTCCTGACCTTTCTTTTTGTCCAATCAGGTGCAGCAAGTGGAAGGCGGGACATTGTTCTTTAACTTTAGTTTACGTTCAGAACATCAGCTTGATGGCCATGAGTCGGCCCAAGAGCTCGTTCAGTCCAAGAAGAAAGTTACTCTGGGGGACGGTAAGTGGACTTTGTTTTATATGTGTATCCAGACAAATGACTAAACACACAGATAGCAGACATCTATCAGGGCTGTTTTTGTACTTCTGTCTATCCAGTTCTGAGATTTTTCACAGCTCTGCCACACAGCACATCCCCTTCTGGCAGGACATGAGACCTGCGTTTTCTATAGGGCGGTTACGTAAGACCCCTTTCACACTGGGGCGTTTTTCAGGTGTTTTTCAGGCGCTTTTCGCGTTTAAAAAAGCGCATGTAAAGCGCCTGAAAGAAGCCTCATCTGCAATCCCAATGTGAAAGCCTGAGGTCTTTCACACTGCCAGTGCCCAAAAAACGCTGGTAAAGCGCTGCTTAAGACCCTTTTCTCACTGGGGCGTTTTTCAGGCGCTTTAGCGTTAAAAAAAGAAAAAAAAAAAAAAAAAAAGAAGCCTCATCTGCAATCCCAATGTGAAAGCCCGAGCCCTTTCACACTGCCAGCATCTGAAAAACGCTGGTAAAGCACTGCTTTGGACCCCTTTCACACTGGGGCGTTTTTCGGGCGCTGGCAGTGTGAAAGGGCTCGGGCCATCAGCGCACCCAGCCCGGTGGCAAAAACACGAAAGCGCTGCAAAGAAGCTGCTTGCAGGACTTTTTTGATGCCCTGCCAGCGCAGCGCCCCAGTGTGAAAGCACTTGGGCTTTCACATTGGGATTGCAGATGAGGCTTCTTTCAAGCGCTTTACAGGCGCTTTTTTTAACGCTAAAACGCCCCAGTGTGAAAGGGGTCTCAGTGTGAAAGCACTCGGGCTTTCACATTGGGATTGCAGATGAGGCTTCTTTCAGGCGCTTTGCAGGCCCTTTTTTTAACGCTAAAGCGCCTGAAAAACGCCCCAGTGTGAAAGGGGTCTAACACTTACAGGTCTTGTCCCACCCCCAGCCTCTGACAGAACAGTAAGAGGAGAAGCGGCAGACTGATGAGCTCATCTCTCCTACACTTCCTACACTCTGCTCTCTACTCCTATCAGCATGAGGAAAATTGGCTCTTTCAGCTGCTTCACCCCCTTCCAGTTAAAGCTCTGTTGTACAGGGGGCACAAGAGGTTGATACTAGGTCCAATTCAGGAACGTGTACGCTGCTTGCATTTAAAAAATGCATTTAAAGCTGAATTTCAGGAATTCAGCCACTTTGTAAAATTAAAGCCACACTATGAGTTAAAGTGATTGTAAAGTCTCATTTTTTTTTTTTTCCTATAAAATAATAAACATGTTATACTTACCTGCTCTGTGTAATGGATTTGCACAGAACTGCCCAGATCCTCCTCTTCTCAGGTCCCTCTTCTGCTCCTGGCCCCTCCCTCCTGTTCAGTGACCCACAGCAAGCAGCTTGCTATGGGGGCACCCCAGCCGAGTCACAGCTCCGTGCGTCCATTCAGGCACGGAGCTCCGCCTCACCCCGGCGCCGCCCTTCTCTCCCCTGATTGGCTAGCTGACTTTAATTGACAGCAGTGGCAGCCAATCAGGAGGGAGAATCTCAGATGGCTGAGACACTCGTGGACATCACTGGACAGAGAGGGGCCTCAGGTAAGTGTTAGGAGGGCTGAGGGGGGCTGCTGCACACAGAAGGCTTTTTATCTTAGTGCATAGAATGCTCTTTCTGCCTTTACAATCACTTTAAGTCCATGGAGGTGCATGACATCTCCTGGGATTATCTCTATTATTTACATTTGACTGATTTATTGCTCTGGTGGAAAGACACACCGGAGATCTGAGAGGAGAGATGCACACAGAGCAGCTATGCCCGCCCCCTTCCCTCTGCTGTTCCATTCACAGAAGCCTTTGTATTTTGTGAATGCGCTCACCTAATACAAAGGCTTCTGTGCTTGGGCAGGAGGAGGGGAGGGACGTGCATAGCAGCTGCAGCTACTCTACTTGTCAAGATGCAGAGCTCAGAAGGATCGGCGTCACTCTCCTGGAACTACAGCGATACCTGTCTTCCGGGAGTACTATAAAGCTGTCAGATATAAATAACAGAGTTAAGCCTAGAGCTGCTGTGCCCACCCCTCCCCTCTGCTGCCCATTCACAGAAGCCTTTGTATTTTGTGAATGCGCTCACCTAATACAAAGGCTTCTGTGCTTGGGCAGGAGGAGGGGAGGGACGTGCATAGCAGCTGCAGCTACTCTACTTGTCAAGATGCAGAGCTCAGAAGGATCGGCGTCACTTTCCTGGAACTACAGAGATACCTGTCTTCCGGGAGTACTATAAAGCTGTCAGATATAAATAACAGAGTTAAGCCTAGAGCTGCTGTGCCCACCCCTCCCCTCTGCTGCCCATTCACAGAAGCCTTTGTATTTTTTGAATGTGCTCACCTAATACAAAGGCTTCTGTGCTTGAGCAGAAGGAGGGGAGGGACAGGCATAGCAGCTGCAGTGAGTCTCCTGTTCAAGATGCAGAGCTCAGAAAAATCAGCATCGATCCCCTGGAAGAACTACAGCGATAAACGCTGCACCGGAACGCTCCGTGTCCAGGTAAGTCTGTCATAATGTACTAGTCTGCAGTGCATACTATGCGGCGATTAAAAAAAAAATTAAAGCAACAGTGTATCAATAACAATAAATAAATCATTGCCTATGGATAAATGATAAATGGATATGAAATTTACATCGTTTGTCGCCGGGCATGCACAATTTTAAAGTGTGACATGTTTGGTATCTATTTACTTGGCATAAAACATCATCTTTTAAATTTTACCAAACAATTGGGTATTATATTGTGCTTTTGTGCAATAAAATTCAAATAAGTGTATTTTTTCCCCCAATATCCCCCAGTATCTGCTGACTTTTACTAATCGGGTACTTACCTGTCCAGAGAGTCTGAGGTGTCCTCACCCAAGCCGATTCTTGAAGATCTCAGGTGCTGGTGTCGCCATCTTGGGTGAGCAAATCCAGCAGCTGGTTTCCTACTGCGCATGCGCGAATTGCGCTGCTTTTTCTTATTGGGCAGGCTGCGGCAAGGGCCAAACTTCCGGCAAACTTGGCAGAAAGTGGGAGCGGGTACCTGTCAAAACCAAGTACCCGCTCCGCCCCTCCCCCCCCCCACAAGGTGCCAAATGTGGTACCAGGGGGGGGGCAGACAAAGGTAGCTTCCCAAGAAATAGAATCGCTGCTCCAGGTGTATAAAGATGAAGCTGATTGGAGTATCTTGCAGAGTGCTAGCCACGGCCCGCCTCCGTGGGAAACTTGGAAAGAAGAAAGAAATGGCTGCACATCCAGAACTTCCGATTGCCTTTTATTTTGTTTCACAAAGATTACACCAAAGACACCAAACCGTGGTCACGTAGACGCGTTTTACACATACATCTTGTGCTTAATCATGATTAAGCACAAGATGTATGTGTGAAACGCGTCTATGTGACCACAGTTTGGTGTCTTTGGTGTAATCTTTGTGATACCAAATAAAAGGCAATCGGAAGTTCTGGATGTGCAGCTATTTCTTCTTTCCAAGGGTAGCTTCCCCCTTTGGGTGGAGCTCCGCCTTAAGGTGGTTAAAAGTCGGACAGCTGCAGCACTTTGCAGAACTCAGGTGAAGTTCCTCTTTAAGCTGACTTGCTTAAGTCACATGTACCAGATCACCCCCAGCAAAAAAAAAGGAGAGAGAAGTCCAATTGTGCAAAAATCAGTAGGGCGCCGCCCCAGTGGTCATAGTTTAGAATGATTTTTTTATTGAAACTATTGATATCATCCAATTCTACATATACCAGTATTATTAGTATCAGAGTCCAGATTGTTTTGAGCCCACACAATATATAAGCCCTGATGAAGGAAGTGCATCTGAATCCCCAAAACGTGTTGGCTCTTTTTTTTTTACATTTTTAATTGGAGAGCGCAGTGGTCTGACCCACCCCCTTTCCTGTGATCCAATCAGCAGTATTGCTCAGGGAGGGTAAGTGTTACTGATTGGAGCACTGAGACCAATTATTTAATTAAAAACTGTTCTGGACTTTATGAACATTGGTGGGGTGCCCCATTCTTCACATAGCAGAGTGCCCCCCCCCCTCCCCCCACCTGGCCCAGGCAAACAGCAACAACTGCACAATCAGAAAACATTATTTTTATAGATCGGAACTGAGAAAAGAGCTTGAAAACTGAATTTTTCATTCTTCAGTGTGGAATTCGACCGTTTCCCGATCCGTTACCAATCTCTTCCTTCCTCCAGACAGGAGTTAATGGAGAGAGTTTAGAAGTTTGATAGCGACGTTATTGAACAGATGGCGCTCCTTCATTTTAGACTGACCCGCGGTTCCCGTGTGCATTTGTCTAATTGATATGTCATGTCAGCTGGTGTATAGACAATTTATTGCTCTTGTAGCTTTCTGGAAACTTGTGAAAGTCAAATGCTACGGCAACTCATAAGAGCATCTTCACGGTATTCTAGTTCTATAAAGGATAAGTATATGTTGGTAAAAAAATAAAAAAATGCAAGCCTGCAAAAAGTCTGCCTACGTGCTGCCAAAGTATAAATATAAATGAGCCTCCATCCCAGCAGAAATCTCTCTTCCCAATGCCCTCCCCGTACAGGGTCTCTGCTGTATATACACCCTCCTGATAGGACGGCTGGGAGAGAAAGTTGGGGGGGGGGGGGGGGGCTGTGAATAATGGTCTGACCTAAAATTAAAGTGGAACTCTGGGCAAGATTAAAAATTACATATGTGGTGCAGTTTGTCAGTAGCATTTCCAGCAGAACAGGATACTCCAAGAGGTTCTGGGAACATTTAGACTTGTACAAGTGGCCAGTTTCCACGAGGCAGCTCCCACACAGGAAGGCTTCCTTCAACGGCCACCCAACAGTAGCTCAATAACTCTAGCAAGGTGGGTCCCACACAGCAAGACGAGGAGGCTCTCGCACAGGAGGGCTTCCTTCAATGGGTATCCAACAGGAGCTCAATAGGTTTGGTAAGGTGGCTCCTGCATGGCACGGCTTCCTTCAACGGGTACCCAGCAGGAGCTCAATAGCTCTGGCAAGGCGGCTCTTGCACAGCAAAGCTTCCCTCTACAGCCACCCAACAGGTACTCAATAGCTTTGGCAAGGTAGGTCCCACACAGCAAGGCTTCCCTCAATGGTCACCCAACAGGAGCTCAATATCTCTGGCGAGGCAGCTCACTGCACAACAAGGCTTCCCTCTACAGGCACCCAACAAGAGCTCAATATCTCTGGCGAGGCAGCTCACTGCACAACAAGGCTTCCCTCTACAGGCACCCAACAGGAGCTCAATAGCTCTGGCAAGGTAGGTCCCACACGGCAAGGCTTTCCTCTACGGCCACGCAATATGAGCGCAATAGCTCTGGCGAGGCAGCTCACTGCACAGGAAGGCTTCCCTCAACGGCCACCCAACAGGTGCTCAATAGCTCTAGTGAGGTAGGTCCCACACAGCAAGGCTTCCCTCTACAGCCACCCAACAGGTGCTCAATAGCTTTGGCAAGGTAGGTCCACACAGCAAGGCTTCCCTCTACAGCCACCCAACAGGAGCTCAATAGCTGTGGCGTGGTAGGTCCCACACATTAAGGCTTCCCTCTAGGGCCACCCAACAGGAGCTCAATAGCTCTGGTGAGGTAGGTCCCACATAGCAAGGCTTCCCTCTATGGCCACCCAATAGGAGCTCAATAACTCTGGCAAGGCAGCTCCTTCACAGCAAGGCTTCCCTCTACAGCCACCCTATCGGAGCTCAATAGGTCTGGCGAGGCGGCTTCTGCACAGCAAGGCTTCCCTCAACGGGTACCCAATAGGAGCTCAATAGGTCTGGTAAGGTGGCTCCTGCATGGCAAGGCTTCCCTCAACGGCCACCCAACAGGTGCTCAATAGCTCTGGCGAGGTAGGTCCAACACAGCAAGGCTTCCCTCTATGACCACCCAACGGGAGCCCAATAGCTCTGGCGAGGTAGGTCCCACACAGCAAGGCTTCCCTTTATGGCCACCCAACAGGAGCTCAATAGCTCTGGCGAGGTAGGTCCCACACAGCAAGGCTTCCCTCTATGGCCACCCAACAGGAGCTCAATAGCTCTGGCGAGGTATGTCCCACACAGGAAGGCTTCCCTCTATTGCCACCCAACAGGAGCTCAATAGCTCTGGCGAGGTAGGTCCAACACAGCAAGGCTTCCCTCTATGGCCACCCAACGGGAGCCCAATAGCTCTGGCGAGGTAGGTCCCACACAGCAAGGCTTCCCTTTATGGCCACCCAACAGGAGCTCAATAGCTCTGGCGAGGTAGGTCCCACACAGCAAGGCTTCCCTCTATGGCCACCCAACAGGAGCTCAATAGCTCTGGCGAGGTATGTCCCACACAGGAAGGCTTCCCTCTATGGCCACCCAACAGGAGCTCAATAGCTCTGGCGAGGTAGGTCCCACACAGCAAGGCTTCCCTCTATGGCCACCCAACAGGTGCTCAATAGCTCTGGAGAGGTAGGTCCAACACAGCAAGGCTTCCCTCTATGGCCACCCAACAGGAGCCCAATAGCTCTGGCGAGGTAGGTCCCACACAGCAAGGCTTCCCTTTATGGCCACCCAACAGGAGCTCAATAGCTCTGGCGAGGTATGTCCCACACAGCAAGGCTTCCCTTTATGGCCACCCAACAGGAGCTCAATAACTCTGGCGAGGTAGGTCCCACACAGCAAGGCTTCCCTCTATGGCCACCCAACAGGAGCTCAATAGCTCTGGCGAGGTATGTCCCACACAGCAAGGCTTCCCTCTATGGCCACCCAACAAGAGCTTAATAACTCTGGTGAGGCAGCTCACTGCACAGCAAGGCTTCCCTCAAGTGGCACCCAGCAGGAGCTCAATAGCTCTGGCCAGGGGGTTTGAATTGGTAGGGGGTAGCTCAAGAGCTACTGCAAGAGGCTTTGAATTGTCTGGAAGTGTCTTAGCAATGTCGTATCAACAAGGCAGGATGGGATGATGCCATCTCTGGGAGTTTTTCAACCTTTCTTTATAAGGTATGTAAATCACCTTCACCTATAGAAAGGGCATTATTCAACTTTGTTCAAAGATGTACAGTTTGTTTTTATCTATAGATGTCCCCTAACTGCATTGGCGTTTTTTTTTTCGGTAAAAGTGAACAAACCCTTTAAGACAAGCCATTTACCACTGACAGGGGTGCTTACAATGGTACACTTTTATTGATTTATGTAAAACTTTTATTCCAAAGGGGAGAAAAAAAACTGTTGCTGTATGTGACGGAGGTGTGGGTGGAACAGAAAACATATGGAGATCAAGGGTGTTTTTTTTTGGTTAAGGGGTTCTTTATTGATGGATGTAATAAGATAAGGGTTCTCATCATCATAATAAAGAGTCCATCAAACAAAGGTATCTTCCAGTTTAGTGCTGGACTCTGGAGGTCTAAGTTTGTTCTGTTAATAAACTAGGTGGTGCAAACCTAAAAGGACCAACCAATTTGTGGTGGGATTTACTCTTTATCATGGTGGAAGAAGCTTTACATATCAACTACACCTTCATGTTTACATTGAGAAGTCAATTGGATGAATTTCCCTTGGATTGCTGGTTTTATTGCCTGCCCAGAAGATAGGCTTGGATAGATCTGGGGTATCATTATAGGAGAAATATGAGATTAACGTTAGAAGATGTGATAAAGGTCATCCAGCATGGATTCAGTCAGGTGCAGTAGACTAGAACATGTTTCTAAAAGCTGTTATTATCATGACCCAGCCACAGCATGAGTCCCGATATACCAGATAAAGGAAAACATAACCTGAGCACACTGGAATAGATAGATGGTGCACCTCCTCTCCCCAACTTGATGAGCTTCTATGTATCCCAAAAAATGTGTTTTTGGTGTACACCTAGCGTTTGGAGCACTAGCTTACTCTTAGCCACCCAACAGCATTTACATTTCCAAGTTTTAAAACCAAAAGTATTTATAATAAAGCCCTTATAAAGAGCCCCTAACCCTCGAAACGCGTAGGTTTGGTTCTGAATGGGTGTGTAATATACAGCTCTAACCACATAATGATTAATCTGACACGTGTCAAACACACGGCCCATGTGTCCCTAGCACCTCTCCTGCAGCTGCGGCACCCTCTTAATCTCCGCCCCCATCTTGTCTCAGCAGTCAGTAGCAGAGAGGAGGACAGAACTCCTCTGACAGATCCTGTGTTTCTCTGTGCAGCTGTGGCAAGGCTAGTCTCCGCCCCTGCCCCTTCCCTTGTCTCAGCAGTCAGCAGAAGAGAGAAGGACAGAATTCATCTGCCAGATCTTGTGCTTCTCCGTGCAGCCATGGCTTGTCTCTTCTCTGCCCCTACCCTTCTCAGCAGTCAGCAGAAAAGAGGAGGACAGAGCTCCTCCACCAGATCCTGTGCTTCTCCGTGCAGCTGCAGACAGGCTCATCTCTGCTCCCCCTCCCCCATCTCCGCAGTTGGCAGCTGAGAGGAGGACAAGACTCCTTTGCCAGGTCCTGTGCCTCTCTATGCAGCCACAGCACCCCCCTCCCTCTGCCTCCCCAGGTCTCAGCATTCAGCAGACTCTGGTTGATGACTCTAGCCCTCCTCTGGTCCTCCTCCAGATGCTGCCCTTTCTGCTTCCCAACTCCACCACCACCTTCTTCCTGGCAGCACCACAAGGTAGGGGGGTGCAGTGTGATGCAGGGGAGGTTGGGGGACTCTTGACTTCTTATGGGGGGGGCCTCCTGACATCTGATGTAACGGGGGGGGGGGGGAAGCTCTGGACATCTAGCCTTACAGGTACAACCAGCCCTTTGAGGGCAACCATAATGCTGATGCTGCCCAGGATGAAATTGAGTTTGACGCCCACCACTCCAATCTTGGTGAAATGAATGAATAAATGAACGAAGTGATATAAAAAAACAGTCCTTAGAATTTCTGCTTGCTGCAAAAGCAGGGCAGGTCACTTCATCACTTCAGTGCAGACCCCCCACCACTGTGTATATTAAAGCAACTTGTATGACCCGCGTCCTAGCACCGCCCTGCGCATTTCGTCATACGCATCCTAGCTCCGCACTATGCGTTTCGTCATATGTGACGTCATTGGGGCAGCTGAATGACAAATAATAATAATTCAAGGTTTGTCTATTGATTCACCTACACTGTAAAATACACTATATTGCCTAAAGTAATGGGACACCTGCCTTTACACACACATAAACGTTAATGGCATCCCAGTCTTAGTCCATAGGGTTCAATATTGAGTTGGCTCCGCCCTTTGCAGCTATAACAGCTTCAACTCTTCTGGGAAGGCTGTCCACAATGTTTAGGAGTGTGTCTATGGGAGTGTTTGAACTTTCTTCCTGAAACCCAATTGTGCGCTGATGTTGGTCGAGAAGGCCTTTCTTCACACTAATTCATCCCAAAGGTGTTCTATCGGGTTGAGGTCAGGACTCTGTGCAGGCCAGTCAAGTTCCTCCACTCCAGACTCGCTCATCCATGTCTTTATGGACCTTGCTTTGTGCACTGGTGCACATTTATGTTGGAACAGGAAGGGGCCATCCCCGTCATGGTGAAATGAAGATTGGTCTACCCCCTGTATGTGCCGTACATATTCTGCAGTCCTTGTATCTTTCAAATATGTCTGTATTAGAGGTGAAGATCTCAGATATACATTACATAAAGATTAGGACAGACATATTAAGAAGAGCCTTGAGCGGGAATGGTAATAAGAGGCGTCTTACACGGTCCATGGCACTGGACGGGAATAGTAGAGATGAGTGTCCTATGCTCTGTACATGGTACTGATGACACCTGACAGGAATAGTAAGAAGCTCTATCATAAGATTCCTGTGCGTGATTCTGATGCCAATCGTCAGGAAGAGTATTCACTGGACACGGCAATGATAGCAGGAAGATGATGAAGCTTCTTATTTACTGTCATTGGTACTGAAGGCACCGGCAGAAATAGTGAGAAGAAGAGGTAGACCGGGGGTCTCCAAACTTTCTATACAAAGGGCCAGTTTATTATCCTTCAGACTGTGGCCAGTAAAGCCGCGTACACACGAGCGGAATGTCCGACAGAAAAAGTCAGACGGAAGCTTTTCATCGTCTATACCGATCGTGTGTAGGCCTCATTGGACTTTTTTTTTTGAAAATTCTATCGGACCTAGAAATGGAACAAGTTCTAAATATTTCCAACGGAACCAGTTCCTATCGGGAAAACCGATCGTCTGTATGCTGTTCCGACGGACCAAAAACGACGCATGCTCTGAAGCAAATATGAGACGGAAGCTATTGGCTACTGGCTATTGAACTTCCCTTTTTATAGTTCCGTTGTACGTGTTGTATGTCACCGCGTTCTGGACGGTCAGACTTTGGTTTGACTGTGTGGAGGCAAGACCGCTTGAATGGAATTCCGTCGGGGTTCTGTCTGAGAAACCTTCGGAGTTTATTCCGATGGCAAAACCGGTCGTGTGTATGCAGCATAAGAGTAAAAAATGTCTTGCTGTTGGTAACAATGCCCGATCATTGGTATCAGTGAGAGTAATAGTGCCCCATCATTGGTATCAGTGGGAGGAATAGTGCCCCATCATTGGTGTCTGTGGGATGCATATTGCCCCATCAGTTGTGTCATTGGGAGGAATAGTGCCCCATCATTGGTGTCAGTGGGAGGAATAGTGCCCCATCGGTTGTGTCAGTGGGAGGAATAGTGCCCCATCATTGGTGTCAGTGGGATGCATAGTGCCCCATCATTGGTGTCAGTGGGAGGAATAGTATCCCATAATTGGTGTCAGTGGGAGGAATAGTGCCCCATCATTGGTGTCTGTGGGATGCATATTGCCCCATCAGTTGTGTCATTGGGAGGAATAGTGCCCCATCATTGGTGTCAGTGGGAGGAATAGTGCCCCATCGGTTGTGTCAGTGGGAGGAATAGTATCCCATAATTGGTGTCAGTGGGAGGAATAGTGCCCCATCATTGGTATCAGTGGGAGGAATAGTGTCCCATCATTGGTGTCAGCGGGGGGAATAGTGCCCCATCATTGGTATTAATGGGAGGAATAGTGTCCCATTGTTGGTGTCAGTGGGAGGAATAGTGTCCCATCATTGGTGTCAGCGGGGGGAATAGTGCCCCATCATTGGTATTAATGGGAGGAATAGTGTCCCATTGTTGGTGTCAGTGGGAGGAATAGTGCCCCATCATTGTTATTAATGGAAGGAATAGTGCTCCATCATTGGTATTAATGGGAGGAATAGTGTCCCATTGTTGGTGTCAGTGGGAGGAGTAGTGCCCCATCATTGTTATTAATGGAAGGAATAGAGCCCCAACATTGGTATTAGTGGGAGGAATAGTGCCCCATCGTTGGTATTAGTGGGAGGAATAGTGCCCCATTGTTGGTGTTAGTAGGAGGAATAGTGCCCCAAGGGCTGGATAAAAACAAGCAAAGGGCTGCAGTTTGGAGAGCACTGAGGTAGACTTTGCTCTGTCTGGGGTTCTGATGGTAGAGGACAAGAATGGTTAGAAGAGGAAATATATGTACTGGGTGCTGATGGTTGTGGACAGGAATATAGTGAACTTGGTGTTGAGTTATTCACTTTAAGGTCATTGCAGAGGACAAGGGGGCCTCTTAACATCTAGAGGAAAAGAGATCCAAATACGGAACCATCCTGGTGTGTGACCCTCTCTTTGAAGGGCCCCATCAGTGCCGCCTCATCAGTGCCCATCAGTGCCTATCAGTGCCGCCTCATCAGTGCCGCCTCATCAGTGCCCATCAGTGCAGCCTCATCAGTGTCCATCAGTGCAGCCTATCAGTGCCGCCTCATCAGTGCCCATCAGTGCCACCTCATCAGTGCCCATCAGTGCCGCCTCATCAGTGCCCATCAGTGCCCATCAGTGCCGCCTCATCAGTGCCCATCAGTGCCGCCTCATCAGTGCCCTTCAGTGCCGCCTCATCAGTGCCCATCAGTGCCGCCTCATCAGTGCCCATCAGTGCCTCCTCATCAGTGCCGCCTCATCAGTGCACATCAGTGCCGCCTCATCAGTGCCCATCAGTGCCACCTCATCAGTGCCCATCAGTGCCGCCTCATCAGTGCCGCCTCATTAGTGCACATCAGTGAAGGATAAAAATGACCTGTTGTTTGCAAAAAAATTTTATCAATCTATGAATAGTTTATTTTAATTTTTTTTTTAATTCTCAGTCTTTTTTTGTTTCTTTAGCAAAAAAATAAAAAAACCTCAGTGGTGATTAAATACCACCAAAAAAACCTCTATTTGTGTGATAAAAATGTCATTTTGGGTACAGTGTTGCATAACCAGGCAATTGTTATTTAAAGTGCGACAGCTCAAAATTGGCCTGGGCAGGAAGGGGGGTATAAGTGCCCAGTAAGCAAGTGGTTCATCTCCAAATACAGAAAGGTTTCTTCACAGTAAGAGCTGTGAAAATGTGGAATAGACTCCCTCCAGAGGTGGTTCTGGACAGCTCAGTAGATTGTTTTAAGAAAGGCCTGGATACTGACATTTATAGGTAAAGTTGATCCGGGGAAAATCCGATGCCTCTCGGGGGATCAGGAAGGAACATTTTTCCCCCGCTGGAGCAGATTGGATCATACTTTATTGGAGGTTTTTTTTTTTTGCCTTCCTCTGGATCAGCTGTGGGTATTTGATATTTTATATATGAAGCTTTTTTATTTGTGTGTTTTTTTGTTGGCTGAACTGGATGGATTTGTGTCTTTTTAAAACCAAATGAGCTCTGTAACTATTCTAGTTCCCCAATATGCGAGTATTACCTGGGCTCACCCTCAGGAGCGCCGACGCATTCAGGCAATGAACCAACAACATATAAATGTCACCAAAACAGAAGAAAATAAAGTCCGTTCCGTTAAAACAGAGATTATCTTATGGTTGCAGACAGAACATTTATATATGGAATTCTAGGTGTGAATATTGTGATGTGCTGATCTGAAATGGGAGCGCAGTGCTGTGGTTTGACCATTAGATGGCAGCACATGACAATAAAACTACAATATAAGAGGCAAAAAAAAATAAAAAAATTACACAATTGGAAATATAACCGCCTAAAGCACAAGAAGTCTGGAGAGGAAAAATAACCCATGCATGATATTTCAAGAGGGAAATAAAACAGAAACTGGAACAAAAAAGAAGGAATAGAAGACAAACATTCATGTTAGCAATCAAGTGGGGGGGGGGGGGGGGGGAAGAGATCAGTGCTGGAAATGGGGTGGAAAACCCCCAAAAGTTAGGGGTGTATTATAGGGGGTGTCTTGGTACAGTTGGTAGATGCTGGCGGAAGGAGGAGATGTTTGGTACATTGTGCCAGATTGTATAGCTTGGTTATAAATACTGTGCGGATACAAAGACACAATAATAACGACTGGTATTTATATAGCACCATATAATACAGAGATGTACAGAGTACAGTGGAACCTCGAATTACGAGCATAATCCGATAATCCGTTCCAGGAGAATGCTTGTAATCCAAAGCACTCGTATATCAAAGCGAGTTTCCCCATAGAAGTCAATGGAAACAAAGATAATTTATTCGACATTGACTTCTATTGTATGCAATACCGCATGTGGCCAGAGGTGGGGGGGCGCCGGAGAGCCTCAGAAATACTCGGGGACAGCTCGGCTGAACTCGGAAACACTCGGGAACAGAGTATTTCCGAGTGTTTCCGAGTGTTTCCGATTGATTCTGAGTATTTCCGAACAGCTCCGAACCGCTCCAAGTGTCACCAGTGCCCCCCGCACCTCTGGCCAAATGTGGTACTGCACACCACATTAGCTTGAATTCTGCTCATTTTGTGAGACAAAACCGAGTCAGGATTTTTAAAGAAAAAGTTTCTCGTCTTTCAAAACGCTCGTTAACCGCGTTACTCGTTAACCAAACTTCCACTGTACATAGACCTGCTCACTTCAGTCCTCCTCCCCCAGGTGAAACTCACCATCCCTATCACCCTCCCCCCCCCCCCCTCCGAATTTGGAAGGCAGAGAATCAGCCCATTGGTCTGTAATGTGATGGGGGACTTCACTGACCAATAAGAAGGCTGGGAAGATAGTAATGGGAGTGGCCAAGTGTTCAAGATTTGGCTATAACTTCAGCTGCCTTTACCCCTGGATCTGCTGATTGCTTTCACATGTGGTTTAAGCACTGTTAAAGTGATTGTAAACCATTCTGTATACCCGGTGAAGTGACTGGCCTCAGGTGATACACAGAAATTAAACAAATCCTCCTACATACGTTGTACCTGTTTATCTGCAGCCCTCTCTCCTCCGTCAGCTTCAAAGTACAAAATTGAACTGTGTCAAATGCTTTTCCAAAATCCAGATACACCACGTCTACGGGCCTTCCTTTATCTAGATGGCAACTCACCTCCTCATAGAAGGTTAATAGATTGGTTTGGCAAGAACGATTCTTCATGAATCCATGCTGATTACTGCTAATGATATCATTCTTATTACTAAACGCAGTGTGTGAATGGGGCCACAGGAAAGTATTGTGTGAGTTTAGGTGCGGTCGGTAACTTCATCTATCTTCAGCTAAAAGCTGAATTCTATCCGCCCGTGTGAAAGGGGCCTTACCGTCTGCTTTGAACATGGCTGTAGAGCTGTGGCAGTCTGGAGTCTGGAGTCAACATAGAGAAAGCTTCTCTTCTCTTCTCAGCTATCACAGGCAAGGTGTCCAGGGTCAGGACAAGGGGTGGGCAGGAGGAGCAGCTGCCCTGGGCGCAATGGTTTATTGAGGGCTCCTTTCTTCTATTGCAAGGCTGACAGGAGTAGTAACAGCAGCAATGATATTAACAACCAAGTGGCTGCTGGGTGTAGGATCCCATAAGATCCCATAAGCTTGCACATCATGAGCGGAGGGGTGTGGGGGGGGTGCAATTTGGAATCTTTGCCCTGGGCTTTGGATGACCTTGTCCTGGCACTGCAGGTGTCCATTCCCACTGGAGAACAGACTGGCCAGCCATGATGATTTTCTTTTAGCAGCTGGGGTTAAGCAGTGGCATTGGTCACGGAGGAGACACAGAGAACTGAGGGAAGTCTTGGAGAAACAGGATACACTAGAGGGCGAGCCCGGCCTACCAACACATACAGCCAGGATGTGAGAACGGAAACATTTGTTTAGTTTCAGATATATTCGTTATGTTACTAATTTTGTTTCATTTCGAAATTCATTCAGTGTAGTTTCGGAATTGGTTTATTTTTGTTTTTGTTAAATTTCATATTGTTTTATTAATTTTCTAACGAATTCCAAATTTTCAGAACGATTAGAATTCGGATCGGTCGAAAAATGATCAACCAATTCTAATTCTGTGTGAAGAATAACTGGTTGTTAAGGCTGGGAAGCCGACCCCCGCGTCCTTAACAACCAATGAGTCCTCAGGTGTCAGCGGGCTTCCCCACTGACTGCTGAAATTCAAAGAAAACAATGCCAGCAATGTAACATTCAGGAAAAAAAAACAGTGTGGCGCCCCCCCCCCCCCCCCAAATCCACACCAGACCCTTATCTGAGCATGCAGGTCAGGAAAGGGGGGGGGACGAGCGAGCACCTCCCCCCCCCCCGAGCCATCCCAGGCCACATGCCCTCAACATGTGGGAGGTGCTTTGGGGCAGGGGGGCTCTGTCACCAATGATGTTGGGGTCTCTTCCCCACAACCCTGGGCTGTGGTTGTGGGGGTTTGCGGGCGGTGGGCTTATTGGAATCTGGAAGCCCCCTATGTGAATGAGTTTTACCCTTACCCATTTAACAAAAATGTGTATAAATTGAAGAAAGACGGTAAACAAGTTTTTGACAATTCCCTTTTTAAAAAAAACAATGTCTCCTGTAAATCCATCTCACGCTGCCAGCCGCACCGCCGAACCCGAAAATAGAAAAAACCCTGTGGGCTCGTCGATTGCTTCCTGCGGACTACCTGCTCCTCCGTCTGACATTTAATAAATATCTAAGGGGAGGAGTCACTCTATGTCATTGGATGACCACGCCCCCTCGTGACGTCACCAGCCTGGAGCGTGCTGGGTCGATGACGTCACAAGAGGGGCGCTGGCAGGCTCCAAGTGTAGGTAAGTCTGTCATAATCTACTAGTGCACTGCATACTAGTACATTATGACTTAAACCAGCCGAGGGGACTCATTTCTTTTCTTTATTACATAGAATTTACTATCGCTTTACAAGAGATCAAGCGGCTGTAGAGCCACCCGGATCACTTTTAAATGAAAGTCTTATGCTGGAGCTAAAAGTCAATATCAAGCTCATGGCTGCAGTAGCAGCTCTGGGCTTACTTCAACACCTTGTATAACAAGACGTTTATAAATGTTTGTTGGTAGACAAGGGGTAAATGATGATCCTGCCATTAAGGTCCTTGAGCAGGCACTACCTGTTATAGGGTAGCCACCAGTGGCGGCCGGTGTCATTTTTTTTGCAGGGGGCGAAGAACAGTATATTCCCCCTGTGTCGGTAGCACTTACCCCATCACCGGCGGCGTCCCCTGCTCGGCAGCCTCCCGTTCTCCTGCTGTTCTCCTGTGGCCTCCTGTTCTCCTGCTGTTCTCCTGCGGCCTCCTGTTCTGCTGTTCTTCTGTGGCCTCCTGTTCTCTTGCTGTTCTCCTGCGGCCTCCCGTTCTCCTGCTGTTCTCCTGCGGCCTCCTGTTCTGCTGTTCTCCTGTGGCCTCCTGTTCTCCTGCTGTTCTCCTGCGGCCTCCTGTTCTCCTGCTGTTGTCCTGCGGCCTCTCGTTCTCCTGCTGTTCTCCTGCGGCCTCCCGTTCTCCTGCTGTTCTCCTCTGGCCTCCCGTTCTCCTGCTGATCTCCTGTGGCCTCCCGTTCTCCTGCTGTTCTCCTGCGGCCTCCCGTTCTCCTGCTGTTCTCCTGCGGCCTCCCGTTCTCCTGCTGCCTCCCATTCTCCTGCTGCCTCCCATTCTCCTGCTGTTCTCCTGCGGCCTCCCGTTCTCCTGCTGATCTCCTGCGGCCTCTTGTTCTCCTGCTGTTCTCCTGCGGCCTCTCGTTCTCCTGCTGTTCTCCTGTGGCCTCCTGTTCTCCTGTGGCCTCTCGTTCTCCTGCTGATCTCCTGCGGCCTCTCGTTCTCCTGCTGTTCTCCTGTGGCCTCTCGTTCTCCTGCTGTTCTCCTGCGGCCTCCCGTTCTCCTGCGGCCTCCCGTTCTCCTGCTGATCTTCTGCGGCCTCCCATTCTCCTGCTGTTCTCCTGCGGCCTCTCATTCTCCTGCTGATCTCCTGTGGCCTCTCATTCTCCTGCTGTTCTCCTGTGACCTCCCATTCTCCTGCTGTTCTCCTGCGGCCTCCCGTTCTCCTGCTGTTCTCCTGCGGCCTCTCGTTCTCCTGCTGATCTCCTGTGGCCTCTCGTTCTCCTGCTGTTCTCCTGCGGCCTCCCGTTCTCCTGCTGTTCTCCTGCGGCCTCTTGTTCTCCTGCTGTTCTCCTGTGGCCTACCATTCTCCTGCTGTTCTCCTGCGGCCTCTCGTTCTCCTGCTGATCTCCTGTGGCCTCTCGTTCTCCTGCTGTTCTCCTGCGGCCTCCTGTGCCCCTGCTGTTCTCCTGCGGCCTCTCGTTCTCCTGCTGTTTTCCTGTGGCCTCTCGTTCTCCTGCTGTTCTCCCGTGGCCTCCCCCTCTCCTGCTGATCTCCTGCGGCCTCCCGTTCTCCTGCTGATCTCCTGTGGCCTCCCGTTCTCCTGCTGTTCTCCTGTGGGCCTCCTGTTCTCCTGCTGTTCTCCTGCGGCCTCCTGTTCTGCTGTTCTTCTGCTGCCTCCTGTTCTCTTGCTGTTCTCCTGCGGCCTCCCGTTCTCCTGCTGTTCTCCTGCGGCCTCCTGTTCTGCTGTTCTCCTGTGGCCTCCTGTTCTCCTGCTGTTCTCCTGCGGCCTCCTGTTCTCCTGCTGTTGTCCTGCGGCCTCTCGTTCTCCTGCTGTTCTCCTGCGGCCTCCCGTTCTCCTGCTGTTCTCCTGCGGCCTCCCGTTCTCCTGCTGTTCTCCTGCGGCCTCCCGTTCTCCTGCTGCCTCCCATTCTCCTGCGGCCTCCCATTCTCCTGCTGTTCTCCTGCGGCCTCCTGTTCTCCTGCTGATCTCCTGCGGCCTCTTGTTCTCCTGCTGTTCTCCTGCGGCCTCTCGTTCTCCTGCTGTTCTCCTGTGGCCTCCTGTTCTCCTGCGGCCTCTCTTTCTCCTGCTGATCTCCTGCGGCCTCTCGTTCTCCTGCTGTTCTCCTGTGGCCTCTCGTTCTCCTGCTGTTCTCCTGTGGCCTCCTGTTCTCCTGCGGCCTCCCGTTCTCCTGCTGATCTTCTGCGGCCTCCCATTCTCCTGCTGTTCTGCTGCGGCCTCTCATTCTCCTGCTGATCTCCTGTGGCCTCTCGTTCTCCTGCTGTTCTCCTGTGACCTCCCATTCTCCTGCTGTTCTCCTGCGGCCTCCCGTTCTCCTGCTGTTCTCCTGCGGCCTCTCGTTCTCCTGCTGATCTCCTGTAGCCTCTCGTTCTCCTTCTGTTCTCCTGCGGCCTCCCGTTCTCCTGCTGTTCTCCTGCGGCCTCCCATTCTCCTGCTGTTCTCCTGCGGCCTCTCGTTCTCCTGCTGATCTCCTGTGGCCTCTCGTTCTCCTGCTGTTCTCCTGCGGCCTCCCGTTCCCCTGCTGTTCTCCTGCGGCCTCTCGTTCTCCTGCTGTTTTCCTGCGGCCTCTCATTCTCCTGCTGTTCTCCTGTGGCCTCTCGTTCTCCTGCTGTTCTCCCGTGGCCTCCCCCTCTCCTGCTGATCTCCTGCGGCCTCCCGTTCTCCTGCTGATCTCCTGGGGCCTCCCGTTCTCCTGCTGTTCTCCTGCGGCCTCCTGCGGCCTCCCGTTCTCCTGCGGCCTCCCGTTCTCCTGCTGTTCTCCTGCGGCCTCCCATTCTCCTGCTGTTCTCCTGCGGCCTCCCATTCTCCTGCTGTTCTCCTGCGGCCTCGCGTTCTCCTGCTGCTCTCCTGTGGCCTCCCGTTCTCCTGCTGTTCTCCTGCGGCCTCCCGTTCTCCTGCTGATCTCCTGTGGCCTCCCGTTCTCCTGCTGTTCTCCTGCGGCCTCCCGTTCTCCTGCTGATCTCCTGCGGCCTCCCGTTCTCCTGCTGTTCTCCTGCGGCCTCCCGTTCTCCTGTTGTTCTCCTGCAGCCTCCTGTTCTGCTGTTCTCCTGCGGCCTCCCGTTCTCCTGCTGTTCTCCTGCGGCCTCCCATTCTCCTGCTGTTCTCCTGCGGCCTCCCATTCTCCTGCTGTTCTCCTGCGGCCTCACGTTCTCCTGCTGTTCTCCTGCGGCCTCCCGTTCTCCTGCTGTTCTCCTGCGGCCTCCCGTTTTCCTGCTGATCTCCTGCGGCCTCCCGTTCTCCTGCTGTTCTCCTGCAGGCCTCCCGTTCTCCTGCTGTTCTCCTGCGGCCTCCCGTTCTCCTGCTGTTCTCCTGCGGCCTCCCGTTCTCCTGCTGATCTCCTGCGGCCTCCCGTTCTCCTGCTGTTTTCCTGCAGCCTCTCGTTCTCCTGCTGTTCTCCTGTGGCCTCCTGTTCTCCTGCTGATCTCCTGCGGCCTCCCGTTCTCCTGCTGATCTCCTGCGGCTTCCCGTTCTCCTGCTGTTCTCCTGCGGCCTCCCGTTCTCCTGCTGTTCTCCTGCGGCCTCCCATTCTCCTGCGGACTCCCGTTCTCCTGCTGATCTCCTGCGGCCTCACGTTCTGCTGATCTCCTGCGGCCTCCAGTTCTCCTGCTGATCTCCTGCGGCCTCTCATTCTCCTGCTGATCTCCTGCGGCCTCTCGTTCTCCTGCTGATCTCCTGCGGTCTCCCGTTCTCCTGCTGATCTCCTGCGGTCTCCCGTTCTCCTGCTGATCTTCTGCGGCCTCCCGTTCTCCTGCGGCCTCCTGTTCTGCTGTTCTCCTGCGGCCTCCCGTTCTCCTGCTGTTCTCCTGCGGCCTCCCATTCTCCTGCTGTTCTCCTGCGGCCTCCCATTCTCCTGCTGTTCTCCTGCGGCCTCACGTTCTCCTGCTGCTCTCCTGTGGCCTCCCGTTCTCCTGCTGTTCTCCTGCGGCCTCCCGTTCTCCTGCTGATCTCCTGCGGCCTCCCGTTCTCCTGCTGTTCTCCTGCGGCCTCCCGTTCTCCTGCTGTTCTCCTGCGGCCTCCTGTTCTGCTGTTCTCCTGCGGCCTCCCGTTCTCCTGCTGTTCTCCTGCGGCCTCACATTCTCCTGCTGTTCTCCTGTGGCCTCCCGTTCTCCTGCTGTTCTCCTGCGGCCTCCCGTTCTCCTGCTGATCTCCTGCGGCCTCCCGTTCTCCTGCTGTTCTCCTGCGGCCTCCCGTTCTCCTGCTGTTCTCCTGCGGCCTCCCGTTCTCCTGCTGTTCTCCTGCGGCCTCCCGTTCTCCTGCTGTTCTCCTGCGGCCTCCCGTTCTCCTGCTGATCTCCTGCGGCCTCCCATTCTCCTGCTGTTTTCCTGCAGCCTCTCGTTCTCCTGCTGTTCTCCTGTGGCCTCCTGTTCTCCTGTGGCCTCTCGTTCTCCTGCTGATCTCCTGCGGCCTCCCGTTCTCCTGCTGTTCTCCTGCGGCCTCCCGTTCTCCTGCTGATCTCCTGCGGCCTCCAGTTCTCCTGCTGATCTCCTGCGGCCTCTCGTTCTCCTGCTGATCTCCTGCGGCCTCTCGTTTTCCGGGTCATCACAGTGGCTTCCGTTTCCTCCCTCCTCCTCAGCGGCCAATCGGGAGTCTTCTCATTTCGGCTAATCGGAAAAGGGGTCTCACACCCGCTTCTGATTGGCCAGATTGAGGATCAGTGTTTCAACAGCGAATTTTCATTCGCTCCTGTAACACTCCTGGGTGGGATCAGAGCGCATCCTGTGCGCCTCGAGCCCACCCGATTTTGAAGCCTATTAGAGCCTCTGGCTCTAATCAGGTGCTTCAAAACAAAACCCCCGCCGCTGTAATTCAGGCACCCGGTGCCCTGAAAAGGGCCGGACACATGAATAGGGGGCGGCTGCGGCAGCCATGGATAGATGCATCCATGCATCTATTCATTACCATATAGGGGGTGGCAAGGAGAGAGGGGGCGGCGCCCCTAATGGACGGGCTGCCACTGGTGACCACTGTCTCCCATTGAGGCTCTTGTGTTGTCACCCGGCACCTTATTTCCCGGTGGAGGATACAAATGCCCATGTAGACTCATTCCACAAGCATGGCCCACCATGTCACAAACCGGGTCCAGGGCAATGATGTGCAGCCGAGTGCACCTTGACAGGAAGTTGCAGAAAACAGCTGGAGGAGATTAGCAGCTTTTAAGATGCAAAAAAAAAAAAAATATATATATATATATATATATATATATATAAAAGAAAAAAATGTCAGTTGTTTATGATGCACAGCTCTTTAGAAAAGAAAATCTGGTTATACGTCTGTCCCTGTATACGGGAAGGTTTTGGTTTGAACAATACGATATGACGGGGAACTGTTAAGATTCAGAAGTTGTTTCACCTTGAACACGCTCTTCATACATGAAGTCTGCGGCGCGGTGACTGTTTTATGACTTGACGGTTGTCATAGCGATCTATAACTGCCAGCAGCCCAAGGGTGCCTTAAAGGGGAATGACACGTATGTGCGTTATTCTCCTAACCCCGCCAAGCTCCCCCCCCCCCCATGTGCACACACATTCTATATGACACCGGTTGGGGCCCGGCAAACAAGGGCCCGGAGACTTTGCAGCCATTAATTGGAATAAACTGAAGGTCGGCTCTTTGTTACCTTGGAGAAGTTATTAGGGATCTGTAAGCTGGGAGTGTGCAGGACGGGGCGATCCTCGCTAGATAGGTACAAACTTCCTTTAAAGCTGAACTCCGCGGCAAACCGCTAAATGTACCATAAATTTGTATATACAGGAGCGGGTTTACCTGCCAGGAAATCTGCATGTCTAACAGTGGGAAGTCACTGTGAACCCCCCCTAGCATTTTTAGTTGCGGCCATCTTGAGTAAGGGCAGATGATTCATGTAGCATTTACTTCCTAGAATCCATCTGCCCTTAGCGTAACCACTTCAATACCGGCACTTTCACCCCCTCCTGCCCAGGTTCTGGGAGGATGTCCACGGATGCCCTCCCAGAACAAGAGAGCCGCGCTGTAGCTGTCTTTTGGCTATGGCATGGTACTGAAGTTCTTAAACATGATGGCAAGTGGGTGTGCCAAGATGAAAAAGCCCCTTCTCTCCTGAAGATTCCTGGGATGTATGACATCATTGTGGTCTAGGCCAGAAAGCAACTAAAAAAATATAAAAAAAAGTTTACAGCAAGTAAATATAATCTACTTTTCTATCTATTTACTAATGCTAACAACATAAAGATTACACAGAGCTCCTGGTGTAATCAGGAAAAAGGGGTGTACTCACTTTTGTGAGATACTGTGTGTGTGTGTGTGTGTGTATATATATAAATATATATATATATATATATATATATATACATACATACATACATACACACAGTATCTCACAAAAGTAAGTACACCCCTCACATTTGTGTAAATCTTTTCTTCTATCTTTTCATGTGACAACACTGAAGAAATGACACTTGTCTACAATGTAAAGTAGTGAGTGTACAGCTTGTATAACAGTGTAAATTTGCTGTCCCCTCAAAATAACTCAACACACAGCCATTAATGTCTAAACCGCTGGCAACAAAAGTGAGTACACCCCTAAGTGAAAATCTCCAAATTGGGCCCAATTAGCCATTTTTCCTCCCCGGTGTCATGTGACTCGTTAGTGTTACAAGGTCTCAGGTGTGAATGGGGAGCCGGTGTGGTAAATTTGGTGTTATCGCTCTCACTCTCTCATACTGGTCACTGGAAGTTCAACATGGCACCTCATGGCAAAGAACTCTCTGAGGATCTGAAATAAAGAATTGTTGCTCTACATAAAGATGGCCTAGGCTATAAGAAGATTGCCAAGACCCTGAAACTGATCTGCAGCACGGTGGCCAAGACCATACAGCGGTATAACAGGACAGGTTCCACTCAGAACAGGCCTCGCCATGGCCCACCCAAGAAGTTGAGGTCACGTGCTCAGCGTCATATCCAGAGGTTGTCTTTGGGAAATAGACGTATGAGTGCTGCCAGCATTGCTGCAGAGGTTAAAGTGCTCAGACCATACGCCACACACTGCATCAAATTGGTCTACATGACTGTCGTCCCAGAAGGAAGCCTCTTCTAAAGATGATGCACAAGAAAGCAAACTGAAGACAAGCAGACTAAGGACATGGATTACTGGAACCATGTCCTGTGGTCTGATGAGACCAAGATAAACGTATTTGGTTCAGATGGTGACAAGCGTGTGTGGGGGCAACCAGGTGAGGAGTACAAAGACAAGTGTGTCTTGCCTACAGTCAAGCATGGTGGTGGGAGTGTCATGGTCTGGGGCTGCATGAGTGCTGCCGGCACTGGGGGGCTACAGATCATTGAGGGAACCATGAATGCCGACATGTACTGTGACATACTGAAGCAGAGCATGATCCCCTCCCTTCAGAGACTGGGCCGCAGGGCAGTATTCCAACATGATAACCACCCCAAACACACCTCCAAGACCACCACTGCCTTGCTAAAGAAGCTGAGGGTAAAGGTGATGGACTGGACAAGCATGTCTCCAGACCTAAACCCTATTGATCATCTGTGGGGCATCCTCAAACAGAAGATGGAGGAGCGCAAGGTCTCCAACATCCACCAGCTCCGTGATGTCATCATGGAGGAGGGGAAGAGGACTCCAGTGACAACCTGTGAAGCTCTGGTGACCTCCATGCCCAAGAGGGTTAAGGCAGTGCTGGAAAATAATGGTGGCCACACAAAATATTGACACTTTGGACCCAATTTGGACATTTTCACTTAGGGGTGTACTGACTTTTGTTGCCAGCGGTTTAGACATTAATGGCTGTGTGTTGAGTTATTTTGAGGGGACAGCAAATTTACACTGTTATACAAGCTGTACACTCACTACTTTACATTGTAGACAAGTGTCATTTCTTCAGTGTTGTCACATGAAAAGATTTACAAAAATGTGTGGGGTGTTCTAGGGATGTATACATACTGTACTGTACACACACTACACATTTCAACAGTATTCTTGTTTCTTCATCTCATGTTCTCAATCTTCAATTTCTGACAGATTTTTGCACAAATTGTTTCCAGCTGTCACTTAGCCTGCGAATAGGTGACCTCGGGTCAGAAGTGATCAATCTAAACAAGGCAAGATCTGTTGTTCACCATTATGGTTGAAGTTTTGTAATTGGCCAAAGCCTTTACACTTAAACAATGTTGGAAAGTCTAGAAGCTGCTTTATATTAAATAGGAATAAAGGTAGGCTCCTCCTTAAAATACTGTTCTTTTTGATCGCCACCTGCTCTACGAAATGACAGGTACACTTTAATTCTGCATAGTATAGGACAAACAATGGAAGAAGAAAGATAGCAAAACCTCCCATGGTTAGGAACGCAACGCAAACCTTTTCGGGACCAAATATGTCACTCGGCCTTGTGAAGGTTCCAGTCCCGGCTTGGCGTTAATTCTTTATTACATCTCAGAAGCCAAGTGTAAGTAAAGTTAAAATGGGCATTCTCAGGTCTTCCAAGATTGGTAATAAAACTCCCATAACTGGAGTTTATGAGGCGTGTAATATGCCTGATGCAAATATTATGGCTTCCTTAACACCAAAGCCAACTTTCTGAAGCCAGATCTTCATTCTACGAGGAGAAGCTGGAATTATATATTATTCCTCTATAACTATCGTTTTATTAGTTTGGCTGTTGAGGATGATGCCATTGGGATTTTATTTTTCTGTTTTAATTTTGCTGTAAATGATTCTATTTGCTATTAGCACGGCGTATATCTACGCCAGTAAGGAGGCGGGGTGAAAATCTCATACAAATGGGAGAAAAACATCAGTGGAACACCACGGTTGAAAAAAAAAAAGGGGTCCATTTGGTAAGGATGGAAGAGATTAGATACCAGTGGTCTGGACTGGACCGGCTGTCTGGCCGTTTGGATATTTAAAATGAGGGCTTATCTGCTTAAAGGGTAATTATTGGCTGCTGTTGTAGGTAACCTTTTTTAAGTAGACTAAACTTCAACTTAAAGAGGAGATTCATACCCCATTTTTGTAGCTCCACCCCCCTCCTACACCTCCGTTATGGTGCGTGCAGAGATAAGCTGAAGGGCCCTGCTTGGCGGTCGGGTCCTTGCAGAGCCCTTTGGCACTTCTGCGCACATGCAGGGTATTTCCTGTGTGTGCGCAAAGATACTGAACTTTTGGGAATCTAATGTTACCCAGCCTTAGGCATGCATGTGGAAACCGTGCCCCCCCCGGCTAGCCTGCTACAGTGTTCTGTCCTGCCGCTCTGGAGTGACAGCAGAACAGGCAGTAGGGCACTGTGCAGGCTAGCGCACTACGTGGCTCTCCCCCCAACCTACCACAGTGCTGCTTAATAGTGTCACCCTGGGCATTCTTCTCAGAGAATAGGTGCAGGTACTCAACCACGCCCCACCCCTTTCCCCGGAGTAGGGGGGCAGGGGGTTGAGCGAGCCACAGCAAATGGGTGTGGGAGGGTCCTAAAGGGGCATTAAATACCAGGAGGATGCTACATACAGGGTGCAGGGTTCAGGCGGGTGCAGAGTTCAGGAGGGTGCTATGTAGAGGGTGCAGGATTCTGGAGGGTGCTAGGTACAGGGTGCACAGTTCAGGTGGGTGCTAGGTACAGGGTGCACAGTTCAGGTGGGTGCTAGGTACAGGGTGCACAGTTCAGGTGGGTGCTATGTACAGGGTGCACAGTTCAGGTGGGTGCTAGGTACAGGGTGCAGGGTTCTGGAGGGTGCTAGGCACACAGTGCAGGGTTCAGGAGGTTGCAGAGTTCAGGAGAGTGCAGGGTTCAAGAGGGTGCTAGGTACAGGGTGCAGAGTTCAGTAGGGTGCAGAGTTCAGGACGGTGCTAGGTACAGGGTGCAGAGTTCCACCCCCAAATCGCCATCCATGACAGGATTGTCTTCCTCCTCCCAGCAAAGCCCCCCATCCCCCTCCCTGTACAATTATCACTCTAAATGCTTTTCTCCCCCCAAATTGAGCTCTCCAAACACAGACCTCAGATACAGAGCTGCTCAGTGCAGTGTGGGAAATGCCCTTCTTCCCAGGCTCCTCCCCATAACCTGTCATAAGACACGTCACGCTATGTTCCAGCTGAAAAAATTCCCTGGTGTCACCCCTCTGGTGGGTGTTACCCAAGTGCAGTCTGCACCCACATAGTGACGCCACTGGTCTGCTTTAATGATATGTAGAGGGTGTATTTATAAAGCAATGAATAGGACATTCACTGCAGTTGAATCTTGTTGTGACTTGCAAACTTTCAGCCTCTCCCTGTGCAGAGATTTTCCACCTTGTGGGACAACCATCTAAGCACCATCAGACTGAGAGTGACCATCGATAGGGCAGGTCAACTGAGCAGTTAACTTTTTGCACACCCACAAGGTAGCTGCCACCTTGTATAATAACAGAAATACTCATCATTCACACCATCCACTGTTGTGATTCTAACCCTTTACTGTATATAATGTCTGTAGCACTCGCTGCCACATTCTGACAGGAATGTAAGAGAGGCAGAACTCTGGTGCCAATAGTAAGTGGCGCAGAGTTCTGGGGTCAGCAGAAAGTGGCGGAGAGTTCTGGGGTCAGCAGAAAGTGGCGGAGAGTTCTGGGGTCAGTAGTAGGTGGTGCAGAGTTTTGGGGTCAGCAGAAAGTGGCGGAGAGTTCTGGGGTCAGCAGAAAGTGGCGGAGAGTTCTGGGGTCAGTAGTAGGTGGTGCAGAGTTTTGGGGTCAGCAGAAAGTGGCGGAGAGTTCTGGGGTCAGCAGAAAGTGGCGGAGAGTTCTGGGGTCAGCAGAAAGTGGCGGAGAGTTTTGGGGTCAGCAGTAAGTGACACAGAACTCTGGGATCAGCAGTAAGTGGCGGAGAGTTCTGAGGTCAGCAGTAAGTGACGCAGAACTCTGGGATCAGCAGAATGTGGCGCAGAGTTCTGGGGTCAGCAGTAAGTGGCGCAGAGTTCTGGGGTCAGCAGTAAATGGCGCAGAGTTCTGGGGTCAGCAGTAAATGGCACAGAGTTCTGGGGTGTGCAGTAAGTGGCGCAGAGTTCTGAGGTCAGCAGTAAGTGGCGCAGAGTTCTGGGGTCAGCAGTGAGTGACGCAGAACTCTGGGGTCAGCAGTTAGTGGCGCAGAGTTCTGGGGTCAGCAATAAGTGGCGCAGAGTTCTGGTGTCAGCAGTAAGTGGTGCAGAGTTCTGGGGTCAGCAGTAAGTGGCGCAGAGTTCTGGTGTCAGCAGTAAGTGGCGCAGAGTTCTGGTGTCAGCAGTAAGTGGCGCAGAGTTCTGGGGTCAGAAGTAAGTGGCGCAGAGTTCTGGTGTCAGAAGTAAGTGGCGCAGAGTTCTGGGGTCAACAGTAAGTGGCGCAGAGTTCTGGGGTCAACAGTAAGTGGCGCAGAGTTCTGGGTTCAACAGTAAGTGGTGCAGAGAACAGCCACAAAGCCCTTCCCTTTCTCAGCTTACCACCACCTCTGGACTCAGGGTGGTTCCTCCCTCAGTGTGGGCTCTTTTTCCCCGGTCTGGTAGGCTGGGCTATCAGGACTGTGATTGGCCTAGGAAGTGTTTAATTACTGTCTCCCCCCCGGAAACAGGGACTTGCCCCCTGATCTCCAGCGTTTGATGGATCATTTCTGTGACTGCAAGTGATAATTGCAGCGGCAGCAAAGACAATGACTCCAACGGTGTACCCTCCCCCTTCCCCCCTATAAGTGAACCCACTGATTTCGCTCGCTCAGCCCGTGGAGTTCAACCAAAATCTCATATTTTATATTGTGCCTTTTCACAGACGAGCACTCAGGTACCTGTAGCTTGATGTCTGAAGCTCAAAAAGGTCCATCAGATACTTTGGAAGCAGGTTGGGGCTTTTTTGGCCTCCTAGACTTCAAAAGGAGCAGCTGAAACACGCCAGTAATGTCTAAACATGAGCATTTTTTTCAAAGAAATGTGGGATCCAAACCACCAAGAATGGAGGCTGTTTTACGAGCAGAGGGAAGCCCTACCCAGTATGAGTGTAGTTCTCCTAATAACTTGTCCATTGAGTGTTAATATCTACATTTTAATTTGAAATATTAATTTTTTTTTTTTCTGCGATGAAAGAATTTTCTTGTAGAGATTATTTTTATTTGCCTTTATACATCGGTTCTAAGGTCTCCTGATGTCCGCCTGTATGGAGGACACTGGAAATATTTCAATTTTGGCAAAATTCCCGTCTTAGAAGTAAAAATAAGAGCAAAAAACGAGCTTTGGTCCCACGTCTAGCGCAGAGAAAGCGATCACCTTTTTTTAGTAATGATATTAGAGGCTTCACAAAGAAGGGAATAATCTAAAATAGCAGTTAACAGCTCTCCGTGTCGTCGATCAATGCCATTTAAACCCGGAATGACCTTGAGATGGAATAATCAGGTCGGATTCATTCAGCATCAAAGAGGAAAAAAAAAAATTGAAAAGCTGGTAACACTGACCTACTCCTTCCTGGCTGCCGAGAACGGTTTCTACATTTCTTTATAAAGATCTGCGCCTGTGAAAAAGTCTGCCAGAAGAACGCCGGGGGAAAAAGGCGAGGGAAAAATACAAAGAGAAGGCCATCGGGGAGGCAGGTCGTTGACTTGTTTACTCAGTTTTTAGGTGTACCTATAATACTAAATAAATAATAGTCTGCCTAGGAGTTGGAAAGGCCTCATGGACACTGCAACTCTTCTAAATGCCTCTTCCTGCCAGGAGAAAGCAGCATTAAAAATGCACCTACAGCCACATTTCTCTCAAACATGTTTAGGCATGTCAAGCATATTGGCATTCATTTATTTCATTGGCCAAAATATTAATTAATTCTGGTCATTGAAATGAATGAATGCTCATCCCGCTATGGGTACTCCAGTATCTCCCGAATTGCGCACCAATCCATATAACGGTCTTACTTTGACTTCCTTATAAGCTACGTCCACCCTCTCTGAGCCCCTTAATGGAACATGGTTTGAAACTGTGGGACTTGGTCTGATACTGGGGCAGACTCATGTCCGCCTTACTGCCGATTCTGCGTAACCCTCTCTTCCCACCAGATTTGGAACATACAGGTGCATTCACATGGTGGTCATCTCATGGGATTACACATATACATCATATATAACGACCAGGACGTTTCTTACAAGAAACCCATGAGGCTCCCCCAGACTAATTTTATCATGATCTACAACTTTGCCTCTGGATAATGACTCTACGTCAGGTATCTGAATTCCACTATGGGAAAACGCCCCTTGAGCATCGGTGATTGCAGTTTCTTGGATCTCTGGGACTTATCTCTGATATCTACTCTACGCTCACCAACCGAACATCCATATCAACTATCCTCTATGTAGGCCAATGGGAACAAGATCTTGCGACTTCCATTGACACCAAGGACTGGAATAGAACCCAGTCGATGATGGAGAAATGCTCCTACAACACATCTATTCTTGAATCAGCGTACAAAGTTCTTTTCAGGTGGCATTGGGTCCACAGAGCCCATGCTAACCCGGCCTGTAGATGTTTTGGAGGCTGTGGGAAGCATGGCGATGTTCTGCATAGGTGGTGGTCCTGTCAACGGTTACTGGGATTCTGGTCAAGGGTTTTCAAGTGTACCTGAATACTAAATAAATAATCGTCTGCTTAGGAATTGGAAAGGGAAGGAGGTGGGGGTGAGATTATTTTTATTATTGTTTTAGGTCTCATGCACACTTCAACTCTTCTAAATGCCTCTTCCTGGCAGGAGAAAGCGGTGTTAAATACAAACCTAAAGCCACGTTTCTTTTAAACATGCTTAGGCACATCAAGCATTTTGTCATTTATTCATTTAATTGGCCAGAATATTAATTTATTCTGGTCATTGAAATAAAAGAACATGCATTGTGCTTTGGGTACTCCTCGATCTCCCGAATTGCGCACCCATATAACAGGCTTACTTTGGCTTTCTTATAGGCTACGCCCACCCTCTCTGAGCCCCTTAATGGAGCACAATTTCAAACTGTGGGACTCATTCCAATATTGGGGTAGACTCATGTCCCCTTACTGCGGATTCTGCATAACCCTCTCTTCCCATGGGGTTTGGAACAAACAGGTGCATTCGTATGGTGGTGGTTTCATGGGACTACATATGTACATCATTTTCTAACGACCAGGAAGTTTCTTACAGGAAACTAATGAGTCTCCCCCAGACAAATGTTACTGTTCTCTACAACTTTGCCTCTGGATAATGACCCTACGTTGGGTATTTGAATTTCCCTATGGGAAAACGTCCTTTGACCATTGGTTATTGCATTACCTTGGATCTCAGGAACTTATTTCTGATATCTACTCTATGCTCACCAACCGGACCTCCATATCGAAAATATCCTATGTGGGCCACAGAGGTCTGGAATAAAGCCTGGTCGACAATAGCAAAATGCTCCTACAACACATCTATTCTTGAATCAGCATACCAAGTTCTCTTCAGTTGGTATTGGGTCCTTGCCTGCATAGCCCATGCTAAGGCAGCCTTTAGTGACAGATGTTTTGCAGCCTGTGGGCAGCGTGGAGGTGTTTTGCATATATGGTGTTCCTGTCAACGGTTACTGGGATTCTGGTCGAAAGTTTTTGGCTTGCTTCAAGCTCTATTCCACCTTATGCCATGCTGGATTTATTACACTGTCTGATCCCAGATCTTTTTCGATGTCAATTAAAGCTGGCAACTTGTCTGTTCCTGGATGCCAAGCAAACTATAGCCAAGGCCTGGAACCTTGGTCTACTTCCAGGAAGTGGAAGACTACATGAAGATTTGTCACATACCTGGTAGGCGACTGAATTGACGAGGTTGGCCCTCTAGTATCTACAGCCCAGGCCCCACTGTAGGTGGAACAGATGGTGCTGAGGGACAGGAGGAACATGAGTGCCGTCAGGTGTTGATAGCAGAACTTGCAGCAGGAGATGCAGGCTTGAAAAGTCAAGCAGGATATCAGGCCAGGATCAGAAGTGATGCACGCTGGACCAGCCAAGGCTAAAGGGGCACTCCACATGTACTGCAGGTTCTGGAACCGTGGCTTGTCAAAGCTCTTAGTAGGCTTTAGGCAAGAACACACTGTGATCACTGGAGCTGATATGAAGGACAGCCGAAGCGGACACTCAGAAGTAGTATAAAGCCAAGTTGGGAGCAGGAGTGAGGTCACAGAGGTAGCCGAAGTCAGTAGCAGGTGAGCAATGAGGTACAAAAGTGTAGGCAGAAGCATGATCAGCAACGAAGCCGAGGTCAGGAACAGGTGGACAGACGTAAAAGCAGAATCTAGGATCAGGTCAGTAACAAGCTGGGTTATCAATGGAAGTCAGATACAGGATACACTCAGGACTCAGGGAAAGCTGAAGACCAGTCAGCAGTGACAGTGAGCAAGAGCATCCCTTAAGTAGCCTGTCTGGCTCCAGAAATTGTGGACACGCTCCTGTGTGTCTGGACATGTGTATGTGCACTCTTCCTCGCATGCGCATTCCGAGTGATTCGCCTATGCTAATTTCTATAGCCAGTGGGCGTACTGGAATTACATTACACCATTATAATGCTTCACAAAAAAATGTGTAGTATTTTACATGACTCCAACCCCAAATTTTTTAGGACTTGGGAATCCTGGCTTGATTTCGCCTTCCCTGCATTACACCCGTTTAGCCTAGGCTGACTCTAACATGCTGTCTGACCTGTCCCTGAGTCTGTAGGGGATCATCTACATGTCTTCTCTTCTCTTAGTTTCTTCCCCTTTTCCTCTCTGATCCTTCCCTCAGAGGTAAACATGGACCCAGGATACTCTGCTTGCTTTGGAGTCCACAGAGTGTTGACTAAGTCCTCAGTGGATTCCCGGTCCAATGTATTGTACAGCTTTAAGCTTGCTCTCATCTCCCCCAGACTGGTGTAATTGTTGTATGAAATATTTACCTGCCCCTGTATGGGCATATTTGTTGTTATGCTATTGTTTCCATTTAATAAAAATTATTGAAACAAAATGAATGAACGCTCATTGGGCGTCTCTCCCTGTGAGGGGGGGGGGGGTTGTTTGTGCTGATAATCAGCACATTGATTATCAGCACAGCCCCCATCAAAAGGTGCCCATCAGCTGCCAATCAGGGCCCAACACCTGCCAGCCTGTTCCTATAATAAACACCTGTCAGTGCCCACAACAGTGCCGATCAGTGCCCACAACAGTGTCAATCAGTGCCCACAACAGTGTCAATCAGTGCCCAAAAAAGTGCCAATCAGTGCCGATCTGTGCCCCATCAGTAATGCCTGTCAGTAGCTCCTCATCAGTGCTGCCTATCCAGTGCCACCTATCAGTGCCGTCAGTGCTGCCTATCAGTGCCTCCTATCTGTGCCCATCAGTTTTTTTTTTAATTGTCGTTCGTTTTTCATTTATAGCGCAAAAATTAAAAACCGCAGAGGTGATCAAATACCACCAAAAGAAAGCTCTATTTGTAGAGAAAAAAATATATAAAAATTTAGTTTGGGTACAGTGTTACATGACCGCGTAATTGTCATTCAAAGTGCGACAGCGCTGAAAGCTGAAAATTGTCCTGGGCAGGAAGGGGGGAAATTGCCTGGTGTGGAAGCGGTTAAATCAGATGTCAAGAGCTCCCCACCATCAGGAGTCAAGAGTCTCCCACCCTCCCTTACATCACAGTGCACCCCCCTTACCTTGTGCTGCTGCCAGGGAAAAGCTGGGGGCGGAGCTGGGAAGCAGAAAGTGCTGGAGTCTGCTGAATGCTGAGAGCAGGAGAGGCAGAGACAAGTGGGGGGACTGCGGCTGCACAGAGAAGTGTAGGATCTGTAGGAAGAGTTCTGTCCTCCTCTCTGCTGCCGAATTGGGGGACTGAGCAGATGCAGGAGAGGTGTGAGGGCCACATGAAATGGCCTGGGTGGGCCGGATTCAACCCGTGGGCCTTGTGTTTAACACAAGAGCTCCTCATGATCCCAGAGGTTCACTGGTCATTCGATAACACTGGATCTTTGTACCCTACAAGAGATGCTGGTTTAATAGGTTTTCCCATGACCAGTTTTACCCATGACCAGTTAGCTAATTAGCATGACTTCCATTGTTCCATTCTACAGTTCATGTGCATTAGGAAGCACTATTGCCGGCCTTATTGACTTTGGGAATAGTGGTATTGACCTAGAACTAGGGGTGAGTGTGTTTGTTATTTTTGATGAATTGTGTGGCACAGCAGTGCCCACCCACAGGGCATAGTGACTCCATGCACCAGAATTCCAGGAAGTCAATGTGTGGGATCTTCACAAAGTTAGCCCCTGTTCACACATGGGCGACTTGTCAGGCAACCTAGCCGCCTAACAAATCGCGTCCCGTTTTGTACTACGGAACCGTTCTAATAGGAGCGACGTAAGTCGCTCCGACTTAGAAAAAGGTTCCTGTACGACTTTGGGGGCGACTTGCATTGACTTCTATACAGAAGTCGTTTTGCAAGTCGCCGCTCCTGTCACGCTGCAAGTCGCGCTGCCTCAGTGTGAACCGACACTTATGCCCCGTACACACGGTCGGATTTTCTGATGGAAAATGTGTGATAGGACCTTGTTGTCGGAAATTCCGACCGTGTGTGGGCTCCATCACACATTTTCCATCGGATTTTCCGACACACAAAGTTTGAGAGCAGGATGTAAAATTTTCCGACAACAAAATCCGTTGTCGGAATTTCCGATCGTATGTAGACAAATCCGACGCACAAAGTGCCACGCATGCTCAGAATAAATAAAGAGATGAAAGCTATTGGCTACTGCCCCGTTTATAGTCCCGACGTACGTGTTTTACGTTACCGCGTTCAGAACGATCGGATTTTCCGACAACTTTGTGTGACCGTGTGTATGCAAGACAAGTTTGAGCCAACATCCGTCAGAAAAAATCCATGGATTTTGTTGTCGGAATGTCCGATCAATGTCCGACCGTGTGTACGGGGCATAAGTCTACAAACTACAAGATGGTTCAGATTAAAGAAGTGCAAGAAGTAAAAAAAAAAAAATCAAACATATATATGGCTGAAGCATCAGTACAATGCTGCAGCTGTTCCCCGCTGGCTATAAACCTGAGAACTGAGCGATCACAAGACCACCGATCGCTCAGTTCTTCAGTCTGTCCTGAGCACAGAACTGTGACTGTCAGTTCCCACTCTCTGCTCTGCCCCTCCAGCGCTCACTGGAACGCTTGGATGGCGAGGGGGCGGGAGTGGCTGGCTCAGGCTCTCAGCAGGTATCTGGGTGAATCCCGACATTATTGTCATGCAAAGACTCGGGTCATTCTGTGACATCAGCCGACAGTGGATTCAGCCTGCTGTGGGCTGATTCTGGGTCACAGGAGAGCAGAAATAAGTACACCCCTGTGACTAGGGATGCACTGATACCATTTTTTGTACAACGAATACTTTTTTTTTTAGTACTCGCCGATACCAATTACCGATACCTACCGCAACTGTTTTGTTTTCAATTCAGCTGTCAGCAATGGTACAAAGCATTGAAAAGTTATTTACAAATGAAATACATTTTTTTTTTTAATTTTCCGCTTTTTCAATGTGAAATGTGAAAATATATGTTTATATATATATATATATATATATATATATATATATATATATATATATATATATATATATATATATGTGTAAACATATTCACTAACAAAGCAAACAAAAAAAAGTTTTAATTGTTTATCGTTTATAAAATAGACGTGAACAAAAATTAAAAAAAAAAAAAGCAGGAAAATGATAATTAAATGGAGGAGAATAGGGAGTTAATTAAGGCTGATTAGAGTAAATTAAGGGTTATAGGGAATCACCTCCCAGGGAACACAATTAACCCCTTGAGCGCCCCCCAGTGTTAACCCCTTCACGGCTAGTGACATTTTTACAGTAATCAGTGCACTTTTATAGCACTGATCGCTGTATAAATGCCAGTCGTCCCAAAAATGTGTCAAAATTGTCTGATGTGTCCGCCATAATGTCGCAGTCCCGATAAAAATCGCAGATCGCCGCCATTACTAGTATAAAAAAAAAAATTACATTTTTTTTTTTTAGTTTTTATTGTTTTTTTTTTATTTTTATTTTATCAAAGACATTGGTAAGATATTAAAATAATTCATAAATTGTATTCATTTATTATTTTTACATTCCTATTGTTTATTTTTAAGCAAGGACATTGGTAAGATAATACAATTAATCATACATTTTATTTATTTATTTTATTAACATTTTATTTTCGTTTTTTTAGCAAAGACATTGGTGCCAACATCTGTCAACTTTGAGGAGTCTCAGCTAGGACCTGCAGTAAGTATATTCCTATACAGGGCAACCTTTTCTTTTTATAATGCTGCACCCCTGATGTTTTTACCACACTTGCATTACAGAGAAGGGGAGGGGGGCATGTCTGTCAAGTTCTGTTTCTGAGTGCTAATTACAAAGTGTGCGCTAGGTCTATTTCTGAGCTGGAGAGATGGTGAAGGTATTGAATTTATTCTTCTCCTCAGTCTTCACGAGTGAATCGGGGGGCTTCAGTAACCAAAACTGCAGTGTTTATCCTCATGACACATCACAGGAAGCACCTCCATGGTTAACAGAGGACAGAATTAGAAAAAAACTCAACATTAATAAATCACCGGGACCAGATGGCTTGCACCCGAGGGTCCTTGAGGAACTCAGTGAAGTAATTGCCAGACCATTGTTCCTAATTTTTACAGACAGTCTATTGACTGGAATGGTACCAGCGGATTGGAGAAAAGCCAATGTAGCACCAATATTTAAAAAAGGGGCCAAAAATACATCCCTGGGAATTACAGGCCAGTTAGCCTAACATCAATAGTATGTAAACTCTTGGAGGGGATGATAAGGGACTATATACAAGATTTTAGTAATGAGAACGATATCATTAGCAGTAATCAGCATGGATTCATGAAGAATCGTTCTTGCCAAACCAATCTATTAACCTTCTATGAGGAGGTGAGTTGCCATCTAGATAAAGGAAGGCCCGTAGACGTGGTGTATCTGGATTTTGCAAAAGCATTTGACACAGTTCCCCATAAACGTTTACTGTACAAAATAAGGTGCGTTGGCATGGACCATAGGGTGAGTACATGGATTGAAAACTGGCTACAAGGGCGTGTTCAGAGGGTGGTGATAAATGGGGAGTACTCGGAATGGTCAGGGGTGGGTAGTGGGGTCCCCCAGGGTTCTGTGCTGGGACCAATCCTATTTAATTTGTTCATAAACGACCTGGAGGATGGGATAAACAGTTCAATCTCTGTATTTGCGGACGATACTAAGCTAAGCAGGGCAATAACTTCTCAGTAGGATGTGGAATCCTTGCAAAAAGATTCTGAACAAATGAACGGGGTGGCAACTACATGGCAAATGAGGTTCAATGTAGAAAAATGTAAAATAATGCATTTGGGTGGCAAAAATCTGAATGCAATCTATAGACTGGGGGGAGAACCTCTGGGGGAATCTAGGATGGAAAAGGACCTGGGGGTCCTAGTAGATGATAGGCTCAGCAATGGCATGCAATGCCAAGCTGCTGCTAACAAAGCAAACAGAATATTGGCATTAAAAGGGGGATCAACTCCAGAGATAAAACGATAATTCTCCCGCTCTAGAAGACTCTGGTCCGGCCGCACCTGGAGTATGCTGTCCAGTTCTGGGCACCAGTCCTCAGGAAGGATGTACTGGAAATGGAGCGAGTACAAAGAAGGGCAAGAAAGCTAATAAAGGGTCTGGAGGATCTTAGTTATGAGGAAAGGTTGTGAGCTCTGAACTTATTCTCTCTGGAGAAGAGACGCTTGAGAGGGGATATGATTTCAATGTATAAATACCGGACTGGTGACCCTACAATAGGGAGAAAACTTTTCCGAGGAAGAAAATTTAATAAGACACGCGGCCATTCACTAAAATTAGAAGAAAAGAGGTTTAACCTTAAACTACGTAGAGGGTTCTTTACTGTCAGGTAGGCTGTATGGGTCCCCATCATTTCTAACAGCAGCCCTGCCTCTATGCACCTGTGGTCCCTGGGCAGTGCCCATGATTTAAGATGGTCCTGGATGCCATCAGGATACCTGAATGATGATAAAGTATTCTAGTGCTCCAGTAATGTCCACCGATAAATGGAAAATTGGACCAACCTAAAATGTAGAACGAAGGCCAGTGTGAGCTCCAACCTCTGAGCTGTACGGAGAAGGATTTTCTTGTGAAGCTCTGATGAAAGTCTATAGTTCTCCTTCCTTCTGGAGATCTCCCGTTTCCCCCCCATGTGCCTATCGCCGGAAATGTGGTCCCCCACCCCCCCCCCCGTGATATCTCCTACAAGCCCACGTAGTAGATGTGAGAGAAGCACCACAGACTATGTTGACATGTTGATTTTGACCTTTCACAAACCCCGCTGAGATAGAACTATTGTGTTTTTTTTTTCTGTAGCTGTCGATATCCCAGCTGACTACATCGTCTCGCTATCCAACCATAAGTCACTCATCCAAAACACCTCTACAGCAAGTCCCCAGCCAGCTCCTGCCTTCACCAATGGCCTTCCATCCGTCTCACGCGGTAAGTCTTGTTACGTTATTTTAACATTTCGCATTTCCAGCCCCGAAATACAAAACAAAGTTGCTTTCCACGTGCTGAGAAGACGCACAGCGGCTGCGTCACCGATAGACGATGCGATTTGAGGGCATTTGGGCTTTTAAGAGGCTTTTTAGTGAAAGGCTGCGGGTCATATATCTGTTCATAGTAAGGCTGCTACCTTTTCTCCAAGTCAAACCCCAACACTTTAGTGGTGCATGGCAATTTTTTAATAGTATAAACTATATACAGTATCTCACAAAAGTAAGTACACCCCTCACATTTGTGTAAATCTTTTCTTCTATCTTTTCATGTGACAACACTGAAGAAATGACACTTTGCTACAATGTAAAGTAGTGTGTGTACAGCTTGTATAACAGTGTAAATTTGCTGTCCCCTCAAAATAACTCAACACACAGCCATTAATGTCTAAACCGCTGGCAAAAGTCAGTACACCCCTAAGTGAAAATCTCCAGATTGGGCCCAAAGTGTCAATATTTTGTGTGGCCACCATTATTTTCCAGCACTGCCTTAACCCTCTTGGGCAGGGGCGTAACTACCACCATAGCGACCCATGCGGGCGCTATGGGGCCCGCAGCCGAGTGGGGCCCAGTGAGGATAAGAGCACCGCCGGCACAGTCTCCCAGCCAGGGGAAGAGAGAGGAAAGGAAGAGGCGAGCTGTCCGTATCAGCAGAGAGCTGAATTGCCCAATGTAAGAGCTTTCAATAGAACTTTCAATGTTCCCGGGGCTCACGTCACATAGCTCCACCTTTTGGCCCAGTGCCTTTGATAGACAGAACGCCGATCCAATGCGGGACATGTGACGTCATCAAAGGCGTCGGGCCAAGAGGTGGGGCTATGTGACGATGAGCCCCGGGAAGACAGGAAATTCAAATGAAAGCTATTACAGCGGGCAATCCTGCTCTCTGCTGATCCGGGTGGCTTGCCTCTTCCTCTGCATAGGTGGGGATGTATTGGGCACAGACAGACCAGGCTGTATTGGGCACAGGTCACGCTGTATTGGGCACAGGTCACGCTGTATTGGGCACAGGTCACGCTGTATTGGGCACAGGTCACGCTGTATTGGGCACAGGTCACGCTGTATTGGGCACAGGTCACGCTGTATGGGGCACAGGTCACACTGTATTGGGCACAGGTCACGCTGCAATGGGCACAGGTCACGCTGTATGTGGCACAGGTCACGCTGCATTGACACTAGGGCAGTTGTGGGGGGGGGGGGGGGGGGGCTGTTTGCAGGGGGGCCCCATACAACATTTTGCTATGGGGCCCTGCTATTTCTAGTTACGCCCCTGCTCTTGGGCATAGAGGTCACCAGAGCTTCACAGGTTGTCACTGGAGTCCTCTTCCCCTCCTCCATGACGACATCCCAGAGCTGGTAGATGTTAGAGACCTTGCACTCCTCCACCTTCCATTGAGGATGTCCCACAGATGATCAATAGGGTTTAGGTCTGGAGACATGCTTGGTCAGTAGAACCTCGGATTATGAGCATAATCTATTCCAGGAGAGTGCTTGTAATCCAAAACACTCGCATATCAAAGCGAGTTTCCCCACAGAAGTCAATGGAAACGAAGATAATTCGTTCTGCATTGACTTTTATTACATGCAATACCGCATATGGCCAAAGGTGGTGGGGGGCGCCAGAGAGCCTCAGAAATATTCAGGGATGGCTCAGCTGAACTCGGAAAGGCTCGGAAACACTCGGGAACTGAGAATTTCCAAGTATTTCCAAGTGATTCTGAGTATTTCCGAACGGCTCCAAACCGTTCCGAGTGTCATCAGTGCGCCCGTACCTCTGGCCAAATGCGGTACTGCACACCCCATTAGCTTGTATTCTGTTTGTTTTGCGAGACAACACTCACAAACTCAGTTGGAATTTAAAAAAAAAAGTTGCTCGTCTTTCAAAACGCTCGTTAACCCCGTTACTCGTTAAGCAAGGTTCCACTGTATTCCTATATTAAAAACATGCTAAGCTTCAGTGCATGTGTGAACCAGCCATATAGTAACAAAACGTGAATTCTACCCTAAAGAGTTACTCCACTTTCATTGAGAAAAACCCCTCCCCCTCTCTGGGTGATCTCTGTAATTTGCAGGGGATTGTAACAAACTTTGTTGCAGATTTTCTTGTACTGTATTTTGAATAAAAGTCGGATTTATCCGTTCCGGTGTGCGGCTGTCCAGGTCTTCTTCTTCTCTTCTACTTGCATCAGCATTTAGCCAACACCTGGGGCTCTTCTCTTCCTGGAGGTAATGAGATACAAGCACTCTGATTTAAGCCCCTCTTTGAGCGGAGGATCCCACATCATCCAATTTTATTGGCTGTTTGTGTGATAGAAGACGGCGGGAGAGCTGTGCAGGTACCTGGCAGGTAAGTGGTTAATGTGAACCCCTTTTAATGGCTAATAAGTGCGGCGCGTTTTCCCGGGAACCGGCCGACCTTCTGCTTTGTTCTCCTGTCCCGGGGCTGAGCTGAGTACACAGGAGAGGAGATTAGCATCCCGGACCCGGCATTAAGAGCCGCCTGAAAGGTTTCTCTGGTAGAATTGACGCTCTTCCGTGACAGCTGAATTATTTATTTACATACGACAACAACTAATGGTACATTAGAAATTCACCGGCGTGTGTGCGCTGCGTCTATAGCTTCCAGCTCATTGACCTTCACTCTTCACTCTACAATCTACTCCACCTAATGCCTCCTCCAATGAATAATTAGGAGCTCCTCACATGTTATACGCTCAACATCGACCTCATCTCCTTCCAGAATAGTGCAAAACACCCAACCGGGAGAAGAAAAACTCTTCTCTCTATTCTATCCTTTGCTTTTTTCTTTCCATACCTTATTTCTTTGTTTTTTATTCCCTTTTCCTTTTCATTTTCCTCTTCTCTTTTGTTTTTCTGTTATCCTTTTTCTTTTCTCTTCACCTTTTTACAATCTTCTCCTCATTCATCCCTTCCTATTTCCATCTCTCCTGTCCTCTCTCCTTTCCTCTACTCTTTCTTCTGCTTTGCCTTTGTCTCCCTATCCTCTTTTCTATCCTCATCTTTTCATCTCTTCGTTCTGCGTGCGTTTCTTATTCTCTTTCTTTACTTATTTCCTCTTTTGTCTGCTTATTTTTTCCCTCTCCTTTCCTTTTTTTAAATATTCCTCTCTTCTCCTCTCCACTTTCCCTTTCTCATCTTTTCTCTTTCCTGCTGTCTACTATCACCTTTCTTCTCTTTTATCACCTCCCCTTTACACTTCTCATTTTTTTCTCTTCTCTTATCTCCGCCTCTCCACTCCTCTTTGCTTCTCCTCTCTTTTTTTTTTCTTATCCTCTCCTCCCTTTTTTCCTCTCCTCTCCTCTTTCTTCACCTCTACACCTTCCTTTTTTCTCCTCTCCCCTTTTTTTCCTCTCCTCTCCTTTTTTTATTTTCCTCTCCTCTCTGCCTTCCTTTTCTTAACTCCTCTCATTCCTCTCCTCTACTCTCCTCTCTCTTCACCTTTCTTCTCTTTTATCTCCGACCCTCTATGCTCTCATTTTTTTTCTCTTCTCTTATCTCCTCCTCTCCTCTTTTTTTTCTTTCCTCTCCTCCTTTTTATCCTCTCCACTTAACTTTTCTCTCCTCTCCCCCTCTCTCTCTTTTCTTTCTCCTCTACCGTCCTCTCATTTTATCTGCTCTCTCTTTTCTTTTTCCTCTCCCCTCCTCTTTCTTCCCCTTTCCATCTTCCTTTTCTCTTCTCACCTCTCCCCTCGCCTCTCTCCTCTCCTCTCCTCTCTTCTCTTCTCCTTCTCCTTTTTTTTTAACTTTTTCTTAGCCTCACCTTTTTTTCCTCTCCTTTCCTCTACCCTTTCCACTCCCCTCCTGTTTCCTCCTCACACTCCTCTCCTTTTTCCTGTCCTCTTCTCTTCTCTTCTCTTCTCTTCTCTTCTCTTCTCTTCTCTTCTCTTCTCTTCTCTTCTCTTCTCTTCCCTTCTCTTTTCCTTTCTCTTTTCCCTTCTCTTTTCCCTTCTCTTTTCTCTTCTCTTTTCTCTCCTCTTTTCCCTCTTCTTTCCTCTTTTCTTCTTCTTCTCCTATTACTATCCCTCTTTTGTCCTCTCTGTTCTCATTTTTCTTTCCTCTTTTATTTATCTCTCTTCTCTTCTCTTCTCTTCTCTTCTCTTCTCTTCTCTTCTCTTCTCTTCTCTTCTCTTCTCTTCTCTTCGCTTCTCTTCTCTTCTCTTTCCTCTCCTCTTTTCCCTCTTCTTTCCTCTTTTCTTCTTCTTCTCCTATTACTATCCCTCTTTTGTCCGCTCTGATCTCATTTTTCTTTCCTCTTTTATTTTTCCTTCTTCTCTCCTGTGTCCTCTTCTTTTTCTTGTCATGTTTCCTCTCCTCTCTCCTTTTTCCTCCCCTCTCTTCTCCTCTTATTCTCCTCTCCTCTTCTGTCCATCAGTAATTTCCTTCATCCTCTCCTTTTTTTCTTTCCCGTCCTTTCTTCTTCTCTCTTTTCTCCCCTGGTTTCTCCTCCTCTTACCCTTGATCTTTCTCTCTGTATTTGCTCCTCATCTCCTTCTCTGCGTATCTCTCAGTACAGCGCGCTCCTCACCGCCTCGGATGTGTTGGAATCTCCTGCTGATTTGCAATTAGGTTTGTTTAACAAATACGCTGTGTCCTGTCAGCTCGGAGCTCGGTGTTGGCTCCCCATTACATCCTGCAGATTTTACAAAGTATCGGAAATTGTTTTAAAAAAAATCTCACCTGGTGCTGTTGTGTTGCCGTTTCATTTTTTCAGAAAACACAGGTTAGCCTGTCCGCTGCACCTCACTTTTACCGTGGCAACCAGACTTCAGCAAGCGATTGTGGAATGTTGGTTGCTAGGGTGGGACAGGTGAACGCCGTGGAATACTCAGGATCCCGCAGGCAACGGCTAAATAACCTTCATGATCTGCACATTGGGAGATCTCAGCACCGCTGTCTACTGAACACGGGAAATCGGTATTGAAAATGACTTCGTCCAGGCTTTAACCGCTTGCTAACCGATGCATGTCTAAAATGTCAAGTCAGCAGGTGGTTATACCAGGGTCATGGTTACAGCCGCAACCATCATCCCGATGTGATTGTTTTCACTCGGCAATTTGCTGTCTTGTAAAAAATCGCTTTCATAGCGCTGCGAGGGGGAGTCCAGAACAGCTTTCCACAAAGGAGATGGAGGAACACCCATTCCCTGATCTCTTCTGTGACAAATGAACCAGGAAGCAACAGATGATTTCATCACTTCCAGGTTCAGAACTCTCATTTTCTGGCTGGTACAGTCAGGGAAGCAGCTGACCAAGCATTATGCGTGCTTGGTTAGCTGCTTTGGAGGGCAGGGGAGGCATCAAGGGTCTAAAAGACCCCTGATGTCTCCATAAAGAGTACCTAATGCACTCATCCCTACATGCACTTTCTTGTAGAGATGGCTGTATATATACTGTACAGTGGGGGGGAAATAATGATTTGATCCCCTGCAGATTGTGTACAACTTTTGCGCAAACCAATCAATATGGGATTTTTTTTTACCAAAAACATGTAGCAAAAGACATATTAGCCTAAACTTACAAAGAAATGAAGGGTCTATAATTTTTATCATAGGTGTATTTTATATGATAGAGACAGAATATCAACCAAAAATCCATAAAAAAAATACACAATACAAATGTTATAAATGGAGTTTGCAGTTCAGTGAGTAAAATAAGTATTTGATCTCCTACCAACCAACAATAATTCTGCCCCCCACACACTGGCTACAGTAGGTGCTCATGTGGTACACAGATTAGTCCTGTCAATGTAAGAAGGTTCTCCTAACGACAACTCGTTATGTGTATAAAAGACACCTGTCCACAGAATCTCTTCTATTCAATCCTCACCATCATGGGGAAGACCAAAGATCTGTCAGAGGACGTCAGGGAGAAGATTGTAGACCTGCACAAGGCTGGAATGGGCTACAAGACCATCAGCAAGAAGCTTGGTGAGAAGGAGACAACTGTTGGAGCGATTATTGGAGCGATTATTGGAGCGATTATTCGCAAATGGAAGTAATACAAAATAACCATCAATCGCTCTTGGTCTGGGGCTCAATGCAAGATTTCTCCACATGGGGTGAGGATGGTCATGAGAAAAGTGAGGGATCAGCCCAGAACTACACGGGAGGGGCTTGTCAATGATCTCAAGGCAGTTGGGACCACAGTCACCAAACAAACCATCGGTAACACAATACGCCGCCATGGATCGAAATCCTCCAGCACCAGGCAAGGTCCATCTCCTCAAGAAGGCACATGTACAGGACTGTCTGAAGTTTACCAATGAACATCTAAATGATTCAGAGAAGGATTGGGGAGAACGTTCTGTGGTCAGGGGAGACCAAAATTGAGCTTTTTGGCATTAACTCAACTCGCCGCGTTTGGAGGAATAAAAATGCTGACTATGACCCTAAGAACACCATCCCTACAGTCAAGCACAGAAGTGGAAACATGATGCTTTGGGGCTGTTTTTCTGCTAAAGGTACAGGCCGACTTTGCTGCATTGAGGGGCCAATGGACGGGGCCATGTATTGTGAAATCTTGGATGAGAACCTTCTTCCCTCAGCCAGAACACTGAAGATGGGTCGTGGATGGGTCTTCCAGCATGACAATGACCCAAAACATACTGCCAAGGCAACAAAGGAGTGGCTCAAGAAGAAGCACATTAAGGTCATGGAGTGGCCTAGCCAGTCTCCAGACCTTAATCTTATAGAAAATGTATGGAGGGAGCTGAAACTTTGAGTTGCCAAGCCACAGCCAGGAAACCTTCAGGATTTAGAGAAGATCTGTAAAGAAGAGTGGACCAAAATCCCTCCCGAGATGTGTGCAAACCTGTAAAAAGGGTAATTTTACTGCGCCATCCAAATAAATCATAAGTAGTGAAAAAACAAGCCGCAACTACAATGTGAGACACACACACTAAATACAATATAAGAAAAAAAGCTGCGCTATATATTAATGATCAAAAAGAATATTCATCTAAAATAATAGATATGGACAACTCCTTGTGTCGCACTAATAGATGAATAATTAAATATAATCACAAGTGAAATGTGCTGAATAAACATAAAAATGAATATAATGAATATAAAAAAATGAATATAATGAATATAAAAAATGAATATAATGAATACAAATATATATATATATTAGAGTCCCGTCCAATGGGCTATTGGATAGAAATCCCACTGAATGTGCAGTTCATAGTGATTTTCCAAGTGGTGATATCTTAGCCCTCCAAACGTTAGTGATATACGTCCACAACACCATGGGAGATGTGATAAAATGCGACAGGAAAGTTCCTCCACCAGTGATATTAATGCCGCTTACCAGCTTTTTAGATCTCTTGTTTAAGGAGATCGTCGTGAGTGCCTGTGGCTCTTATCCCCGGCCATGGGTCTTTGAAGCTTGGATGGCCAGATGTCACCGGACTCTCTATGTGGGATATCCTCTGTGTAGCAGATACACGCTCTTTGTTCTTTGGATATCTTTGATATAACAACTAGAATGTTATGTTCAGCTCCTCCCTTTATGCTGAGTCCAAATCCTCCTACAGTTTGTCTTCTGATTGCTACTGTTCTTTCACCAGAGTAGAACGGTTCACCAGACACACGGATAACGTCCTGCTCTTGACTCATCAGTATGTCTTTGGCTAAGTGGAGTCGAACTTTGAAAGGCTCTTGATTACCATCTTGCAGCAAACAAATTCCTGTCTTTGCCAGATGGCAGATCAAAAGTGCAAAAATCCTAACGGATATATGAGGGGCCAATGGACGGGGCCATGTATTGTAAAATCTTGGATGAGAACCTTCTTCCCTCAGCCAGAACACTGAAGATGGGTCATGGATGGGTCTTCCAGCGTGACAATGACCCAACACATACCGCCAAGGCAACAAAAGGAGTGGCTCAAGAAGAAGCACATTAAGGTCATGGAGTGGCCTAGCCAGTCTCCACACCTTAATCCCATAGAAAATTTATGGAGGGAGCTGAAACTTTGAGTTGCCAAGCCACAGCCAAGAAACCTTCAGGATTTAGAGAAGATCTGTAAAGAAGAGTGGACCAAAATCCCTCCTGAGATGTGTGCAAACCTGATCACCACCTACAAGAAACGTCTGACCTCTGTGATCGCCAACAAGGGTTTCTCCACCAACTACTAAGTCATGTTTTGCTTGATGATCAAATACTTATTTTACTCACTGAACTGCAATTCCATTTATAGCATTTGTATTGTGTGTTTTTTCTGGATTTTTGGTTTTGATATTCTGATAATTTGCAAGGGATCAAATAATTATTTTCTCCACTGTAGGTGGGTGCTGATGCTGAAGCGACCACCGACTGGAACCATGAATAGTCAGAGAGAGAGATGTCACCAGTATGCCAAGATCTCCAAAATGGGTCCAAAGCTTTTTGCAGTGATCACATCGTTACAGCAAATAGCAACGTTTCAGAGCCAAGCAGGACCCCTTCATCAGGCAAGAGCCTGATGAAGGGGTCTTGCGTGGCTCTGAAGCATTGCAATTTGCTGTACTGATGTGATTGCTGAATAAAGATTTGGACCCATAAGGAGTACCTGCCACCCTCCCAAAGCTATCACAAGGGGACTTGCTTACCCACGTGTGATCGCATTAAACTTAAATAACAAAAAAAATTATATATTTTTTTTAAAATGTAAATAATATAAATAAAAATAATTAAATTAAATTAAAAGCACCCCTGTCCCCACAACGCATACACACAAATGCAAATGTGTCCGTAGGTCTAGCACACATATGTAAATGGTGATAGTGCCACACATGTGAGGTATCGCTGCAAATGTCGCAGTGACAGCAGTAATTCTAGGGCCATCATTTATGACATGCACAATACTATACCCAATTTTTTGGTAAAATATTAAAGACGAGGTTGTGCCGGTTAAACAGATACCAAACATGTAAAAATTGCATGAACCCGTGAAATGGCAACAAACTTTGCTACCCTATATTTTCCATAGGCAATGCTTTAAAAGCCCCCTACAGGTCATCAGTTTAGAGTTAACTGTGAATAATGGGCTGAGAATTATCTCACTCTGGGGTGTACGGCGATATGTAACGTGTAACTCACGTGACATTTTCGTATGTCGGCGCCCACGCCATGTTAGTCTACATTCATGTTTATATGAGAGGGGACTGGCTGAAATCTTTTTTTTTTTTTCTTGGGGGGGTGGGGAGGGCGGAGTTAAATGCTTGGGTGTAACTTTTTTTTCACTATAATTTTATTTACATTATATAGTGGACTAAAAGTGATAATATGTCTTTGTGACAGGTTCAGTTTACAAAGAGACATCAGGAGTCTATTAGACCCCTGATATCTCATCTGCCCTTGGGAGGGGGGGGGGGGGTTAAATGCTTGGGTGTAACTTTATTTTTATTTTTTTTTTACTTTTTTTTCACTATAACCTTAAAACGGAGTTCCAGGCTTTTTATGTTTATTAAAAGTCAGCAGCTACAAAAAGTGTAGCTGCTGACTTTTAATAAACAGACACTTACCTGTTCCACGATCCAGCGATGCGGCCGAACAGAGTGTCACTCCTCTCCCCCTCCTTTCCGCCGGCGCCTCCATTGCCACTCTGGGCACCGGGCCGTGACAGCTTTCGGCTTCACGGCCGGGCACGCGCGGCGCATGTGCGAGTCGCGCTGCGCTCCCGGAGTGGATAGGCGATCTCCTGGGATCTGTCACGTGTCCTAGGAGATCGCCTAGAGGGAGGAGCCGTCTAAGGCGAAAGGAGGAGTCGCCTTGGCGGTCCCTGGGCGGAAGGAGGAAGTGGGACAGGAAGTCCTAACGAAGCCCCCACTCCCCCCCCCCAAAAAAATTACATGCCAAATGTGGCATGTAAGGGGGCGAGGAGTGCTTAAAGCGAAAGTTCCGGGGGCGTGGCCGGATGTGAAGAGGAGAAGACGTGCTGAGGCTGAGCTCCGCTCTCACACTGATCCTGTCAGCTAATCCTAGCTCTAAAAACTCACTTTTTTCGCTCTAATCTGGCATCCTGGGGTCCAAGAGGACTTACGGCACCAAGCGGACCGCTCCGCCGTCACCGGCTAAGACCCGTTCATCATCTGCGGCCTGTACACGCTCCTCTTCGGCCGCCATCTTGCCCACGAGGCCCCATATCCCTACCATGTCGGCCGGCACACAGACACAGACTCAGACTCAAACCCTGTCTGAGTTATCAGCAGCCCAGGCAGCATCTCATGCGGAGCTACTGGCGGCCATAAAAGCAGGAAATGATTCTGTCATGGTTAAGATAGATCATCTAGTGACTGACGTCAGCCTGATAAGACATGACATGGATAAATTTAGGTCCCGGTTCGCGGAGGCGGAAGGCCGCATCTCTCAGCTTGAAGATGATACCAGAACGGACTCCCGGGACCTTCGGGCTTTGCAACTACAGGTAAAAGCCCTGCAAGAAAAATCCATTGACACAGAAAACAGACTGAGGAGGAATAATATCCGGGTCATAGGCCTCCCTGAGCGTGCAGAGGGCTCCAAGCCAGCAGAGTTTGCAGAATCCTTCCTTCTGTCCCTGTTGAATATTCCTGCCATGCCTCCTACATATGTAGTGGAGAGGGCACACAGGGTCCCCCCCACTCCCCCGGTTCCTGGAGCCCCTCCGAGACCCTTTCTCCTCAGACTTCTGAACTACAGAGACCGTGACAAGTTACTTGCAGCAGCCAGAGAACAACAGGATCTACGCTTCAATAATGCCAAAATAATGCTTTTTCCCGACTACTCCCCGGAGATACAGCAAAGACGAAGATCGTTTACAGAGGCAAAACGTCGCCTAAGAGAAAAGGGATTGAAATTCAGTCTACTATACCCTAGCAAGCTTCGTGTGACAGATGGGGAACGAGCACATTTTTTCCTGGATCCTGAGGCAGCACTCTCATGGCTGGACGGTCGTGGCTAATCTGCAGCTTTGTGTCTACAGGTACTGAGACTTTGAGGGTTTTTTTCACTGCTACAGGTTTAAGCTTTCATTTTTTTTTTTTTCTTCTCCCCTCTTTTCTTTTCTTTTTCAAACTTTTATACGTATATTTTATTTTTCTGTGTCACACCATTTGCTGCATGGCAAATTTATGCTATCCAATTAACATACGATGACACTGAACCGGAGTATAAAAGTACTACCAGCAGTCCCCTCACTTCTATATTTTTTTTTTTTTTTCTGCCCCATTTGCCTTTCTCCTTACAGCTTCATGGCTTTACGGTACACCCTGTGTGAGACTATGAGCATTATATAGAGAGCAGGACTGCTCACCTCTTGATGAGCACACGATACAGTCAAAGTCCGCAGGAGCCCTACGAGTCAACAGTTTCACCACCCCCTGCTATCCCCTCCACTTTGCTCCCCACTTGGGGGCTATCCCTTACCCCACAAGTGGGTGATCAAGTTACTAACAGCCACCTATATGGGACCCTGCTTCATACAGCGAAAGGACACAGACTGGTCCCCAATAAGGTGTAGAGTGGGATAATAACGTGATATCCCCATATAGGGGTTTATCTTCAGTTACTAGTTGGTTTTTGGGTAAAACTATTCCCAACTCTCCTCCCCGGTTTTTCTTTTTTTCTTTTCGGTGAGGAGATGGGAACTAGTAGGATAAGCACTCAGTGCTTGGGTTTATTATGTTTAAGTTTGTTGTTTTTAATTTTAGGTTGTATAAGGTTGCTGCAGTGGTTAATCGTTGCTGATACACGATGGTATGGCTCAGTGATTCTGCTGCCTGTGAGTTGCCCCTCAACACGCCCGGTACACTTTTCCATTTTGATACTGTTTTCTAAATTCACATGGCTACCTCCCTAACTGAGACGTTTACTGTCCTCTCGTGGAATGTTAGGGGTCTAAATTCCAAATTCAAACGAGCACTGTTGACCAGATATCTGAAACTGCACTCCCCTCATCTTATTCTTCTCCAAGAAACTCACCTCACAGGCAGCAAAGTTCTGACCCTGAAAAAACCCTGGATACAGAGGTCCATACACGCCACGTACTCCTCATATGCAAGGGGGGTCTCAATATTAATATCTAAGAAATTCCCATGTATAATTGAGGAGGTTTGCACGGACCCCCAGGGAAAATTTGCTATAGTGGTGTTTACACACTGGTCTCAAAGATACATTATTATTAATGTCTATGTGCCCCCACCTTTTTCATCAGACATATTGTATAAGATTCTAGAAAAAGCTGCTCCATTCTGCCCAGGGAAATTATTAATAATTGGAGACTTTAATGCAATCATCTCCCCAGATCTGGACAGACCTGCCCCCCCTAAGAATCACAGTACTGATTTACTTACCTGGGCTCAGGCCATGGGGCTAGAGGAGATATGGAGATGGAGAAACCCCGCCGCTAGGGCATATTCATGCTTCTCAACCTCCCATAAGACAGCCTCAAGAATTGATCTAGCTTTCTCCAACCCCTCATTATTGGCGGATGTGGTGGAGGCTACATACTTACCTAGTGGGTTATCCGACCATAGCCCGTTGGTTATAGAGCTCCGTTCTCCTGCATACCGCGACGCAGCTTTATGGAGACTGGGAGCACAGTGGATTTCCCACCCTGAGGTGGCAGACATTTTTCCACCCAGACTGGCAGAGTTTTGGGACCATAATGAGAGCTCTTCATCCCCACAAGTGGTGTGGGACGCCTTTAAGGCCTATACGAGAGGGCAATATATCTCCATCATAGCTAGTATCAAGAAACAGCAGGACCAACAAACTCAGGCACTACAGCAGTCAGTGGTTGATCATGCCGCGATATACAGCGCTGACCCCACACCGACTCAATTTGACTCGCTAAATGCAGCCCAGCACACTTTAAATCTACATCTATCAGAGGTCACAAGGCTAGACACGCATAAAGGGAGACAACGTTTTTTTGAGCAGGGGGACAAAAATGGGCGCTTCTTGGCCATGCTGGCACAACATGAACACCCCCTCACAGTAGTCTCTAGTCTGCGTTCCACAAATGGAGACACAGTGACATCCCAGTCTGAAATATTAGATATGTTTAAGGCCTTCTATGACAAGCTATATACCTCCACTCTCCCTTCCGATTTTCAGCCTGAGACATTGCAAAATCTTTTGGATCCTCTGGCACTTGGTTGGCTCTCGGACAAGGAGAGGGAATTGCTAGTCCAACCGTTCACGCCGTTAGAAGTTTTAAATGTCATCCGGTCCTTTCCCACCGGTAAGGCTCCAGGACCGGATGGATTACCAATAGATTTTTACCGCACTCACAGTGAATTTTTGGCACCCATATTGGCCCAATTGTACACTGTTTGTTTATCCAAAGGAGATCTGCCCCCATCAATGCACCAGGCTTACCTGACCCTAATACATAAAGCCCCCAAGGACCCAGAACTGTGTGCATCCTATAGAGCAATTGCCTTATTAAATAATGATCTTAAAATTCTAACCAAACTGTTAGCTTCCCGCCTATACCCCCTACTGCCCTCGGTGATAGATCCCGACCAGACAGGATTCATGCTCAAGAGGTCCACGGATGTTAATCTTAGAAGACTCTTCACTAATATTCACGCTCAGCATCTTAATTCCGGGACAAGGGCCATAGCCTTGCTTGATATAGAGAAGGCTTTTGATACAGTTGAATGGCCCTTTTTGTGGGAGACACTGCGTAGGATGGGCTTCCCACTAAAATTTATCTCATGGTTGCAAATTATATATAAATGTCCCACTTCATCGATACGCCTGGGCTCTAGGTTGTCATCTCCCTTCAGGCTGTCCAGGGGAACCAGGCAGGGCTGCCCTCTCTCCCCGGCCTTATTTGCTATTGCCATTGAGCCAGTTGCCGAGGCCTTACGTACTTCGCCCCATATTAAGGGGCTTCGTATTGGCTTGCTGGAGGAGAGGGTAGCCCTGTACGCAGATGATATGGTCCTCTTTCTGGGTGATGCCGGCCCATCATTACAGGGTGCTTTGTCCGTCCTAAACACGTTCTCGGAGGTAACGGGCCTCCGGGTCAACTGGTCCAAATCTACATTATTCCCAATAGATCAGGCGGCAAAAACCACTTCCCCCCTGATAGTCCGCTACAATGGGTCGTCACGTTCACATACCTGGGGGTCCAGGTCTCTGCCCAGGCACAAGATTTCCTCAAACAAAATCTTGATCCGGTGGTAGTAGACATGAAAGCTAAACTTAAAGCATGGAGCAATCTGCCCCTATCAGTTTGGGGTAGAGTCAATCTCATCAAGATGAAAATTATTCCCAAATTTACTTACCTTTTCCGTCACTCTCCGCAGTGGATTCCCAAATCATTTTTCACCAAACTTAACCAAAAATTCTCAGATTTTCTATGGGGTCCCGCCCCACCTAGATATAAACTGTCGACCCTGATGAGGCCAACGTCTCAGGGTGGCATGGCATTCCCAGACTGTTACAAATATTTTCTGGCCACGGTGGTTTGGTGGTTAAATCCCGACAAAACTAATGCAGCCTCAGCATTGGAGGCTACGGTGGTAGGTTCCTGGGAAACCCTTCAATTTTTAATATATAGGGGCCCACGCGCTGCACACCCACTAACCCCCTCCATGCTTACTACCTTGCGAGCTTGGCGCATGGGTCTAATTATCGGTAAACATAAACAATCAGAAATTTCTCCTAATGCCCCTTTATGGCTAAACCCATATTTACCACATATCAACAAACTCACAGATCCCCGGGCATGGACCAACTACGGGATTAAATTGGTCTCACAAGTTGTATCACAGTCATCTCTGCTCTCATTCTCCCAGCTCTCTTCACTATATAATTTACCGAAACATTATCAGTTCCGTTATTTCCAACTAGCACATGCATTCTCGGCCCAATTTCCGCACTCTTCTTGCATCCTGATTCAATCCGAGCTGGAGAAGATGCTTAGGTCTGGCTGCGCTGAGAAACCTACATCACACCTTTACGCGCATCTGATCTCTGTATCTTTACCACCTCTGGATGGGCTCTGGTCCCGTTGGCAGCGCGACATCCCAGAGTTGGACAACGATGACTGGGATGATGTCTGGGACTTTCCTTTCAGATCACTGGTGTCCATACGTGACAAATTAGTACAATTTAAAATTGTGCATCGGGCGTATTTTACCCCGCACAGGTTACATATGATGAACCCTAACCATACCTCAGATTGTTGGAGATGTGGAGTCTCACCAGGAGACTTTTCACACATTTTCTGGCACTGTCCGGGGGTTCAACAGTACTGGAAGGAGGTGCTTAATCTAACGAACAAGGCCGCTTCCACCAACTTACCATTGTCAATGGAAATATGTATACTAGGATTAATAGAAAATGTTGTTCCATCAATAGCCAAACGTACTATGATTGGGCTACTATTATTTTATGCTAGGAAAAATATTGCAATGCAGTGGAAAAAACCCAACCCTCCTTCCAGTAAACAGTGGAAAGGCCTGGTCAACAGCAGCCTTCCGCTATACAAAGATACATACGCAAATAGAGGATGCCCCTTGAAATTTGACAAGGTCTGGAGCAAATGGTTGAAAATAATGAACATTGCACAGTGATAAATACCTCGAATAGGAACCAGGTTTTGATGACTAAATGAGATGCTCCCAATGCAGTCCACAAATTTGTTATTTTAGGCCCCTAACAGTTGTTGGATTTATCTGTATAACACATATAGAAGAGGACAGATTCAGGAACTCTAAGCTATGTTATGTTTGGGTAATCTCACAGATCGCTACATTTATAATACTGTCGTGGTACAGATGACCTGTATGCAACCAAGTGTTTATGTACTGTTTGTTAAAAACTGAAATAAAAAGAAATTTAAAAAAAAAAAAAAAAAAAGCGGAAGTTCCATTTTTGGGTGGAACTCCGCTTTAAGGCCTGGTTCACACCTGTGCATTTTTAGTGCTTTTTCAGTTTTGCAGAAACGCACTACAGTCCATTTCACATGGTTTCCTATGGGTCACTTTCACATCTGTGCATTTTATAGAAAGGGCCAGGGACTTTTTTCTGGTTTATGGATCCATGGACTTCAATGGACCGTAGTCGTGTATTGAAAAACGCGAAATGCACCTGAAGTATGCAAACTGCAACCTGCATAGGTGTGAACCAGGCCTTATATCACTAAAAGTCCCCTATGTGATAATATGTCTTTGTGACAGGTTCTCTTTAGTAAGACATCAGGGGTCTATTAGACTCCTGATGTCTCATCTGCCCTCCAGCTGCAAGGGGAAAGTGACACCTGAAACCAAAGGTGACGTTATACACACCACACCTGGGGGTCTTTGCAGCTAGACGGGATCAGAAAATGGACCTTCAGGGGTCAATGAAAGTGATTGGGTGGCAAAAAGCCAATGTTTGGTTCGTGAAACATACACATACACCTGGCTGCTGTGGTGTAAAACCCCCTGACATACATTGGCTACAGTCCTCACTGGTGTAGTCCCCTGCAGTAATTTCTTTCCGCCACTAGATGTCTTCTTAAATGATGCAACCTGAAAAACCGAGGACATCCAGTGAGTACAGGGCGTCATAGACCCGCCCCTTTCTAAGTCAGACCTATAGATTTGCTATCGTGCTCCCTGCTTATTGGAGGACTTTGGCTCTGAGCAGGGGGCATGTCAGACCTCTGCAAAGAGACCACTGCTTCCAGTGGTGGTGGAGATCAAGGGTCCTTTATTACAGCTTGCTGGCAGGGGACAGGCTTTTCTACTCAGCCTGTGGCTGCTTTCTAAAGAAAAATGAACTGTGAGACTTTGCACATTTAATGCACCTGGAATGCATTTGGCTGATTTAAGCTGTAAGTTCATTTGGGCTTTTAAGAATAAAATAAATATATTTTGTTTTGTTTAAGCCCTGTAGTAAGTGACATCTTAGCCGTACTTAGGGGAAGGAATAAAGTTCCCTGAGATCATGTGAGGCGACAGCGCTAAGCATTCGGTTTAATTATAGATAACCCGCAAGGGTGAAGCAAAGTGGCAAGTCACTCACTTAACTTAATGGAAGTGTTTGGGAGAATCTTCTCCAGGATCCAGGTTATTTATTAACCAGTTTATAAAATACTTATTTGTTGTCTAGAGTCGCATCGCTTTAAATAAAAGAAAAAAAAACAAAAAAAAAAAACGCCTGCTCAGTGTAGTGTATGTAACAGCTGTGAAATTCCCAACATCTCACCTCCACACATAAAGAAGTCACACATTTCATTTCAATATTTTAAAGCTAAACAGACAAGCAGTGAAATACATACATCAGCCATAACTTTACCTGATATGGAGTAGATCTCCCTTTTGCAGCCAAAACAGCCCTGACCCCTCCAGGTATGGACTCCACTAGACCTCTGAAGGTACGCTATGGTATCTGGCACCAAGCTGCCATTAGCAAATCCTTTAAGTCCTGTATGTTGGGAGGTGGGGCCTCCATGGATCGGATTTGTTTTTTTTTCCAGCCCATCCCACAGTTGGTCAATTGAGATCTGGAGGCCAATTTAACACTCAAAGTCGTCGTTGTGTTCCTCAAACCATTCTTGAACCATGTTTGCAATGTTGTAGGGCGCATTATCCTGCAGGAAGAGGTCACTGAGCAGACTGTAGGTCAGCCAGAACACCAGGGTGGTAGGTGAGTACCGGTGACAGCAGGCAGAACAGCAGGGTCAGGCTAGTCGGGTCATACACAGACAGGATGGATCCGGGTACAGGGCACAGGCAGGAGCGTGGTCAGCAAACAAGCTGGGTCTGGAACTGATCAGTAAAGCAGGAGCCAATGAAGCAGACAAAGGTCAGGGGACAAGCTGAGGTCAGTGCAGGCAATGTTTATGTCAGAAACCATGAAATCAGCCAGAGACAGAAGTAGAGTTAAATCACACTTGTTTAATAATAAAGGAAAAAGAACAAACGTAGTCAAAACATAGCCAGAGTTCAGGGACCGGAACGGATAGTCAGACAAACCAAATGTCAGGGAGCCGGAGATGAGCGTAGTAAAACAGCAAGCAGGATCTGGAGCCAGAAGGGATGTCAGCCAAGCAAGTCTTTAACAGGAATGCAGGAGATAGTCTCTGTGATGTTGACCAAGGTGAAGGCAGAGATCCTCTGGGCTGGACGGCTTAAGTAGGCAGGACTGACGAGCAGGATATCATCAACAGCTGAGTAACTGTGGAGAGCTAAGAGCTGGCAATTAGCCAACAGCTGAGCGGCCAGCTCAGAGAAGGAAGGGCTGAGCCCAGCCCTGACAGTTTAGAGAATGGTCAAGACAAGCTGGGTCAGGATCAACAACTGGGATCAGGTTAACAGTAACACAGGAGGCTGAAGACAAAGCAGCACCGATCCTGAGCACTGGTTCCGTTTAAATAGCCTATTTGGCGCCAACACCTGTCACAGGCGTATGGGTATACGCATGTGCATTAGCCAGTGCCCTATTCCTGCGAGCACGAAAGGGGACATGTATTAGCCTGTACACAAGAGTCAGTCCAGAGGAGCCATCTTGTCTATTGGCATGCCCTTCCTTATAACCTCAAACTCGCTGTTGTGTTCCTCAAACCATTCTTGAGCCATTTTTGCAATGTGGTAGGGCGCATTATCCTGCTGAAAGAGGCCACTGCCATCAGGGAATACCGTTTCCATAAAGGGGAGTACATAGTCATCATCAATGTATAGGTAGATGGTACAAGGCAGGTAGCATCCACATGAATGGTAGGACCCAAGGCCTCCATACTAAACTTATCTAGCAATGTGCGCCCTTTACAATATTCATTCTGCAAAAGAGAAAATAAGAAAATAGCTGTTGATCCTGCCAGTTACTTTCAATTCCGGGTTAATGGTGGCAACGCTTCTGATCTAGTCTATGCAGTGTTGCCACCATAGAGCCAATGCTGCCATCCCTTGCTCTGTTCTGTCCCATTCAGCTCCTAGATGCCCCGGTCACAGTCAGCAACACCAGCAACGGGACTCTCCAGTGTACATGATTGACAGCTTTTCCTCCACTCCTCTTTGGATGGCCCAGGGAGGAGGAGAGGAAAAAGTTCCACCCACTGACCCAGCCCACGAGGAGCAGAGGAAAAGCAAAGCAGTCATGTGACTTGGAAGTGTATATTGTAGCATCTAATATATAGAGTGATCGCTGATGGTTCGCACTAACAATGACCTGTACAGAGTATCTGGCTTTACCACTTTAACCACTTGCTGTGGCGGGCAATGGTTTCCTTTTCAAGCACCTTAAAATCAAAATGTTTTGCTAGACCCCCAAACATTATATATTTTCTGAAAGCAGAGGCCCTGGAGAAGAAAATAGTGGCCGTTGCAGTTTTTTTCATGTCACACAATATTGTGCAGCCATTTATCAAATGCAGATTTTTAGGAAAAAAATACACTTAAATTCATTTTAGTACAAACACAATGATTATACCATTTTTTTTGTAAAAGATAAAAGTTGATGTTGAGTTGAGTAAACAAATACCCAACATATCCAGATTTAAAATTTCTTACACCCATGAAATGGCGACAAGCTACGGTACCTAAAATTATCCATAGGTGAGGCATTAAAAGCTTCTACAAGTTATCGGTTTAGAGTTAATCGTGAATTACGATTATAGAATTATCGAGCTCACCCTGACAGTCTTGGCGATACCTCACATATGTGGTGGTAACGCTGTTTACATATGTGTGCTGGATCTGCATGGGTTTGTATTTGCATGTATGCGTGACCGTAAAGGGGTGCTTTGAATTATTTTCTTTTTTTTCATTATTATTTTTTATTTATTTTTCTACACTTTTTTCATTGAACTTTACTGCTATCACAAGGGGGCAAACAAGCTTGTTATAGTTTTGGGCAGGTGACAAGTACTATTTAAAAAAGACATCAGGGGTTTGTTAGACCTCCCATGTTTCCCCTGCCCTCCAAAGCAACTAACCAAGCACATGTGTGAAACTGGAAGTGATTGAACCCTTGTCGCTTCAGATTTCATTTGTCACAGAGGAGATAGGGGAACGAACGATCCTCCATCTCCTCTGTGGGAAGCAGTTACCGTGGCCCCAGGCTCCCTGAAAGAATAGGAGAGCCTGGGAACCACAGTGGGTGGCAGCAGGCAGGGGGAAGGAAGGAGGTGGGGGCAGGGGCGGTCCTTTGGATCACTTTTGCAAGACAGCCAATCGTTGGCTATAAAAAAAGGTACTGTCACGGTTGGGGTCAGTCTCAGAGACCAGCAGTTATAGCAGTAGAGTGACTCCCACCAACCAGCAGGATAGGTATACAAGCAGATCACCCTGGTGGATGACACAGGCTCACCCGAGGTGCAGGTTCTAAGCAGACCAGAGCTTCTAATGATAGAGATGGGATTGTGTGTGTCAGTACCAGGTCACGGTCCTCAAGATTACCCCACCAGGAGGTAAGGAAGCCGGGGTTGAGTAGCAGGTATAGCAGGTAGAGATCAAACAGAAGCGTAGTCAGTAAACAAGCCAAAGGTCAGTAACGAGTGGTTGCAGGTTAGGATCAAGCAGAAGTATAAAAAGTAAACAAGCCAAAGGTCAGTAACAGGTGGTTGCAAGTTAGGATCAAGCAGAAGCATAGTCAGTAAACAAGCCAAAGGTCGGTAACAGGTGGTTGCAAGTTAGGATCAAGCAGAAGCATAGTCAGTAAACAAGCCAAAGGTCGGTAACAGGTGGTTGCAAGTTAGGATCAAGCAGAAGCATAGTCAGTAAACAAGCCAAAGGTCGGTAACAAGTGGTTGCAAGTTAGGATCAAGCAGAAGCATAGTCAGTAAACAAGCCAAAGGTCAGTAACAAGTGGTTGCAGGCTGGGATTAAGTGGAAGTGTAGTCGAGGGCCAAGCCAAAGGTCGGTGATGAGTGGTAGTGAAGATACGGGTGGCAGCAGGAGTGACCAGAGCGAGATATTGGCTGGAGAGAGAGCACAATAATCTAGCAAACAGGATGCAAAGGCATGTCTTAAATAATGTTAATGTTGATGGGAGGAGCAAAGGGTTCAAGTTTCACCAGAAATAAGGCACAAGTCACCAATTCCGCTCGGGTACTGGAGGAATATGGCCAAACGCACCAAGAAGGTCGGCATTGTGGGTAAATATGGGACCCGTTATGGTGCTATCCTAAGGAGGATGGTCAAGAAAATTGAAATCAGCCAACACTCCAAGTACACCTGCTCCTTCTGTGGCAAGGCCAAAATGAAGAGGAAAGCTGTAGGAATCTGGCGCTGCGGTTGTAGCTGGAGGAGCCTGGACCTACAACACCACCTCGGCCATCACAGTGAAATCCACCATCAGAAGACTGAAGGAATTCAAAGACCAAAAGATCAACCATCCTTCTGAAGTTCTGCTCCTTGTCTGTTCTTCTGGACTGTTCTTTTCATAAAGGAGCTTTCCAGCATCTCTGACAGGGAGCTGTCCAGCATCTCAGGTGGCTCAGCATGAAGAGCTACCGCCAGGCACAGCAGAGGTCACAGGTTTAGATCCGGGTCCTGACAGGTACGAAGATCACGGCTGCAACCATGTTCTTGTAGTAGCCACTTGTTGGCGAGAAACGTTGATAAGCAAGTGGTTAAAAACTGGGGAAATGACATCCCGCCGCGTCCTTGCTCTCCCTGGAAATGGGAGGACGTTCTTGTGCCAGGCGGAGGTAAGTGTCCCTGACACCGTTATTTGTATCCATTTTGGAGGGATTATACAGCACAAATAAAAACAGATTAGCCGTCCGTAATTGTTCGCGGTTAGCATCCCGTGACGTGCCTATAATGGTATAACATTTAGTTAGTTTAATTAGTTAGGTAATTCTAATAAGATGGCTCCCTAGAAAGCAATTAGCTATTTAAAACAAACAAATTTTTAATGCCATGTGCTTTCCAAGATTGCTTTCCCGACATGAATAATTGACTGAAACTTGTTTTCACGTGTGAAAGGGGATCGTCTGCTTTGCTCCGTCTTTTGACATTTCCTGTAAATAAACCGCGGTAATCAAAAGGCATCTGCCAAACACCTTCTGCTCCTTCCTGTCTAAATGCAGCCGGTTTTGCCCTCGCGTTGTGCCGTTACCCTTCTCCTCGCTCTCCGCTCTTGCGTAGGTTTTGATAAGTGTTTGGTGGTATTTGAGATGCTTTCCGGAGTGCCTCTTGTTTCTATTTATTTATAAATATTTATATATAAGCCGTATTTATCCACTTGCCAACCAGGCCTTTTCTGCCACTTTTTGTTTACAAGTTAAAATCTGTATTTTTTTTTTTGCCAGAAAATTACTTCGAACCCGCAAACATTATATATATATTTTTTAACAGAGACCCTAGAGAATAAAATGGCGACCGTTGCAATATTTTATGTCGTGCTGTATTTGCGCAGCAATTTTTCAAACACAATTTTTTGGGGAAAAAAATACATTTAAATTAATTAAAAAAAAAAAACCTAATATGTACCACTTTTTTTTTGTAAAATATAAAAGATAATATGCTGAGTAAAAAGATACACAACATGTCACACTTTAAAACTGCGCACGCTCGTGGAATGGCGGCAACCTACGATACTTTAAAATCTCCAATTCTTATAGGTTACCAATTTAGAGTTACAAAGGAGGTCTAGAACTACAATCATTGCTCTCCCCCTAATGTTCGTGGTGATACCTCACATGCGTGGTGCGAACACTGTTTACATATGCGTGTGCGACTTACCTATATGTTCGCTTCTGCACGTGAGCATGGAGGGATGGGGGCGCTTTACATTATTTATTCCTATTTTTTTATTTTTTTATTTTTACGCTGTCCCTTTATTTTTAGAAAAGGGCTAGTATGTCCTAATAGATACCTCATCTCAAAGATTAAGTATAGTATGTAGCAAAGGGAAGGGGAATATTACAGTGCCAGTAACAACTCAATACAATAGGTATATAGAAAAAACAAATTTTATTACAATAATTAAAAACAATTAGTACATTACATTAAACCAATTTATTTTTATAAATTTTGATCACTTTTATTCCTATTACAAGGAATCTAAACATCCCTTGTAATATAAATAAGAGGTGACAGGTCCTCTTTATGGAGAGATGTGGCGTCAATAGGACCCAAAATTTGATCTTTTGCTTTAAAAAAAAAAAAAAAAAAGTTTACTTCCGCCCTAGACCGGAAGTGAAATCATAACGTCGCTCCGGTCCTCCAAGGTCATAGAGGTGATCAGATCTGGAGAAGAGACGCTTGAGAGGGGATATGATTTCAATATACAAATACCGGACTGGTGACCCCACAATAGGGAGAAAAGTTTTTTGCGGAAGGGAGTTTAACAAGACTCGTGGCCACTCATTAAAATTAGAAGAAAAGAGGTTTAACCTTAAACTACGTAGAGGGTTCTTTACGGTAAGAGCGGCAAGGATGTGGAATTCCCTTCCACAGGCGGTGGTCTCAGCGGGGAGCATTGATAGTTTCAAGAAACTATTAGATAATCACCTGAACGACCACAACATACAGGGATATACAATGTAATACTGACACATAATCACACACATAGGTTGGACTTGATGGACTTGTGTCTTTTTTCAACCTCACCTACTATGTAACTATGTATGAAACGATCTGGTCTCTGAGAACCTCTATGGCCAGCTGTGCGACCCACAGAATCCTTTCTCTGGGACGTGCGGGTAAAAACGGTAAGCCAGAGGAAACACCAGCGAGCGGTGGGGGTGGGAACGACCCCTCCTGCTGCTTCTGAAAGCAATCCAGCGGCTAATCAGCCATTTGGACCACTTTTATGGCAGAGCAAGCCGCAGGCTGAAAAAAATACCGGAGTTATGGCTGATAGCTGTAGTGCAATACGTGCAAAAAAGTAAAACTTCAAAAAAACTCGCCATTTCTCTTACTAAATACCTTGGACTGTCTACTTTCCAAAAAGGGGTCATTTGGGGGGTATTTGTTCTGTCCTGACATTTTAGGGCCTCAAGAAATGAGATCGGCCGTCAGTACATCAGGATTGATCGATTTTCAGATATATATCCCATAGTTTGTGGACTCCATAAGACCAAATAATAAACACTGATTTGGGTTATTTTCACCAAAGAAATGGAGCAGAATACATTTTGACCTAAATTTATGAAGAAAGTTTATTTATTTGCAAAATTTTATAACAGAAACGAAGACAAGCGTGTTTTGTTTCAAAATGTTCTGTCTTTTTTCGTTTATTTAGCAAAAAATAAAAACCGCAGAGGTGATTAACCACTTGCCGCCCGCCCACCATCAAATGATGGCGGGGCGGTGCGGCTCTCGTTCTGGGTGGACGTCATATGATGGCGTGCCAGAATGACCGCTCTTGCACGCCCACGGGGGCGTGCAGCGCGGCGATTGCGGTCGCGCCGTGCTGCTAGGACATGGCGCGCCCCGACCCCTCCGGCTCTTTTACTATGTGATTGGCTGTGTCCAATCACAGCCGGTCACATGTAAACACGGAGATGCCGGTAATCGGCGCTCCTCGCCTCACAATGGCAGAGTGTGAGGAGAGGAGAGCGGATCAGCGGCATCTCCTCACAGGGGGAAATGTATACATGTAATCAAGGCACCGATCATCAGTGCCCTGATTACAATTGAGTGCCCATCAGTGCCAGCAATGATTGCCCACCACTGCTAGCAATCAGTGCCAACCAGTGCCCACAATTGCCACAAATCTGTGCCCACAAGTGCCAGCAATCAGTGGCCATTAGTGATGCCAGTCAGTGCTGGCTATCAGTGCTGCCCATCAGTGCCCATCACTGCTGCCCATCAGTGCTGCCTATCTGTGCCCACCAGTGCCACCTATTTGTGCCCACCAGTGTTGCCTATCTTTGCTCAGTGCCCACCAGTGCCACCCATCAGTGCTGCCTATCAGTGCTCATTAGTGCCACATATCAGTGCCACCTATCAGTGCCCATAAGTTCCGCCTTATCAGTGCCCAAAAAGGGCCACCTCGTCAGTGCCCATTAGTGAAGGAGAAAAATTACTTATTTACAAAATTTAATGACAGAAACTAAGAAAAGTTTTTTTTCCCCCAAATTTGTGTTTTTTTTTTTTTTTTTCATTTTTTAGGAAAAAATAAAAAACACAAAAGTGATTAAATGCCACCAAAAGAAAGCTCTATTTGTGTGAAGAAAATGATAACAATGTCACATGGTTACAGTGTAGCATGACCGCGCAATTGTCATCCAAAGTGTGACAGCGCTGAAAGCTGAAAAATGGCCTGGGCAGGAAGGGGGTGAAAGTGCCCGGTATTGAAATGAAAGTGCCCGGTATTGAAATGAAAGTGCCCGGTATTGAAATGAAAGTGCCCGGTGCCCGGTATTGTAATAAAAGTGCCCGGTATTGAAGGGGTTAATTATAAAGCTGCATTATTTTGTATCTTTTTTATCTGCTTTAATTATGTTAATGAAGAACATTTAATCTTATACAGTGACGAAGCCTCCTGTCCGTTGTTGCCCCGCTCGCTTGGTGTTGGGTGCCATAAAGTTCAGCCGGTGCTTCAGCATCCTCGGCCTTCTCCATCATTTTTCTCCTCCGTCGTTTAGCATGTAAATAATATGCAACCGGAGGCTGCGTGTGTCAGGAGTTACACGCTGCAACACTGGCAGGGAGGCATGCCGAAACGCCATTTGCATAATGTTTTATGTAGCACCCGGAACCTTTGTCTTCCTCGCCGTTGTTCCCTGGAGTGTGAAACCATTTTTTATTTTCAATTACCTGCCATGGTGCTTGTAAGAGGAGACCTGGAGAAGTTTCAGGAGCCGGCGGCGTGATATTTCCCTGTCCTCTGCTGTCGGACTTTTGTACGCCCTCCGCCCGCTGCGTCAATCGCAGTTTTCTCTATTTTTTTTTCTACAGTTTGCAATTGGCACCCGGCTCATACGTTACCAGTGCAGTCATATTTTGCAGAGGATTAAAGTGTATCTATATTCAGAAACAAAATATATGACTGTACATAACACATAAATTACAGCGGAACTTCAGGCATACCAAAGCAAACATGAATATTAGGGGTGCACCAATACCGTCTTTGTATCGGTGGGTACGAGTACCGATACTTTGTGGTGCGATTTGTGTCAATCAAAAAAAAAAATTGGAGCCAATTGCACTGCAAAGAATCGCACGCGATTTGAGCAGGAAAGCAGTGCGATTCCTGTCCGAATCAATTGCGATTTCCTCGACTGCAACTGTGTGTGTGCAAGCGCCGTTAAGAGTTAGAACTCACAGTACAGCTGGCCACATGCAAAATAATCTACATAGGTGTCCCGTCTGCCGATGGTAGCAAATCAGGTGCTCACAGAGCTGGAGGAGAAGTTACAGGAGCTTGTGGGTATAGGGCAGAAGTGATGTCAGCTTGGGGGCGGTCCACTTCTACATCTCCTCCAGCCCTGGGAGCACCTCCAGCGGCCTGTGCATGCAGGCTCTATGTACTGTGAGTGCTAACATAAACTGCCCACTAGATGGCGCTTTATTCCCTTTTCTATACACACACAGGAGAGGTGAGGAAAATCGCATGCGATCGCACCGGATTCCTGTTCAACCAATGCAATACTCCCAACGCACACGTTCCTGCACAAACGGCTGTATCTTAATTTGGGTGCTGAAATGACCAACAGGTGGAACCGACTGCAATCATGAGAAGCAAGTGACACCAGCACACCGGGATCTCCAAAACTGGGTCCAAAATTTTAATCACATAGTATCAAAAAAATAAATAGCAGCGGCGTTTCGGAGCCACGCAGGACCCCTTCATCAGGCATATGACCTGATGAAGGGGTCCTGCGTGGCTCCGAAACATCGCTTCTATTTATTTTTTTGATACTACGTGATTAAAATTTTGGACCCAATTTTGGAGATCCTGGTGCGCTGGTGACACTTCCTTCTCATAATTGCATGCCTGTTCAAATCGCATTCGATTCTTTGCAATGTGATTGCGCCTATTTATTTTGTATTGACGCAAACCACAATGCAAAGTATCGATTTCGGTATGGGGAGCATTTGGGGCGAGTACCGGTGTCGGTGCATCCCTAATGAATATCCCATTAAAAGATATAATAACAAAATCGGCCTTTGCTGCAAAATTCACTTTCAATCCAGAGATTTTCCCCCCCACAGTACTTTTTTTCTGCCACTAGATGTCATCAGTCTGGTGGCCAGCATCATTAGTCTCTAGGCCTTTAAAAGATACAATATCAAAATCAAATTTTGCTGCAATATTCAGTTTTTAAACCCCCCCCCCGCAATACTTTTTTTTCTGCCACTAGTCTGATACTCAGCATCATTTAACCCACTTCCTCTGAGCTCAGGTCATCCCGGACCAGCCCCCAACCTGTGACTGGACAGTAAAAGGAGAAGCAGTACAATTAGGCCTGGTTCACGCTGATGTGATTTCAGATATATATATATATATATATATATATATATATATATATATATATACAAAAAGTTACTGTTCTTGTGAGTACAAACAAAACAGAATAAACTGTAGCTACTATTTCAGTAATTCAATTCAAAACAATAAAAAAAATATGCTCAATTTAAAAAAACAAAGCATTAACAGAGCTGTTAATGCTTTGTTTTTGAAATTGAGCATATTTTTTTTATTGTTTTGAATTGAATTACTGAAATAAATTACCTTTTTGTAGACCAGTGATTTTAGAATAGCGGCTGAGGGTGCAAATAACTTTTTTTTCCATTTGAGCGCTGTGTTCAGAAATACTTGCTACTTCTGATTTTTTTCTCTACAATTAAATTCAAAAGATGAAACTCCTATATTTTATATAGATGTGTTACACACGGAGTGATAGATTTCAAGCATTTATTTCTTTTCATTTGGATGATTATGGCTTACAGCTAGCGACACCCCAAAATTTAGTATCTCAGAAAATGAGAATATTGTGAAAAAGTTGAATATTGTAGACTCGTGGTGTCACACTCTAAGCAGCTAATTATCTCCAAACACCTATAAAAGGTTTCCTGAGCCTTTAAATAGTCTCTCGGTCTGGTTCAGTAGGTTACACAATCATGGGGAAGACTGCTTGGCAGTTGTCCAGAAGACAGTCATTGACACCCTCTACAAGGAGGGTAAGTCACAAATGGTCATTGCTAAAGAAGCTGGCTGTTCACAGAGTGCTGTATCCAAGCATATTAATGGAAAGTTGAGTGGAAGGAAAAGGTGTGGTAGAAAAAGGTGCACAAGCAACAGGGATAACCGCAGCCTTGAGAGGATAGTGGAGTAAAGGCCATTCCACTCCAAAGACATCCTGGTAGGTTTATTGGATCTTGTCCAAATTGGCCCTAGTATATTATTATTAAACAGGATTTATATAGCGCCAACAGTTTGCGCAGCACTTTACAACATGAGGGCAGACAGTACACTTACAATACAAATCAATACAGGAGGAATCAGAGGGCCCTGCTCGTTAGAGCTTACAATCTAGAGGATATGTGTGAATGTGTGTCCCAACCGCGTCGAGATCCTACGGGGTAAATGACGACGCTATATCAAGATGCAACTCAACTCAACTCATTCAAGAGTTTGGGGGAGATTCACAAGGAGTGGACTACGGCTGGTGTCAGAGCTTCAAGAGCCACCACACATGGTGTATCCAGGACATGGGCATCAACTGTTCCATTCCTTGTGTCACCCCACTCCTGAATCAGAGACAACGTCAGAAGCGTCTTACCTGGGCTAAGGAGATGGACTGTTGCTCGGTGGTCCAAAGTTCTCTTTTCGGATGAAAGTAAATTTTGCATATAATGTGGAAATCGAGGTCCCAGAGTCTGAAGGAAGAGTGGAGAGGCACAGAATCCAAGTTGCAGGAGGTCCAGTGTGAAGTTTTCCACAGTCAGTGATGATTTGGGCAGCCGTGTCATCTGCTGGTGTTGGTCCTCTGTGTTTTATCAAGTCCAAAGTCAGCGCAGCCCTCTAGCCGGAAATTCTGGAGCACTTCATACTTCCCTCTGCTGACCAGCTTCATGGAGATGATGATTTAATTTTCCGGCAGGACTTGGCACCTCCCACACTGCCAAAACTACCAATACCTGATCATGGTATCACTGTGCTTGATTGGCCAGCAAACTTGCCAGACCTAAACCCCATAGAGAATCTGTGGGGTATTATCAAGAGGAAGATGAGAGACACCAGACCCAACAATGCAGACAAGCTGAAGGCCGCTATCAAAGAAACCTGGACTTCCATAACACCTCAGCAGTGCCACAGGCTGATCTCCTCCATGCCACGCCGCATTGATGCAATAATTTATGCAAAAGGAGCCCCGACCAAGTATTGAGTGCATCCTATACTGTACATGGACAGACTTCTCACTAAGACAACATTTCTGTATTAAAAATCCTTTTTTTTTATAGATCTTATGTAATATTCTCATTGATCGCCGCCATTACCAGTATGAAAAAAAAAAGAAATAAAAATTCCAGTATATATCCCATAGTTTGTAGACGCTATAACTTTTGCACAAACCAATAAATATATGCTTATTGGGATTTTTTTGACCAAAGATATGTAGCATATTGGCCTAAATTGTTGAAGAATTTTTTTTCTTTTTCAACTCGATATGTTTTATAGCAGAAAGTAAAAAGTATTGTTTTTTTTTTCAATCAATATACATGTATTGCAATTTTTTTACCAAAAATATGTAGAAGAATACATATTGGCCTAAACTGATGAAGAAATTTTTTATTTTTTGGGGGGATATTTATCATAGCAAAAGGTAAAAAATATTTATTTATTCATTTCCAAAATTGTCGCTCTTCTTTTGTTTATAGCGCAAAAAATAAAAATGGCAGAGGTGATCAATTACCACCAAAAGAAAGTTCTATTTGTGGGAAAAAAGGGACATCAATTTTATTTGGTTACAGCGTCGCACGACCGCACAATTGTCAGTTAAAGTAACACGGTGCTGTAGGTCATGAGGGGGGGGAGGTAAATCTTCTGGAGCTGAAGTGGTTGAGAAGGAAACGGTGTGTTTAATTTTAATTTAACATTTATGTTTAAACTAAATAAAATATATATTTTTGGCCTTCACTGCAAACCAACATCTCCCCTCATGCAGCCGATCGTTTAATCTAATTTTACTTTTTAATAGGAGATCCCAGGAGTGAGTGGAATTACCCACCTTGAAGCAGAGATGGGTGACCATAACCTGGACTACTCCAACACCGACCATCTTCAGGAACTGGCCTTCTCTCCCGTCCACGCTCCTATTGTTGCAATGGGGACTCAGACTGGGAGGTAAGTGGAAAAACAGAAGACCTAACAATAGAGAACTGTAATTCCCGGTACCAGGACCCTAGGTATTTGTAATGGAAGCTGCAGATTTAAAAAAAAAACATAACAACCCCCCCCTGACATTTTTTTCCATTTTGCCCACTCTTGTTCAGAATTGTCCTGGATTCAGATACTCACTTCCTTAGATCTCACAGCTCGGGTCTTGCTCTTGGTCTTCATTGGCTGGCGTACCTGGTGGAGGTTCGAGATGAAGAGAGGGCTTCTCTTGCACCTCTTGTCCAACACCCTAAATAATGGTGATAGAGAATGTGAGGAAGCATAGTGTTGCAAGCAGCGTCAGCTGTTTGGTGTGAGGGACAGACTGGGTAAGAACCAGATGTAGGAGGACGGTAGCACCTGATCAGTAGACAGCAACCAAGCCAGGGCATAAGCTGATAGTCTCCAACAGCCGGGCGGCGAGGTACCAAATCAGAAGGCAGGGATACCGTCAAGATACAGCCCAAGGCAACAACCAGGTACAAGAACATAAGGCAACGTCTGTTTAGAGGCCAAGGTCAGTTCAACAGCCGGGCAACAAGGTACCGAATATGAAGACAGGATGCATAGTCGGAAACACAGGTCGAGGTTACAACAGGTAGACAAAAATTCAGAGGCGGGTCAAAGGCAAGCCGGGTCATACATGGGAAGACAGAAGTAGCAGGTCAGGAACTAGCTGAAGACCACTCAACAATCTGTCCATGTCACACTCTAGCCCAGTGATGACGAACTTTGGCACCCCCAGATGTTTTGGAACTACATTTCCCATGATACTCAACTACACTGCAGACTGCAGGAGCATCATGGGAAATGTAGTTCCAAAAAAATCTGGGGTGCCAAGGTTCGCCATCACTACTCTAGCTTAGACAGGCCATTTGGTGCTAGTACCAGTGCAAAACGTGTGTATGAGCCATTGTGTACAATAATACCTCCACACATGGATGCTAATAGATGTCTACTAGTAACCTTATGCCCAGAAACAAGCAAATGCTCACTCACTGATCTTTTTGTAACACCCAGCTTCCTTACACTGTGTCAGTCAGGACCCAGATCTGCAACCTCTGCTGTGCCTGCCAGTATCTCTTCTTGCTGAGCCACCTGAGATGCTGGACAGCTCCCTGTCTTATTCTTTAGACAACCTTACCTGGATTTCCTATTTAAGCCACTCCTTTGCACTTCTGGTTTGCCAGATTATTTTGCTCTCTACAGCTCACTGTTGTCTCTGTTGTCACTCCTGCTGCTGTCTGTATCTTCTCTACCACTCTGTTCTTCAACTACGCTTCCGCTTGATCTCAACCTGCAACCACTTGTTGCTGACCTATGGCTTGTTTACTGACTAAGCTTCTTCTTGATCCCAACCTTCTATATCTGCTACTGGACCCCGGCTTGCTCTAGTCCTGGTGGGGTGATCCTAAGGACTGCAACCTAGTACTAACACACAGCAAAACCCATCTCCACCATCAGGAGCTCTGGTGAACCCCGATTAGTGCTTAGACCCCACACCTTGGGTGAGCCCACATCATCGGCCAGGGTGACCTGCTTGTGTGTTTACCCTGCTGGTCGGTGGGAGCCTCTTCTACTGCTATTGCTACTGGTCTCCGAGCCTGACCCCCAACCGTGACAATATCTCTTTTATATCCCTGAAAAAGGGGCAGATACTCGAGCCCCCAAAACTTGATTATTATTATACAGGATTTATATAGTGCCAACTAACATCAATAATAAGAGTTTTTGGACTCTTTTGGAATGGCATTCTCATTAGAGTTTTTACGCATGGATTTTCTGATAAAATAATTTTTATTGAGACAAAAGGAAGCAAACATGACACAATAAGCAAAAGAGTAGTTGTTTCCCACGCAGGGGAAAATAATTGTGGTAACAATAACAGTATCGAAAGTTACATTTTGTGTACACTACAATGTAAACCACCTGCCCTGACCACTAAAAATGGTCTCAAATGATGAGCCCGGAAGACCCAATTGGAGAACAAAGAAAAATACAAAATAAAGGGAAGGGGAGAGGGGTGGGGATGGGCCTTCGGCCTCATTAGGGAGAGTGAGGGCTCCAACCGGGAAGGCGTTGAGGTAAAAGAAAAAAAAGGGAGGGAGGAGGCAGGGGGAGAGAAGCAGGAAAGGAAAAGAAAAACGAGAGAAGTAGAGAGAAGAGTAGAAGGTTCTGCAGGCTAATCAGCAACAGGTTGGTTGGGGGCGCCCATACTAGCCAAGGACAGGGTCGGAAGGACATATGACCACCAGGGGTCCCACACTTTGGGGAATTTGAAATGTGTGTCTCGTGAAGTACACTAGACATTTTCTGATGGACCATTAGGGTGGTCAAAATGCTCCTCACCTCTGCAAACCGTACCGAGGGTTTTTTGTTTTTTTTTTTGGATTTTCAACTCAAGGTTGTCTTTTTTAAGGGGCACCCCATTTTTTTGTTGAGCGTGGCCTCACCAGCGCCTCTAACTGACATACTGAGAAGTCAAATCCAGCGCCATATTTATTCTTCTTCCGAGCTCTCAGTTTGGAGGGCACAGAATATAAAAGTCCACAATTCCTTGGTGTTCATTCAGGCTGTATATCTTTATTACCAGGAGTTCAGCTTTATTCCTCTATATAAATGTCCCGGCGTCCTTACAGTCACAAACCTCTTCTTTCTCAGTTGGAAAAAAAAAAAAAAAGTCCCATGAATGCATCCGTCCTGCCGACAGCACCGAGATACCATTAAAAAAGTCACATTGATATCTCAGCAGATCAACAGCGCGGGACGTGAGATATAAATCAGTGTTTGTATGGCGCGGTTTCGCTCCGGCTAATGCCATTGAACCGCCTCGTGCCCTTGAGCTCAGCCTGCTTTGTCAGTCTCTTTACTTTGTTCCCTCAACGCTGTGCTGAATTACCATCCAACCAGGCAGACCCAAATTACCATCTCTTTATTAAACCGCATTGTGAATTCTTTTTTCTGCATTTTAAATGCAATTGTTCAATAATCGAGAAGCCGAAAACCATTAAGAGCAATTATTGGTGGACAGATCTGATTGCAGTCGGGTGTTTTCTGATGAAGGGTGGACAGTCCTGGAGCTCTCCGTGGTGCTGATGGACAAGCTATGCTTGCAGCAACATAGACACTGTCTGCAGGGATCTGTACAAGACCGGAGCGCCATCACTGGGTCCTGTAGAGACATCGTCTTTGGGGCCCAGGGCAGCGTCCCTCTGATGGGATCAGACCCCCTTTGAAGCCCAACTGAACTTTGAGTTTAAATCCTCTAAATTCATTTTAGTATTGGATTTACAATGTTGTGTGCAGTTTTATAAAAGTCATACCGGGGGGGGGGTCTCCAAACTACGGCCCGCGGGCCACATCCGGCCCACTGCAAGATTTTACCCGGCCCACAGGAACTCCGATGTGATGGGAGGTTTCTGATGTGTAGAGAACTCTGATATGGTGTGGGGGAGGGGATTCTTATGTGGTGGGAGATTTCTGATAGAAAAGGGGGGCTGATGCGAAACAGGGCTCTGATGTGAGGGGGTTTGAGGGGGGCTTTCATGAAATGGGGGGCCTTTGATGTGGAAGGGGCACTCTGGTGAATGGGGAGATGGGGCTTTGATGAAATGAGGGAGCTTCTGATTTAAAGGGGGAACTCTGATATGATGGGGGGGGGGGCTTCTGTTGTTTAGGGAGGACTTTAATGAAAATTGAGGGGGGCTTTGATGAAATGGGGGGCCTTTGATGTGGAAGGGGCACTCTGATGAATAGGGAGATGGGGCTTTGATGAAATGACGGACAGGGGCTTCTGATGTGATGGAAGGTTTCTGATAGGAAAGGGGGACTTATGTGAAAGGGAGCCCTTATGAGGAGGCGGGGGGTTCTGATGAAATGGGGGACTTCTGATGTGGAAGGGACACTCAGATGATTTAGGAGGGGGGCTCTGAGAAAATGGGGGAGCTTCTGATGTAAAAGAGGAGCCCTGATGTGAAAGGGGGACTCTAATGGAAGGGGAGGTGGGGCTCTGATGAAATGAGGGGGCTTCAAATTTGAAGGGGGAACTCTGATGTGATGGGGAGCTTCTGATTTTAAAGGGGGACTCTAATGGAAAGTGAGGGGTTATCTGATGTGATGGGAAGTGTCTGATGGGAAAGGGGGACTGATTTGAAGGGGACTCTGATGGAGGGGGAGGGGGGGCTCTGATGAACTGGGGGGGGGGCTTCTTATGTGGGAGGAGCACTCTGATGAATGTGGAGGGGGGCTCTGAGAAAATGGGGGTGGGAGAGCTTTTGATGTAAAAGAGGAGCCCTGGTGTGAAAGGGGGACTCTAATGGAAGGGGAGATGGGGCTCTGATGAAATGAGGGGGCTTCTGATGTGAAGGGGGAACTCTGATATGATGGGGGGGCTTCTGATGTTAAAGGAGGACTTTAATGGAAATTGAGGGGGGCTTTGATGCGATGGAAAGTGGGGGGCTTCTAAAAGTTATTTATTGGAGTGTGTTTATTCATTCATTTATAAAACTAATTTTTTCAGTCCACAAATATGTGTAAAATATACAATCTGGCCATCATACTGAAGAGATTATGCCCCCCCCCCCCCCCCCCGATTTACACCTTCCAGGTGCAACAAAGAGGTCCTACAGCTCATTTTCTTTAGAGAGCAGCCACAGCCAGAGTAGAAAAGCCTATCCCCTGCCAGCGTGCTGCAGAGAAGGATCCTTGCTCTCTGTTTGGAAGCAGTGGTCTCTCTGCAGAAGTCCTCCTAATAGCTCAGCAATCAGCAGGGAGTAGGGGCTTTGCTAATAGAAGGCTACATGGCATCTGATTGATGGATTAATCCTGGAGCTGATCTCTGAACATTCCCCTTTGGTCTCTGCAGACCCATCCAGTTTACAGGCGGATCCCTTCATGGGGATCGTTGCTTGCCCTGAGTAGTGTTCATCCTTCAGACACTTCGGTGCGCGATTCTCTGCAAACTTTCAGGTTGGACTATTCCCCTCTTTAGATAAGCGATCGTCTGATTCACTTTAGTTTAAAAAAAATCCGTGTAGGATTGTTCCTAAAACAGAAATAGCAGTTACCATGTGTCTGTACAAAATGCCAAGCGGGGCTGACTCATCCCGTCTGTTCAGCTTCACTCCGTATTATCAGTTTTATATTTTGTTATCCTACCCTGGCTTCACAACATGACACATTGCAAGATATACCACAAATATATATATATATATATATATATATATATATACACATTGATCAGTCATAACATTATGACCACCCACCATAACCCATCCAGGCATGGACCCCACTAGACCACTGAAGGTACACTGTGGTATCTGGCACTAAGCCGTCAGTAGCAGATCCCTTGGGTCTTGTAAGTTGTGAGGTGGGGCTTCCATGGATCAGACTTGTTTTTCCAGCACATCCCACAGATGCTTGATTGGATTTAGATCTGGGGAAATTGGAGGCCAAGTCAATACCCCAAAATTGTTGTTGTGTTCCTTAAACCATTCTTGATTTCATCAGACCAGGCCACCTTTATCCATCTCTCCATGCTCCAGTTCTGATGCTCATGTGCCCATTGTAGGCTCTTTTGGCTGTGGACACGGATCAACATGGACACCCTGACCGGTCTGCAGCTACACAGCCCCATACACAACAACTGTGATGCTCTGTGTGTTCTGACACCTTCTATCAGAACCAGCATTCACTTTTCCAGCAATCTGAGCTCCAGTAGCTCTTCTATTGGATCGGACCACACAGGCCAGCCTTCCCTCCCCCACCTCCACCAACGAGCCTTACCTCCCCACCTCCATCAATGAGCCTTCCCACCCCACCTCCTTCAGTGAGCCTTCCCTCCCCACCTCCAACTATAAGACTTCCCTCCCCACCTCCAACAATAAGGCTTCCCTCCCACCTCCATCAATGAGCCTTCCCTTCCCACCTCCATCAATGAGCCTTCCCTTCCCACCTCCATCAATGAGCCTTCCCTCCCCTCCTTCATCAATGAGCCTTCCCTCCCTACCTCCATCAATGAGCCTTCCCTTCCACCTCCATCCATGAGCCTTCCCTCCCCACCTGCATCCATGAGCCTTCCCTCCTCATCTCCATCAATGAGCCTTCCCTCCCCACCTCCATCCATGAGCCTTCCCTCCCATCTCCATCAATGAGCCTTCCCTCCCCATCTCCATCAATGAGCCTTCCCTCCCCATCTCCATCAATGAGCCTTCCCTCCCCATCTTCATCAATGAGCCTTCCCTCCCCATCTCCATCAATGAGCCTTCCCTCCCCATCTTCATCAATGAGCCTTCTCTCCCTACCTCCATCAATGAGCCTTCCCTCCCCTCCTCCATCAATGAGCCTTCCCTCCCTACCTCCATCAATGAGCCTTCCCTCTCCACCTCCATCAATGAGCCTTCCCTCCCCTCCTCCATCAATGAGCCTTCCCTCCCTACCTCCATCAATGAGCCTTCCCTCTCCACCTCGATCAATGAGCCTCCATCCCCACCTCCATCATTGAGCCTTCCTTCTCCCACCTCCATCCATGAGCCTTCCCTCCCCACTTCCATCCATGAGCCTTCCCTCCTCACCTCCATCAATGAGCCTTCCTTCCCCCAGCTCCATCAATGAGCCTTCCTTCCCCACCTCCATCAATGAGCCTTCCCTTCCGACCTCCATCAATGAGCCTTCCCTCACCACCTCCATCAGTGAGCCTTCCCTCCTCACCTTCATCCACGAGCCTTCCCTCCCTACCTCCATCAATGAGCCTTCCCTTCCACCTCCATCCATGAGCCTTCCCTCCCCACCTCCATCAATGAGCCTCCCTCCCCACCTCCATCATTGAGCCTTCCTTCTCCCACCTCCATCCATGAGCCTTCCCTCCCCACTTCCATCCATGAGCCTTCCCTCCTCACCTCCATCAAAGGAGCCTTCCTTCCCCCAGCTTCATCAATGAGCCTTCCTTCCCCACCTGCATCAATGAGCCTTCCCTCCCCACGTCCATCCGTGAGCCTTCCCTCCTCACCTCCATCAATGAGCCTTCCTTCCCCCAGCTTCATCAATGAGCCTCCCTCCCCACCTCCATCATTGAGCCTTCCTTCTCCCACCTCCATCCATGAGCCTTCCCTCCCCACTTCCATCCATGAGCCTTCCCTCCTCACCTCCATCAATGAGCCTTCCATCCCCCACCTCCATCAATGAGCCTTCCCTCCCCACCTCCATCAATGAGCCTTCCCTTCCGACCTCCAGCAATGAGCCTTCCCCTCACCATGTCCATCAATGAGCCTATCTTCCCCACCTCCATCAGTGAGCCTTCCCTCCCATCCATGAGCCTTCCCTCCCCACTTCCATCCATGAGCCTTCCTTCCCCCACCTCCATCAATGAGCCTTCCTTCCCCACCTCCATCAATGAGCCTTCCCTTCCGACCTCCAGCAATGAGCCTTCCCCTCACCACCTCCTTCAATGAGCCTTCCCTCCACACCTCCTTCAATGAGCCTACCCCCCTCCCCCACCTCCATCAATGGACTTCCTCCTCCACCCCCCCCCCTCAATTAATGAGCCTTCCCTCCATCAATGAACACCCCCACCTCCCTCTATGAGCCTTGGCTGCCTTTGACCCTTTCACCAGTTCTCCTTTATTAGACCACTCTTGGTCGGTCCTGACCACTGCAGACTGGAAACAAGAGCTGCAGTTTTGGAGTTGCTCTGACCCAGTCGCCTACACATTACAATAGTGTCAAAGTCCCTCAAATCCTTACACTTGTCCATTTTTTCTGCTTTCAACACATCAACTTCAGGCATAATATACAGTATATGTACATTATATACTCCATGTGGCTGCATTCTATACTATTCCAAACTTTACCTCTGTGTGGGAGCTACCTGTAATAAAGACCACTCACTGCTGCCCCCACCTGTAGTTTTCTGCAGGCAAACTATAGTGGGTGGAGACTGCAGGGTCCCTCCCACAGCTTTGCTGTTTGCACAGACTATGTACAGCACTGTAACTGTACTGATATCACTGCTACTTTTACAAGGAAATATCTAGATTTGTAAAGGCATTGGGTGCACACAAAGTAAATTTGTATCTTTTGTGACTTTTGAAGAATATATTAAATTACAGTTTTTGTGCCCGGAGTTCAGCTTTAAGCAGGCCGGTTAGTGTTATGAATACGTACAGTGTCTTGGAAAAGTATTCATACCCCTTGAATTTTTCCACATTTTGTCATGTTACTACTAAAAACATAAATGTATTTTATTAGGATTTTATGTGATGGACCAACACAAAGTGGCTCATAATTGTGAAGTGGAAGTAAAATGATAAATGATACAAATAAATATGTGAAAAGTGTGGGGGGGGGGGTACATTTGTATGGCGCCCCCCGGAGTCAATACTTTGTAGAACCCCCTTTCTCTACAAGTCTTTTTGGGGATGTCTCTACCAGCTTTGCACATCTAGAGAGGACATTTTTGCCCATTCTTCTTTGTAAAATATCTCAAGCTCTGTCAGATTGGATGGAGAGCGTCTGTGAACAGCAATTTTCAAGTCTTGCCACAGATTCTCAATGTGATTTAGGTCTGGACTGTGACTGGGACATTCTAACACATGAATATGCTTTGATCTAAACCATTCCATTGTAGCTCTGGCTGGATGTTTCGGGTCGTTGTCCTGCTGGAAGGTGAACCTCCACCCCAGTCTCAAGTCTTTTGTAGACTCTAACAGGTTTTCTTCTAAGATTGTCCTGTATTTGTCTCCATCCATCTTCCCATCAACTCTGACCAGCTTCCCTGTCCCTGCTGAAGAAAACCATCCCCACCACATGATGCTGCCACCACCATGTTTCACGGTGGGGATGGTGTGTTCAGGGTGATGTGCAGTGTTAGTTTTCCCCCCACACATAGCGTTTTGCTTTTAGGCTAAAAACTGCAAACAGGACTTCTTATGGTTAAACTAAACAACTCTTGCCCCACCCCACCTCTATCTAATGAGAACTTTATGCTTCATTAATAAGTTGCACTGGTGAATATCAAAATAACAATCGTGACTGAGTTGCAAACTATAACTTAATAACTCTAATATTACATACATTATTTGTTAACAGTGTCCGGTGATAACCGTAGAGGGATAGGTCCCCCTCCCCTCAAGAGACCTAAAGCACAGTTGACTCTTCCTGTCATAAGGCAGAGGAGTCCAACCCATCTGGTGAGTGCGGAACCACACAGTGGTGGAATTACAGTCACCTTCGGAGCACGGAGCACCAAGCACTTTGTTTTGCTGTATTTGCACATATTATCACGAGTCACTTTACATTGTAAATCAAGTATCAAAAAAATGTATGTAATATTAGAGTTATTCATTATTAGTTTGCCACTCAGTCACGATTGTTATTTTGATATTCACCAGTGTAACTTATTGATTAAGCATAAAGCTCTCATTAGATAGAGGTGGAGCAAACGCTGTTTAGTTTAACCAATCGCCACATTTGTTCCCCCTTGCAAGGGGACAGTATATACAGCAGCGGGCAGATATAGTCACACCACATTACCAAGGCGCGAGTGTCACCTAATTTACAAGACTTCTTATGACTTTCTTTCACCAATGTCTTTCTTCTTGTCACTCTTCCATAAAGGGCAGATTTGTGGAGAACACGACTAATAGTTGTCCTGTGGACAGATTCTCCCACCTGAGCTGTGGATCTCTGCAGCTCCTCCAGAGTTACCATGGACCTCTTGGCTCTTCTCTGATGAATGCTCTCCTTGCCCGGCCGGTCAGTTTAGGTGGACGGCCATGTCTTGGTAGGTTTGCAGTTGTGCCATACTCTTTCCATTTTCCGATGATGGATTGAACAGAGCTCCAAGAGATGTTCAAAGCTTGGGATATTTTTTTTTATAACCGAACCCTGCTTTATACTTCTCCACAACTTTATCCCTGACCTGCCTGGTGTGTACCTTGGCCTTCATGATGCTGTTTGTCCACTAAGGTTCTCTAACAAACCTCTGAGGGCTTCACAGAACAGCTGTATTTATACTGAGATGAAATGACACACAGGTGGACTCTATTTACTAATTGTGTGACTTCTGGAGGCAATCGGTTCCCCTAGATTTTAGTTAGGGGTATCAGAGTAAAGGGGGCTGAATACAAATGCCCCCCCCCCACACTTTTCACATATTTTTTTTTATCATTATCCTGCTACTTTGTGTTGGTCTATCACATAAAATCCCAATAAAATACATTTACGTTTTTGGTTGTAACATGACAAAATGAGGAACATTTCAAGGGGTGTGAATACTTTTTCAAGGCACTGTATATATACACATATACGCTCCTGACCGGAGATTAGAAGTCAATCGTATTCCTCTATAGTGAGGTCATACAATGTATATCTCCGTTATATTTCATAAGAGGAGAAGATTCTGTTTATGGAAACTGTACACGGATCTATGTACTGTACTCCAGCCATTCATCATCCGCCACAGATAACATTTGGAAATAGGGAAGGGAACGCATGTCATAAATTATGTGTTTATCTTCCTCCGACACACCAATTTACACTCTTCTGGAATCCTGCCGCGGGCCGTGATCTGGAAAAGTCAGATATACAATAAAGAGTATCTAATCCAGAGAACAGAAATGTCATATATTGCAGTTTACCAGCCCTTAGATGTGGCAGCTGCATTAGTTTTCTGTTTTTCAGGTTATTTTTTGTTTAATTTTTCTCCGGTGATCCTGCAAGACACTACCTGTCCAGGGGTGACAACGCTCACCCCCCGCCATGTGTCTATGGGGGAGCAGGAGACTACAGGAAGGTTTATGCTCTGGCTTCCTATTGATCACTTCCTAAGGGAATGACTTTTTTCTTCCTCCCAGCACCACCTCCTTTTTGTCCCGAGCCGCCCTGGCCCGCCTTCACTCTGTTGCCTTCCCTGAAATTTTGGACTGCAATAACGAAGTAGCGGAAGTGGTCGATCCTTCGAGTCCGGTGAACTTTAACCCTCAGAGAGAAGAAGCTGATTATCTGCAGTGCAATGAAATAGTCCTGCAGTTCCTGGCATTCAGCAGGTGAGAACCGACTTTAGTTAAATTAAGTGCGTTCAATGCAGAAGAAATTGACCTGGGAGGTATAAACAAACACCATGGGGCGTGTGCATAAAAAAATTACAGAGCTGTTTGTCCTACAAAATTGCATGTGCATTTCTTGTGTGCAAGTGGGGGCAAAATCGAAGGTTATTAGGCTATTTTCTCTCCAGGTTGAAGCTTTTTCATTCATACAGAATTCAGTTTATTAGGAATATACTGCATTTTGGCCACTAGTTGGAGCTAATGATCATATTAAGTATTTATTTCCCATCGTCATCAGCACCATCTAGTGGCCTTAAGGCAGTAATTTCCCAGGCTACTCAATTTTTTTTTTAAATGAATAACATTTGACCTGGAAAGAAAATTGCTTAATAATATTCATTTTCTTGCTGGCATTTGCACAGAATGAATGTGCAAGCAGTTTTACAGGAAGAATAGCTCTGAGAACTTTTCTCCTGTGTTTAAATATACAATTATGTGTTTGCACACATTTTACAAGAATTTGGCTGCATACTCCAGGCTCAGTGGTTCTGGCCTTTAGTTGGGCAGTGCTGCCCATGCAGTATACAGTCTGCATGTGGACACAGTTGGCCAGAGAGGGATCACTTTTAAAAAGTTGGGCAGAGAGGGATCACATTGACACGGTTGGCGAGAGGGAGATCACTTTGACACAGTTGGCCAGAGGGGGATCCCTTTGACACAGTTGGCCAGAGGGGGATCACTTTGACACAGTTGGCCTGAGGGGGATCCCTTTGACACAGTTGGCCAGAGGGGGATCACTTTGACACAGTTGGCCAGAGGAGGATCACTTTGACACAGTTGGCCAGAGGGGGATCACTTTGACACAGTTGCCCAGAGAGGGATCACTTTGAAATCGTTGGCCAGAGAGGGATCCCTTTGACACAGTTGGCCAGAGAGGGATCCCTTTGACACAGTTGGCCTGAGGGGGATCCCTTTGACACAGTTGGCCAGAGAAGGATCACTTTGACACATTTGGCCTGAGGGGGATCCCTTTAACACAGTTGGCCAGAGGGGGATCACTTTGACACAGTTGGCGAGAGGGAGACCACTTTGACACAGTTGGCCAGAGGGGGATCACTTTGACACAGTTGGCCAGAGAGGGATCACTTTGACACAGTTGGCCAGAGAGGGGGATCACTTTGAAACCGTTGGCCAGAGAGAGATTACTTTAACACAGTTGGCGAGAGGGAGACCACTTTGACACAGTTGGCCAGAGAGGGGGATCACTTTGAAACCGTTGGCCAGAGAGAGATTACTTTAACACAGTTGGCGAGAGGGAAAACACTTTGACACAGTTGGCCAGAGGGGGGGATCACTTTGACAAATTTGGCCAGAGAGGGGGATCACTTTGACACAGTTGGCCAGAAGGGGATCACTTTGACACAATTGGTGACAGGGAAACCACGTTGACACAGTTGGCCACAGAGGGGGATCACTTTGATGCAGTTGGCCAGAGAAGGATCACTTTAAAACAACTGGCCAGGTGGGATCTTTATGACACAGCTGGCTAGCGAGGAATCACTTTTAAAAATTTGGCCATAGGGGGATCACTTTGATGCAGTTGGCCAGCTTGCAATGTAAGCGAACTAAGACTCCCCTGTTTTTAAGCAAAGGGGGCCTCATTCTGTATATATCGTTTTGTGTGTCTGAGCTGGCGTTGGGCTTTATTATTATATTCCTGGGATGATAATACTGATTCTTTTTTTCTCCTTTGCTTAGCGTACCGGAAAGTAACTCGTCACTGAACTGGCCGCAGACCCTTTACTTCACCTTCCAGTTCTATCGATTCCAGCCAGTAACCACGCCTCGCCTGCAGCTAGTACAGGTTCACTCCAAAGGAGCGTCACGGACGGAAACCCCGGCCCGGGTGATTGTGTCGCTCAATAAGGATGGCTCAATAAACCAGGGTGAGCGTCTGTTTTATCTTCTTTCCTCCATTGCTATCTATGTCAGAGCAGGAGCATAAGGGAATACTGTGGAGTGTCACTTGAGCGACAGCTGTGAGTCTGTTGGGGATGCTGACATCACATTCAAGATGGCGGCACCCAGCAGCAGTCTCAGTGCTTTTGGATGTCTACACAGCTTTTACTGGTAAATAACATGATACAAGATACGTATGTATAAATATGTCTAAAAACTGGGAAAGACTATTAACACAGAAAAAGGACTTCTCTTTATGATAAAATAGCACCAAGTAAAAAGAAATCTTAAAATAGTTGACTAGAATAATATTTATATTCATTGTTTAAATTTCCTTTTCTCACAGGCTGTCCGGGTTATCAGTTGAAGTACATGGTGGACCCCGGATTCCTAAAGTCAGGAGAACAGCGCTGGTTTCTGCGGTATCTGGCTCTCCAGACTCTACAGATTGATGTTTGGGATGGAGACTCCCTGCTGCTCATTGGGTCAGCCGCAGTAGAAATGAAGGTACTGTGTGGGTGACTAATAGTTTGTTTTTGGAGTATGCTGTTTTAGCAAATGAGAGGATTGCAATCTACAAGATAGAGTAGGGGCTGCCAAAACTGGGATCACTTTGACCCAGTTGGCCAGAGAGGGGTCACTTTGACCCAGTTGGCCAGAGGGGGATCACTTTGACCCAGTTGGCCAGAGAGGGGTCACTTTGACCCAGTTGGCCATTGAGGGGTTACTTTGACCCAGTTGGCCAGAGAGGGGTCACTTTGACCCAGTTGGCCAGATTGGGATCACTTTGACAAAGTTGGCCAGAGAGGGGTCACTTTGACCCAGTTGGCCAGAGAGGGGTCACTTTGACCCAGTTGGCCATTGAGGGGTTACTTTGACCCAGTTGGCCAGAGAGGGGTCACTTTGACCCAGTTGGCCAGAGAGGGGTCACTTTGACCCAGTTGGCCAGAGAGGGGTTACTTTGACCCAGTTGGCCAGAGAGGGGTCACTTTGACCCAGTTGGCCAGAGGGGGATCATTTTGACATAGTTGGTGAGAGAAAGATTACACAGAATGAATGTGCAAGCAGTTTTACAGGAAGAATAGCTCTGAGAACTTTTCTCCTGTGTTTAAATATACAATGATGTGTTTGCACACATTTTACAAGAATTTGGCTGCATATTCCAGGCTCAGTGGTTCTGGCCTTTAGTTGGGCAGTGCTGCCCATGCAGTATACAGTCTGCATGTGGACACAGTTGGCCAGAGAGGGATCACTTTTAAAAAGTTGGGCAGAGAGGGATCACATTGACACAGTTGGCCAGAGGGAGATCACTTTGACACGGTTGGCGAGAGGGAGATCACTTTGACACAGTTGGCCAGAGAGGGGGATCACTTTGAAACCGTTGGCCAGAGAGGGATCCCTTTGACACAGTTGGCCAGAGGGGGATCACTTTGACCCAGTTGGCCAGAGGGGGATCATTTTGACATAGTTGGTGAGAGAAAGATTACTTTGACCCAGTTGGCCAGAGGGGGATCACTTTAACACAGTTGGCTAGAGAGAGATTACTTTGACCCAGTTGGCCAGAGAGGGATCACTTTGACACAGTTGGCTAGAGGGGGATCACTTTAACACAGTTGGCCAGAGAGAAATTAATTTGACATTATTGGTGTGAGAGAGATCACTTTGACACAGTTGGCCAGAGAGGGATCACTTTAGCACAGTTGGCCAGAGAGTGATCACTTTAGCACAGTTGGCTAGAGAGTGATTACTTTGACATTGTGGGCGAGAGAGAAACCACTTTGACACAGTTGACCAGAAAGGAATCACTTTGACCCAGTTAGCCAGAGAGGGATCATTTTGACCCAGTTGGCCAGAGAGGGATCACTTTGACACAGCTGCCCATTGTGGGATCACTTTGACACATTTTGCTAGAGGTGGATCAGTTTGACCCAGTTGGCCAGAGAGGGATCACTTTGACACAGATGACCAGAGAGGAATCACTTTGACCCAGTTGGCCACAAGGGGATAATTTTGCCCAGTTGGTCAGGGGGAGATCACTTTTGATGTAGTTGGCCAGAGAGCGATCATTTTGACCCAGTTGGCTAGAGAGGAATCACTTTGACACAGCTGGCCAGAGAGGAATCACTTTGAAACAATTAGCTAGAGAGGGATCACTGTGACGGTTGGCCAGAGCGGAATCACTTTTTGACCCAGTTGACCAGACGGGGATCACTTTGACGCAGTTGGTCAGAGGGAGATCACTTTGACGCAGTTAACCAGAGAGTGATCACTGTGACACAGTTGGCCAACAACGGATCACATTAACACAGTTGGCCAGAGAGGGATCACTTTGACACAGTAGGCCAGAGGAGGATCTCTTTGACACAGTTTTCCAGATGGGAATAACTTTGACACAGTTGACCAGAGAGGATCACTTTGACACAGTTTTCCAGAGAAGGATCACTTTGATGACATTGGCCAGCTTTAACATATATTACAATGAAAGCAAATTAGACTCCTGTTTTTTATTAAATTTGCTATGAATATGTAATGGTTACCATGTGGTTACACCTTGTTAGTATCTCATGTGTTGTACATATGAAAGCCATTTAGGACCTGAACACACATCTGCATCTCAACTGCATAGAGCAGGTTAGTAATTAAAAGGACGGGAGGGCCTGAAGTTGTTGTAATATTCTTTAATGAAGCAATAAGTTATACTCATGGTGCTGTAATCCCATTGAATGTTGTTTATTTTGGTGTTTTGGAGTCGCACACAAGAAGAACGAACTGAAAAACTGTAAATGCATAATGTTACGATAACAAATTAATTTTCCAGTGCCAGTGGTGGGTGATCCTCAAGGATTCAGAATATGGCATTCATGTATTGATTTGAGTGCTGTTCTCTGCATCATTCTCCTGTGGGCACAGAGTGGCTTGATGACATAGGGGGAGTGTCCTTCATGCCCTGGGCACAATCCTGGAGGAGGAGTGGCAGCTGGAACTCAAGGAGGAGTGGGATCTGGGACTGAAGAAAGAGAAGCAGCAACTGGGAATGGAGGAGGAGAGGAAGCTGGATCTTGATAAGTGGCAGCTGGGACTAGAGGAGGAGTGGCAGCTGGGACTATAGGGGGAGTAGCAGCTGGGACTGGAGGAGAAGTGGTAGTTAGGACTGGAGTAAGACAGGCAGAGCTGGGGCTGAAGGAGTGGCAGCTGTAACTGGAGGGGCAGGGGATCTGGGAATGTAGGGTGGGAGTGGCAGCTGGAGCTGAAGAAGGTGTGGGAGCTGGGACTGATGAAGCTGTGGGAGCTGGGACTGAAGAAGGTGTGGGAGCTGGAGGAGCTGAAGTAGGTGTGGGAGCTGGGACTGAAGAAGGTGTGGGAGGTGGGACTGAAGAAGGTGTGGGTGCTGGGACCGAAGAAGGTGTGGGAGCTGGGACTGAAGAAGGTGTGGGAGCTGGGACTGAAGAAGGTGTGGGAGCTGGGACCGAAAAAGGTTTGGGAGCTGGGACTGAAGAAGGTGTGGGAGCTGGGACTGAAGGAGGTGTGAGAGCTGGGACTGAAGGAGGTGTGGGAGCTGGGACTGAAGGAGGTGTGAGAGCTGGGACTGAAGGAGGTGTGGTAGCTGGGACTGAAGGAGGTGTGGTAGCTGGGACTGAAGGAGGTGTGGTAGCTGGGACTGAAGGAGGTGTGGTAGCTGGGACTGAAGAAGGTGTGGGAGCTGGGACTGAAGAAGGTGTGGGAGCTGGGACCGAAAAAGGTTTGGGAGCTGGGACTGAAGAAGGTGTGGGAGCTGGGACTGAAGGAGGTGTGAGAGCTGGGACTGAAGGAGGTGTGGGAGCTGGGACTGAAGGAGGTGTGAGAGCTGGGACTGAAGGAGGTGTGGTAGCTGGGACTGAAGGAGGTGTGGTAGCTGGGACTGAAGAAGGTATGGGAGCTGGGACTGAAGAAGGTGTGGGAGCTGGGACTGAAGAAGGTGTGGGAGCTGGGACTGAAGGAGGTGTGGGAGCAGGGACGTAAGAAGGTGTGGGATCTGGGACTGAAGAAAGAGAAGCAGCAACTGGGACTAGAGGAGGAGTGGCAGCTGGGACTAGAGGAGGAGTAGCAGCTGGGACTATAGGGGGAGTAGCAGCTGGGGACTGGAGGGGAAGCGGCAGCTGGGGCTGGAGGGGAAATTACAGCTGGGACTGAAGGAGGAGTAGCAGCTGGGAGTGGAGGAAGAGTGGCAACAGGGGCTGGAAAGGAGCAGTAGCTGGGGACTGAAGGGTGAATGGCATCTAGGACTAGAGGAGGAGTGGCAGCTGAGACTGGGAAGGAGTGGCAGTTGGGGCTGGAGGGGGAGCAGCAGCTGGGAATGGCGGGGAAGCGGCAGCTGGGACTGGAGGTGGAGCGGCAGCTGGGACTGGAGGGGAAAACTGGAGACTGTAGGGGAGCGGCAGCTGGGGCTGGAAGGGGGGGTGGTAACTGGCTCTGGAGTGGGACATGCAGAGATGGTGAGAACAGATTTGGGAACTTTTTTTTGGAGAGGCGGAAAGAAGAGAATTTTGCCTAAAAATAATAACGTAGTGGCGTTCAGCTTTAAGGCAGCCAAATGTGGATTGTTCAGGTTCACGGCGTGTTTTGTAGGTATTTTACTTTGGATATTACTTTTTATGTAGTTGCAAGCAGACAGGAGGAAGCAGGTTTATTGTTTTGGAGAATAGCCGCGAGGGTAAACAATGCGCCCTTCTGCTTCTAGGAAATAAACATTTTCATTTTATATATATATATATATATATATATATATATATATATATATATATATATATATATATTTCTGTTCCTCTATATCAGGGATATGCAATTAGCGGACCTCCAGCTGTTGCAAAACTACAAGTCCCATCATGCCTCTGCCTCTGAGTCTCATGCTTGTGGCTGTCAGAGTCTGGCTATGCCTCATGGGACTTGTAGTTCTGCAACATCTGGAGGTCTGCTAATTGCATATCCCTGCTCTATATACTGTGTATTCAGGTGTTTATAATCATTAGATCCCGGGTATAGGAGAAAAGCGCTAACGAACGACGGACAGAGCAACGCATGGCCACATTTCAGCCGTTGCAGAGAGAGAAGAGATTTGATTGGTTGCTATTGATTGGAATCAACAGATCACTCATTGGCTCAAAGAATAGATAAAAGTTATACATAAAGTATTTTTATGTGTTTGATATGCATAGTTTAGTTTAGTGCCACGTTTAGTGGATTTTGGGTTCCTCTGTTGTTGAACCTTTCATGGGATGAACTTAAAGAGGTTATGAAGCCTATTTATTTTTTTTTTTATATAACAAACATGTTATACTTACCTTTCTGCTGTCTGGTGTAAAATATAAATACAGCTATAAAAAAAAAAAAAAAAAAAAAAAAAAGGATCAGTAATTTACTTTACACACTCTGTAGCCGAAAAAAATCGCTTCCACACCCCCCCATAAGGGCCATGACCTGTAGGGAATTTTATAGCATAGCCTATGGATAATATAATATAGGGTACTGAAGTTTATCATCATTTTAGTTTTAAAGTGATACAAAACACACGCTTTGTAATGTACATTCTCCCCTCTATTTCTGTATATGGATGACGGCTCTGTAATCTTTTTAATTAAAAAGTTCCTTTTTCCTAATCGATGTCCAGCTGTCACATGGCCCGGCTCTCTCCCAGCCTGTCTGCAGGGAAACATAAGCAGAAGGAGCTTCTAGTCCTCTGCTGCTGGTCACATGTTCAACATAAAAAAAAAACAAAAAAAAACAGCCTTTGGAATACAGAAAAAAAAAAATAAATAATATCCATAAACTTTTAAATTTTCATACAAATACACATTTGAAATCAAATCTTGATTGTTTTTTGGCAGCAACATGGTGTGGGCGGATTTCTGCCAGTCACAGGCTGTGTCACACCCCTCCAGCCTGCGTCTTAGAATAAGAGGGAGGCAAAGCCACCATCAATCTACATGTAATTTCCCGCCCCCCCATTGTGTATAATTGGTTTGTGGGCATGGAGGAGGGAGGGGGGAGTGGGCTGTCACTGTGTATACGCCCACTCTATAGTCACATGGGCTGCTCAAATGTGATAGGGAGGAACTGCTCAGCATAGAAACTCACTTAAAACTGAGCATGTGCAGAGCTGCCAACACTGATCTGCAAAATCCCCAGCTGAATTGGGGACATGGACAGGAGGGGGAGATAGAGAGCAGCAGGATCAACCAGGATTTTTGCAGAATACGGAAAAGGAATCTCGTAGTGATGAGTGAGTATGAACAGCATGGAATACACCATTTATTCATCGTTTTTTATGATGGGGGTTTAGTGACACTTTAAGGCTTGCTGGCTATCTATTTACTCAGTGCAAGCTTGTCTTTTATATATATAAAAAAAAACTAATTAATAATATTTTGAATGTGGGTGCCCTAAAATGAACTTTTTTAATGACATTTTTAAGTTATTAAATTGTTGCGCTAATATCATGTTACATAAAAAAATTGGAACAACCACCGTTTTATTCTTTAGGGTGTCTGCTTTCAGAAAATGTATATTTTTGGGGGGTTTTAGCTAATCTTTTTTTTAAACGCGCCAAAATGGCTCTGGCAGTGAAAGGGTTAAATGGCACCACCAGGTGAGCCAGCGTCGGATTGGTCGCCGCGGGGCACATGATTCTTCCCTTGTTTGCCGTGACATCTACATAGGGCTCCTCTATAAATATATTAAAGCGATGTTCGCTGGCTCACAACCGCATTCATTATCATATTACTGCAATTTAATCTGGATAAAAGGTTAGGAACACAAATGACTTAGTAAGCATTTTAAACAAGAGCAATTTCGATAAAAATAAGGAATAATGTTAAACGACTTAGCATTGATGGAAAAAAAAAAAAAAAAAAAAAAAAAAGGTCCAACTCGGCTAATTATGTTGAAATACAGTCCAGGCCGGCAAGGCCTTTTATGCCTAGATGGCGGCGGAAGGTGGCCTGAGGACAAAGTCTTGGACTTCTGCCGATGTATGTGATACATAATGGTTTGACATCGAACATAGAACATCAGCAATAAAAACCAATTAAGCCAACCTGCATTACTGTGCCCAGATGTTAGTGTTTGGAACTGGGCACCTGTCATTGGATATTTGAATGCAAATGAAAAATGCCCCATAAGGTCTCTTTTACACTTGCTACAAAATGTGGCGTTGGACGCACTTTTTTTAGAGCACTCTGATTGCTAATCAAAGCCCCCCCCCGTCACTAAATAAAATGGTCACCTTACAGTCCTGGTCACACGCTTTGCTTCAAAAATTATACCCCATGTCGCTTTCTTGGTGCTTCAAAGCGTCTCCAAAGCTTTCATAGAAGTCTATGACAACGCTTGCTTACAGCACCTGAAGCTGTAGGTGAGTGGGGGAAGGAGAGAGGACTGAGTGGCAGAAGATCAGCAGAGCTGGGGGACCGGAAGCAGAAGAATCCAACAGGTGTCATCACACACGGTAAACAAGGTGGGAGAAATATAGCGGGAGGTGAGCAGGGACCAGAGAGAGAGGAGGATCAGCAAACCAGAGGATAAGCAGAGCTGGGGGTTACTACTTAGTGGGGGGATCAGCAAAGCTGGGGGTGCTACTAAATGGGGCATCTGCTGTACGAGGGTACTAATGAGCTGGGGATCTGCTGAGTGGAGGTACTAATGAGCTCGGGATCTGCTGAACGAGGGTACTAATGAGCTCGGGATCTGCTGAACGAGGGTACTAATGAGCTCGGGATCTGCTGAACGAGGGTACTAATGAGCTCGGGATCTGCTGAACGAGGGTACTAATGAGCTCGGGATCTGCTGAACGAGGGTACTAATGAGCTCGGGATCTGCTGAATGAGGGTACTAATGAGCTGGGGATCTGCTGAGTGGAGGTACTAATGAGCTCGGGATCTGATGAACGAGGGCACTAATGAGCTGAGGATCTGCTGTACAAGGGTACTAATGAGTTGAGGATCTGCTGAGTGGTGGTACTAATGAGCTCGGGATCTGCTGAACGAGGGTACTAATGAGCTCGGGATCTGCTGAACGAGGGCACTAATGAGCTGAGGATCTGCTGTACAAGGGTACTAATGAGTTGAGGATCTGCTGAGTGGTGGTACTAATGAGCTCGGGATCTGCTGAACGAGGGTACTAATGAGCTGGGGATCTGCTGTACAAGGGTACTAATGAGTTGAGGATCTGCTGAGTGGTGGTACTAATGAGCTCGGGATCTGCTGAACGAGGGTACTAATGAGCTGGGGATCTGCTGTACAAGGGTACTAATGAGTTGAGGATCTGCTGAGTGGAGGTACTAATGAGCTCGGGATCTGCTGAACGAGGGTGCTAATGAGCTGGGGATCTGCTGAGTGGAGGTACTAATGAGCTCGGAATGGGCTGGGCTTCTTTAAAAATAATAGACTACACACAGGGCATTTGCCAAGCTTCGTTCAAGTGGTAGCAAACTCTATTACACCACTTACACCTACAAGTAAGCCTATAACAAGCCCTGGCCTCTGAGAAGCCGCATATTTGCGTTTGCTTGGCACCTAGAGGTTAATGTGTGTTAAAGTAGAAGCAAGTGTAAATAAGCCCTAAAGAATCTTTCCCCTCCCATCCACCATAACAGTTATCATCAAGGTGAAAGGTCACCTAACCTTAAAGTGATACTAACCACACGCTGTGTGATGTACATTCTCCCTTCTATTTCTGTATGGGGATAACGAATCTGTAATTATTTTAATTAAAAAAAAAATCTAAGTCCCTTTTATTCCTAATGGATATCCGGCTGTCACATCTGGCTGTCCCTGCAGACAGGCTGGACCCTGGACCCGGCTCTCTCCCAGCCTGTCTGCAGGGAAACATAAGCAGGAGGAGCTTCTAGTCCTCTGCTGCTGGTCACATGTTAAAAAAAAAAAAAAAAAAAACAGCCTTTGGAATACAGAGTAATAGTAAATAATTCATATCAATAAAGTGTTTTAAATCGTCATACAAATATATATTTTAAATCAAATCTTTATTATTTTGTGACAATAACATGGTGTGGGGGGCGGATCTCTGCCAGTCACAGGCTGTGCCACGCCCCCTCCAGCCTGTGTCTTAGAATAAGAGGGAGATTAAGCCTCCATCAATCTACACGTAATATCCCGCCCCCCCCCCATTGTGTTTAGCTGGTTAGTGGGCGTGGAGGAGGAGGGAGGGGGTGGGCTGTCATTGGGTATACGCCCACATATGTGACTCTATAGCCATATGGGCTGCTCAGATGTGATAGGGAGGAAATGCTCAGCATAGAAACTCGCTGAAAACTGAGCATGTGCAGAGCTGCCAACACTGCTCTGCAAAATCTCTAGCTAAATTGGGGGCATGAACAGGAGGGGGAGATAGAGAGCAGCAGGATCAACCATTTTTTTTGCAGAATGCAGAAAATTAATCCCTTAGTAACTGAGTGAGTATGAACAGCATGGAATACACCATTTATTCATTGATTTTTATGATGGGGTTTGGTGACACTTTAATGCTGAAGTTTATTCTGCTAACATTTTGCTTCCAGTGCTCCTCCCAAGAACCCCCGGCCCTAATACAACCAGTGGGCTGGCTCCGGTGCGGAGTGGCATAGATACAACAAAGTGTTGGAAACGTTCCTCAGAGATTTTGCTCCATAGTGACATAACATCACGCCGTTCCTGCAGATTTGTCAGCTGCACATCCATGATGCCAATCTCCCGCTCCACCACATGCTAAAGGTGCTCTATTGGATGAGATGTGGTGAGTGTGGAGGCCATTGGAGTACAGGGACCTCATTGTCCAGTGGTGAGATGATTGGAGCTTTGTGACATGGTGCATTATCCTGCTGGAAGGAGCCATCAGAAGATGGGGACACTGTAGTCATAAAGGGATGGACATGGTCAGCAACAATACTCAGGTACCCCATCCCCCACACCATTACACAACCACCACCAGCCTGAACCAGTGATAGCCCATCCCCCACACCATTACACCCCCACCACCAGCCTGAACCGGTGATACCCCATCCCCCACACCATTTCCCCCTCCACCACCAGCCTGAACCGGTGATACCCCATCCCCCACACCATTACACCCCACCACCAGCCTGAACCGGTGATATCCCATCCCCCACACCATTACACCCCCACCACCAGCCTGAACCGGTGATACCCCATCCCCCACACCATTACACCCCCACCACCAGCCTGAACCGGTGATATCCCATCCCCCACACCATTACATCTCCACCACCAGCCTGAACCAGTGATACCCCCATCCCCCACACCATTACACCCCCACCACCAGCCTGAACCGGTGATATCCCATCCCCCACACCATTACACCCCCACCACCAGCCTGAACCGGTGATATCCCATCCCCACACCATTACACCCCCACCACCAGCCTGAACCGGTGATATCCCATCCCCCCACCATTACACCCCCACCACCAGTCTGAACCGGTGATACCCCATCCCCCACACCATTACACCCCCCACCACCAGCCTGAACCGGTGATATCCCATCCCCCACACCATTACACCCCCACCACCAGCCTGAACCAGTGATATCCCATCCCCCACACCATTACACCCCCACCACCAGCCTGAACCGGTGATATCCCATCCCCCACACCATTACACCCCCACCACCAGCCTGAACCGGTGATATCCCATCCCCCACACCATTACACCTCCACCACCAGCCTGAACCGGTGATACCCCATCCCCCACACCATTACACCCCCACCACCAGCCTGAACCGGGGATACCCCATCCCCCACAACATTACACCCCCACCACCAGCCTGAACCGGTGATATCCCATCCCCCACACCATTACACCCCCACCACCAGCCTGAACCGGTGATACCCCATCCCCCACACCATTACACCACCACCACCAGCCTGAACCGGTGATATCCCATCCCCCACACCATTACATCTCCACCACCAGCCTGAACCGGTGATATCCCATCCCCACACCATTACACCCCCACCACCAGCCTGAACCGGTGATATCCCCTCCCCCACACCATTACACCCCCACCACCAGCCTGAACCGGTGATATCCCATCCCCCCACCATTACACCCCCACCACCAGCCTGAACCGGTGATATCCCATCCCCCACACCAATACACCCCCACCACCAGCCTGAACCGGTGATATCCCCTCCCCCACACCATTACACCCCCACCACCAGCCTGAACCGGTGATATCCCATCCCCCACACCATTACACCCCCACCACCAGCCTGAACAGGTGAGGATGGATCCATGCGCCAAATTCTGACCCCACCATCTGAATGTTGGAGCTGAAATCCAGACTCATCAGACTGGGCAACTTTTTTCCAATCTTCTATTGTCCAGTTTTGGTGATCCTGTGCCAATTGTAGCCTCAGTTTCCTGTTCTTAGCTGACAGGAGTGGCACCCGGTGTGGTCTTCTGCTGCGGTAGCCCATCTGCTTCAAGGTTGGATGTGTTGTGCGTTCAGAGATGGTATTCTGCATACCTTGGATGTAACGAGGGGTTATTTAAGTTACTGTTGTCTTTCTATCATCTGGAACCAGTCTGCCCATTCTCCTCTGACCTCAACAAGGCATTTTCCTCCACACAACTGCCGCTCACTGGATATTTTCTCTTTTTCCCACCATTCTCTGTAATCCCCGAGAGATGGTTGTGTGTGAAAATCCCAGAAATACTCAGACCAGCCCGTCTGCCACCAACAACCAACCATGCCACGTTCAAAGTCATCGAGATCCCCTTTTCGGCCCCATTCTGATGCTCAGTTTGAGCTTCAGCAAGTCCTCTTCACCATGTCTAGATGCCTAGTTGCTGCCCTGTGATTGGCTGATTAGCAATTTGTGTTACCAAGCGATGGAACTAATAAAGTGGCTGGTGAGTGTATATACTGACCACATTCATATACGGTATATATGTCATTACATTGCTCGTAGGTCCCTTTAAATACAATATAGTGTATATATCAGGCTGTATTGCCGGCTCGCGGGGAAGGTTTCGGGCAATAATCGCGGATCCGGGTGTTAGATATGATCATAAAAAGATTTCTATTTATTCTTTTTTCCTTAGCAATGTTTCCCCAGCTCATTCCCAGAACCGACACAACATTGATTCATGGAGGAGGAGACGTCTCCCGCCATCCGGCTGTCACTCACACACACAGAATTATGGAGGTGTCTTTGACATTTTAATGAGACTGAAATGTGAAACCGCCGAAAATGGAAAGAAAGCCAAACCGTTACCACCGAGCAGCAGGAATTCATAAAACTCAAGGCTAAAAGTGATCAAAAATGTGTCGAAGGTTATTAAACGCACAGGCAGTGCCTAATAGACAAGCAGTAAACTGTGAAGGATCGATCTCTCTGTGTCTGGGGGGGGGTTATAAAGTCCTATTGTGTACTTGTGGATCTTTTGTATGGTCCTCCTGAATATACATCAAATATCCCCATATGAAGATTTGTACTTCGTCTGTGTCCCCCATTGCAGATTTTCCATCACTTCCTGCTGGGTCAAGCCATTGTCATCGTTGTAGTGAGCCGAGGTAGCAGAAAAACCCAACTGGGATTCGAATCCTTCCGAGGTTTATCTACAACCAGAAAGAAAACGTTTTTAAATTGACAGACATTTTAAAGTAACTCAAAATTTTCGTTAAAAAAATTATATTTAAATATGTATTCCTAACTCACAAAAAATACCTTCTATTGGGCTCAGCCTCCTGTGTTTGTTCTCCTTGGTCCAACTGTATGTAGGAACGTAACCACCCTGCCTTGGTCCCACTGTATGTAGGAACGTAGCCACCCTGCCTTGGTCCCACTGTATGTAGGAACGTAGCCACCCTGCCTTGGTCCCACTGTATGTAGGAACGTAACCACCCTGCCTTGGTCCCACTGTATGTAGGAACGTAACCACCCTGTCTTGGTCTCACTGTATGTAGGAACGTAGTCATCCTGCCTTGGTCTCACTGTATGTAGGAATGTAGCCACCCTGCCTTGGTCTCACTGTATGTAGGAACGTAGCCACCCTGCCTTGGTCTCACTGTATGTAGGAACGTAGCCACCCTGCCTTGGTCTCACTGTATGTAGGAACGTAGCTGCCATGCCTTGGTCCCACTGTATGTAGGAACGTAGCCACCCTGCCTTGGGCCCACTGTATGTAGGAACGTAGCCACCCTGCCTTGGGCCCACTGTATGTAGGAACGTAACCACCCTGCCTTGGTCTCACTGTATGTAGGAACGTAGCCCCCCTGCCTTGGACCCACTGTATATAGGAACGTAGTCATCCTGCCTTGGTCTCACTGTATGTAGGAACGTAGTCATCCTGCCTTGGTCTCACTGTATGTAGGAACGTAGCCACCCTGCCTTGGTCTCACTGTATGTAGGAACGTAGCCACCATGCCTTGGTCTCACTGTATGTAGGAACGTAGTCACCCTGTCTTGGTCTCACTGTATGTAGGAAGGTAGCCACCCTGTCTTGGTCTCACTGTATGTAGGAAGGTAGCCACCATGTCTTGGTCTCACTGTATGTAGGAAGGTAGCCACCCTGTCTTGGTCTCACTGTATGTAGGAATGTAGCCACCCTGTCTTGGTCTCACTGTATGTAGGAACGTAGCCACCCTGCCTTGGTCTCACTGTATGTAGGAACGTAGCCACCCTGCCTTGGCCCCACTTTATGTAGGAACGTAGCCACCCTGCCTTGGTCTCACTGTATGTAGGAACGTAGCCACCCTGCCTTGGTCTCACTGTATGTAGGAACGTAGTCACCCTGTCTTGGTCTCACTGTATGTAGGAACGTAGTCATCCTGCCTTGGTCTCACTGTATGTAGGAACGTAGTCACCCTGTCTTGGTCTCACTGTATGTAGGAACGTAGCCACCCTGCCTTGGTCTCACTGTATGTAGGAACGTAGTCATCCTGTCTTGGTCTCACTGTATGTAGGAACGTAGTCATCCTGCCTTGGTCTCACTGTATGTAGGAACGTAGTCATCCTGCCTTGGTCTCACTGTATGTAGGAACGTAGTCATCCTGCCTTGGTCTCACTGTATGTAGGAACACAGAAACAATTTCATGAAAAATAGATCAAAGGGTTGTTCAGCAGAGAATGTATATGGATTATTTTTAGAGAATAATGATATTTAGTGTCACTATAAGAGCGGCTGCATTAGCCTGACGAGAGACGCGGGTATTTATTGAGGGACACGGGTATTTATTGAGGGACGCGGGTATTTATCATCCTCTTTCTCCTTTGTGTTTGGCAGCATTTGTTACGCCAAGGTCGCGCCGCGGTTCAGGTGTCTCACGAGTTGGAAGTCATCACAACAGAATATGAACAGGAGACGATGGTGATGAGCGGCGACATCTCGAAGCAAGGTGTTGTAAAACCCATCGGAGTGCACACCGTTATTAAAGGAAGACTCCACCTCCGCATGGGCAATGCTGGTAAGGAACCCTCTTCTACCACCTACGTGACTGAATGTTATTCTTAAAGGGGAAGTCCAGGAAAACACCTCAATACACAGATAACATAAACTATATTGTCAAAAGTATTGGGACGCCTGCCTTTACACACACATGAACTTTAATGACATCCCAGTCTTAGTCCGGAGGGTTCAATATTGAGTTGGCTCCGCCCTTTACAGCTATAACAGCTTCAACTCTTCTGGGAAGGCCGTCCACAAGGTTTAGGAGGGTGTCTATGGGAATGTTTGACCATTCTTCCAGAAGAGCATTTGTGAGGTCAGGCACTGATGTTGGACGAGAAGGCCTGGCTCACAGTCTCCGCTCTAATTTACCTCAAAGGTGTTTTTATCAGGTTGAGGTCAGGACTCTGTACAGGCCAGTCAAGTCTCTCCACCCCAAACTCGCTCATCCATGTCTTTATGTCATCAGTGTAGCTTATAAGTGCCCATCCGTGCAGCCTCATCAGCACACATCAGTGTCGCCTCATTAGTGCCCATCAGTGCAGCTTATCAGTGCCACTTCATCAGTGCCCACCCGTGCCTCCTCATCAGCACACATCAGTGTCGCTTCATTAGTGCCCATCAGTGCAGCTTATCAGTGCCACTTCATCAGTGCCCACCCGTGCCTCCTCATCAGCACACATCAGTGTCGCCTCATTAGTGCCCATCAGTGCAGGTTTATCAGTGTCACCTCATCAGTGCCTCCTTATCAGTGCCCATCAGTGCAGCCTCATCAGCACACATCAGTGTCAACTCAATAGTGCCCATTAGTGCAGCTCATCAGTGCCCATCTGTGCCTCCTTATCAGTGCCCATCAGTGCAGCCTCATCAGCACACATCAGTGTCGCCTCAATAGTGCCCATCAGTGCAGCTCATCAGTGCAGCCTCATCAGCACACATCAGTGTCGCCTCATTAGTGCCCATCAGTGCAGCTTTGTCAGTGGCGCCTCATTAGTGCCCATCAGTGCCACCTCATTAGTGCCTATCAGTGCCACCTCATTAGTGCCCATCAGTGCCACCTCATTAGTGCCCATCCGTACCACCTCATTAGTGCCCATCCGTGCAGCTTTATCAGCACAGCTCATCAGTGTCGCCTCATTAATGCCCATCAGTGCCACCTCATCAGTGCCCATCTGTGCCTCCTTATCAGTGCCCATTAGTGCAGCCTCATCAGCACACTTCAGTGTCGCCTCATTAGTGCCCATCAGTGCAGCTTCATCAGAGCAGCTCATCAGTGTCGCCTCATTAATGCCCATCAGTGCCCATCCGTGCCTCCTTATCAGTGACCATCAGTGCAGCCTCATCAGCACACATCAGTGTCGCCTCATTAGTGCCCATCAGTGCAGCTTTATCAGTGGCGCCTCATTAGTGCCTTATTAGTGCCCATCAGTGCCACCTCATTAGTGTCCATCAGTGCCACCTCATTAGTGCCTATCCGTGCCTCCTCATCAGTGCAGCCTCATCAGCACACATCAGTGTCGCCTCATTAGTGCCCATCAGTGCACCTCATCAGTGCAGCTTATCCGTGCCCATCCATGCAGCCTCATCAGTGCCTCCTTGTCAGTGCCCATCAGTGAAGAAGAACAATTTGCAACATTTTAGAACAGAAACTAAGAAAAACGTCATTTTTTTCAAAATTTTCAGTCGTTTTTCATTTGTTAAGCAAAAAATAACCCCCCCCCCCCCCAGCTGTGATTAAATACCACCAAAAGAAAACTCTAGAGAGGAAACGTGTGAAATGAAAGCCTGGCTACAGAACTGTGATAGGTTTTTTTATATATACTTTAATGACAGGTCCTCTTTAATGTGTTTTCTTCTGCCTGGATTATTCTTTCATGTACAATTTAAAGCTTGTTGAATAATTCAGATGTATTTTAAGTAGACCGGACCAGGCAGATGTTTAGCGAGTTGCACGTTTTGCTCCCTGTATTCTCTATGGAGGACTGGAAGCCCTATGGGGGGGACTCCCGGCAAATCTCCAGCTCTGTGTTCTCATATTTGTGCGCTGCTTAGAAGAAAAAGGACTTCTTATATCTCTTCCCCGGCCTAAAGCTGGACATGATGCCGGTTCTGGACAGAACGTGCCTGCGTGGGTTTCAGTTTGGGACAGGCAGCCTCGGTCCCATTCACTCTTTTTCCCACTTGCAATTTTATTTGGGCAATATTCATGCGATTCCTCGTGTCGCAGATGCATACAAAAAAGTATTCATACCCCTTGAAAGTTTCCACATTTTGTCATGTTACAACCAAAAACATAAATGTATTTTATTGGGATTTTATGTGATAGACCAACACAAAGTAGCTCATAATTGTGAAGTGGAAGGAAAATGATAAATGATACAAATAAATATGTGAAAAGTGTGGGGGGGGGGGGGCATTTGTATTCAGCCCCCTTTACTCTGATACCCCTAACTAAGATCTAGTGGAACCAATTACCTTCAGAAGTCACCTTATTAGCAAATAAAGTCCACCTGTGTGTCATTTAAAGCGGGGCTCCACCCAAATTTTGAACAATATCTGTATGTATTCTCTTCCTTGCCTAGATGCTGACATGCCGTTTAAAAAAATTTAAATCGCCGTAATTACCTTTTATTTTTCTATTCTTCTTTGCACTTCCTGTGTTATGGAAATGATTTAAGCTCCAATCGAGCCCAAGGTTATCTGCTGCTGTCTCTAATTTGAAAAGTGTTGATATGCATGCATATAAAAGTAAACACACTGAGACACGCTCAGCGTTGCTACTCATTACACTTTCTGATTTATTCAAGGCGGTGCTAATGTTTTATACACACAAATACGTCATTGCTATGTTAGTCTAATAGGTACATCTCATTGGTTAAGATAGTAAAGAAGATGGAGAATTTTCATAACGAGGTTTGGCTGTCTTTGGTCTTATCTTTAGTTCCGCGTTCTTCTGATGTGTGGGAGGTAGGGGGTACTCGCCATCTTGAGAAAATATAGGAACAGAGCTAATCTGTATACTTATATAATGAGTAAGGAGAAAAATATGTATACACATAAGAAAATAGACATTTTCAGATTATTATTATTATTATTTACATCACATTCCTTCACAATCCCCCCTAAAATGACTATTTTCTCTTTTCTGTCCCTAATACTAAAGGTCCCACTTTGGCCTGGCCCTTCTCCTCAGCAACTCTTTTAGGCTGTATATAGAATTGGGCAGTAACTGTTCACTTCCCTCCTCGATACAGCTGGAGAGGTGCAGTCAGGCGCTATCTATCCCTAAAACCCTATAGGATTGTGAGATTATGGACAGGGAGTGACTGTAGAGGAGTGAAGGGTTTGTCATCTTCCATCATAAGGAGGTCCTCTTCTTCTTGGTGGAGAAATGTAGGTGTGCTATTGTCTACAGCCTTGCTCATTAACTTTTTACAAAAAGGTAGAATACAGCATATAATCAGGGCTAAAAGATCCAGGATTATTAATACCGTTACCCGTATCTGGGCGAGCACCTTCTGCCACCCACTCATCCAGCTAAAATATTGGTCCTATGGGTCTGTGATACCTGAGTTCTTCTTCAACTCTAGTGACAGATCTTCTAATTTCTTTATAGCTAAAGTAACCTTACCATTTGGGCCAATATTATCAGGAATGTATGTACAACAGGTTCCCGTTTTTTCCTATGATTTTACAAAACACCTCCTTTCCCAGATAGCACCATGTCTAAGGCCATCCGGTCCTGGAATGTCATGTAGGAAGTGGGGGCTAACTGATCAGAAATTCCCTGGAGGGCATCTTTAGAGTAATTTACAAATCTCTGTTGGTTATAATATGTGTAGTGTCAGGTCACCTAGAGGCTGGATGACAGATGCACACCGTTGGGATCAGGAGTGCACTGCAAGGTAGTGGACCCTACGGGTGACTGCTGCGGATTGTACCTTGGGAGGTTCAGGAAGCAGGTCTACTGGATCACTGACACAGATCCCACTGGGAGCTAGAGCATAGATTCCCCAGGGCGCGGAGTCTAAGAGCCAGCAGGTGTTCACCAGAGCCTCTAGTGGTGAGGATGGACTGCGCTGCAGTCTGGCTCCAGGTCGCGGTCCCCAGGGTCTCACAGCTCACGCTCACGGTAGACTACAGGAGATGAGGAAGGAGGGAGCTGGCTGGAACATCAGGGTCACAGGCAAACAGGGATGGCCGGGAACAGGCCAAAGTCGGTAACAGAAATCAGATGTAGGAAACACAGCAAGTACACATAGAGGCTAACACACAGTGGTTGATCAGCACTGCTGGCTTGCAGAGGGGAGGTTACAAAAGCTGTCAGGTGAGGGTCAGCTGGTCTCTAGAGATGAACACATGGAGACAGGTATGCTGATCGACAAACTCTATTGCATTACTATGACATGTAGTTAATCCAATCTACATTCTTGCTGACAGTTGTTATGGGGATCAAAGACTCAAAACCAGCTTTTACCTGATCCCTGGCTTTAAATTCATCAGGGACCCCCCTTGTAACCCCTATGACATCTATGTATACATGAGAATCAAAGCTTCCGGAGAGAGCTGTTCGCTTCCTCCTCTGACTGTGTGCTGGGTCAGTGTATGTATCAGGGGTATCTTTGGTTAGGATATGGGGCTTTCTATTTTCATCTTTTTTTTTTCTAATGCACTCTGTGGTCGCCCAGTCTGGTCCTGTGTTCCAACCCACTGGCCCCCACAGAAACCACAACTCTGTCCCCAGTAACTGTCTATGTAGCATACATATATGTCCTTACCGTCAGGGATATCACTGTACCAATGGCATCACCATGAAGGGTCAAACGGACAAGGTACTATGTCACAGTAATCTAAGGTAAAGGTGGTCACATGTGTACCTGAAGAGTTACACCAAAACGTAATTATGTTATCATTTTTGTGATGGCCACCTCCTGGGCCCCTCCCCCCTAGATCAAACAGAAAAAGGATATGCAGCACCCGAAAACACGCTCTCCTGCAGTGATAAGCGTGCATTCAGGTGTTCTTCCTGGCCAACTTGACTGAGGTGGCTGTGGTCAGCAAAACTTGGAATGGTCCATCATAACTTGGCTCAAGGATCTCCAGACAGTAGTTGGTGTGTTCCTGTATCTAATTCAGGATCTGGAATGGAAGAAAACACCTGGACATGCATTCAGGTTAATTCTCGTGATAATGTGGTTAAATAATTAGTCAACACATCAGACTATAACTGTAACTGTTGTAGAAAGTAACAACCAAGTCTGGGAGCTGAACCAAACAAAATTTCATAAGGGGATAGGGCATGTTTCCCCTGGGGGTGTGTCTGACACTGAACAGGGCAATGGGCTAACTGTCTGGCCAACTCATGTTAGTCTCTTGGGCCATCTTTAACATCCTGTTTTTAGTGTCCCATTCATCCTTTCTACCTTCCCGCTACTTTGAGGGTGGTATGGGGTGTGTAGTGCCAACTGAACCCCCAGTGTTGCCCAAATCTCTTTTGTAAGGGTTGTTGTTAGGGCTGGTCCCTGATCTCTCAATATTACCTCTGGGACCCCAAATCTACATACTATCTCACTCAGTAATTTCTTAGTTGTGGTCCTGGAAGTCATGACCACTTCCACTAGGGCGTATTCGAATCTGCTACTTCTTGGCACTTGAGAATGATCAATTTGCATCCTCTGGAATGGGGTATAGGGCTTTTGCCAGGTGCTTCTTCTGTGCATCTTCTGTGCATCCTGGGTTACATTTGGTGCAGATAATGCATGATCTGCAGAAGCTGTCGGTCAGTGGAGTAACTCTTGGTGCAACACTTGTTGATAAGAGAGTTCATAAAGTCCATGTGCCCATTGCACCACGGCTGGGTACATACTCTCTCTCTCTCTCTCTCTCTCTCTCTCTCTTCTGTGTAAGTACAATCTACTTTATTGCTCAAGGTGGTCTAAAAGTTATTATAATGGTAAATAATGAAAAAAATAACAAACATGTCTATACTTACCAGCTCTGTGCCGGCACTTCTGCCCCCCCCCCCCCTCATCCAGTGCTCCCATGGGAAGCAGCACACTCGAGCACCGCTGCTGCATCCATTGACACGGCGCTTGACAAGTGCACGGCGCATGATCGAATAAGGGCTCGGGTAAGTAAAAGGGGGGGGGGCCTGGCACCTAAACATTTCTTACCTTACTGCAAGGAATGCATTAAGGTAAAACATTTTTAGGCTTTACAATCACTTTAATACTCCACCTGGCTCCTTCCCCTAACTCGTTTCCCCCATTAGAGGGTTTACCATATTTTTTTGCCATATTGCTTCTTACAGAAAATTACAGCGGCTGCAGAATGGAAAGGAAAGGGAATTTTTAATAACATTCAATTACAATCTGACTTGTGTAGCAATTGTATATGTTATATTATTCTATTTATTTTTTTTATTATTACTTTATTTGTTTTCCCCCAGAAGTGGAGTTACCTTTTAAGTGAAGGTGTTGCCTTTCTCTGCATGGTTTACTTTAAGTCTATTCTCTATCCTTAGTCCGGGGGGGGTCTGGTCCATGTGACCCCCCCCCCCCCCCGGATCCCGTTATCCTCCCACGTCTCATTAATCGCTCTCTGGAAGTGCGCAGTTGTCAGCTGGTATGGGGGAGCGGGTGGAGATCACACCGGTGTCATGTTTATCCGTTCTCCATCTGTAGCGGTAATGGAACTGGCAGAGTGACAGCACTGCAGGTGGCGGGGAGGACGGGGCTTCTCCTCTCTATCTGCGTCCAACGGCGACGTACAATAAATTTTACATGCAATTAATTCTAGCAAAATTATTATTATTATTATTCTACGGGATTTATATGGCACCAACAGTTTGTGCAGCACTTGTACAGTTACAATATAATACAGGAGGGTTAGGAAGGAAGATAAGAATAGATTGCCCCTATGCTGTATATTCAGAAATAGCTTTTATTAACGATCGCTGTATGTATGGTGATAAAACATTGAAAAGACAAAACCCGCTAATTTTCTATCTCCGTCTTTGCGCAGTACCTGGAACGGCTCGCCGTGTCTTCATTCCGCGCTTCCAATGTCTCTTCTCCTGGTCCTTTCTTTACATTTCAGCTCCTTTATATTGAGCCGCGCCGGCGATTAGCATTATTAGTGATTGTGCGATCGGTTTGCTGTGTGTTGGAACAATGGAGCTAATGGAATCTGATTATTCTTAATCCTATAGTTAAAAAATAAATCACTTGTATCTCTGCATTACATAATCACATTAAAGTTAAAGCTGAACGCCAAGCACACCGCAAAATACACAAATATATATACGCACCGATCAGCCATAACATTATGACCACCCACCATCACCCAACGAGGCATGGACGCCATTCATTTGTGTTTTGCAGTCCAGTTTTAAGTGCATGGATGTTAAAGCGGAGCTCCACCCGAAAGGAGAAGCTCCACTTGTTCACACCCTCCCCCCCCCCCCCGCTGCAACATTTGGCACATTTTTCTGAGGGGGGGGGAGCAGGTACCTGATTTTGACAGGTACCCGCTCCCACTTCCTGGTAAGATCGCCGCACGGCGATCTACGTCATTTCCGGCCCCTCCTCCTTCCCCCTGCTGCCTTCTGGGACAATGGGAGGGGTCTCTAGATCATGTGATGAGACCCATTTGGCCTGGGCAGGAAAGGGGGGGTGTCTGGTATTGAAGGGGTTAAAGAGCAGTAAACCTTTTGTAGTTGAGTTGGTTTCCTGGCCGTGCTGCGGTCCACACATAGAACCTTGTCTTCAGTGTAAGAGCGTAATCAGAGAGCCGTATTCTTTACCCTTGCAGCGTAAGCAGGACTGCGTATCTTACGAGAGCGATCGATTTAATCTTCATTACCTGCTAACTAGCCTCCGCGTCAACTTGTCTCTGCCAGGCGCGGCCTCCCGCCATGAACCTTCACTTGATCTTGACCCTTCCCTGCCCTGTGCTGAGAAATTCTGCGTGATCCGCACAGACCTTGTACACCGCCATGACATCCATTCCTCCAGCCGTTATTAACTTTTCATGTCTCTTTGATCCCTAAGCCCAGGTTCTCCGAAGCCTGTTATCCATGTCTTGCGCTGATGAGAGCTAACAAGCCCAAAACAGTTCTATGCAGGTTGGAAGAAATTGCCAGTTTATTTTAGCCGGTGGCTACGCTACAGAGCCACATTCCTGGATGGCTGGCAGGGCATAAAGGACTTTTTTGCATGGATGCCTTCATTAAAAAGTATTTTTAGCCAGAACTGTTACTTTTAGTTATGGATTGAGTGGTAAAGGGTTAGAATTAATTTCAGCTTTTTGTTGCTAACATTCTACATTCTGTCCTGTACTATTACGCAAAACCCATTGTGGTATTAGGGTGATTATGTTCATGTGGTTTCCAATGAGTTGCCCCAGTACAAACTGTATTTTAGGGCGTGATAGCCCACTTTTATTTGAAAGAAAGACATCAGTTGCCAACGGAGAGGTTCTTCTACATCAACAATTAACTAAGAATGCTGAGCCACATAGCTCCCTTGTCAGCAGCACCGCTGCTCTTCTTACTAGTCCCTCTGACTGTGTTGCCCAGCTTTCCTGCTTCTCTCGGCTCACTCAGCCTTAAACTCCTGGCCTCTGGATAGGGGTTCTCCTGCCCACCTGACTCCTGAGACAAGACCTCCTGGCTACTGGCCGGGGCACCTCTGACCCCTGGTTGAGATTTCCCATCACTTGCCTATTGGATGGGCAGCTCTGACCCCCTAGGTGAGACTTCCTACCTCTTGACTCCTGGCTGGGGCTCCTTTGACCCCTGGTTGAGACCGCTTGACTCTTGACTGGGGCACCTCTGACCCCTTGGTAAGATCTCCTATCACTTAACTCCTGGCTGGGGGCATGTCTAACTCCTGGTTGAGGCCTCCAGTCCTGCACCTCTGAACCCTGGTTGAGACTTCCTGTCTCTTGACTCTTGGCTGGGGCATCTCTAACCCCTGGTTGAGACCTTCTGTCTCTTGACTCCTGGCTGGGGGCATGTCTAACTCCTGGTTGAGGCCTCCTGTCTCTTGAATCCTGGCTGGGGCACCTCTGACCCCTGGTTGAGATTTCCTATCACTTAACTATTGGCTGGGCGCCTCTGACCCCTGGGTGAGACTTCCTACCTCTTGACTCCTGGCTGGGGCTCTTTTGACCCCTGGATGAGACCGCTTGACTCTTGGCTGGGGCACCTCTGACCCCTGGGTAAGATCTGTTGTCTCTTGACTCCTGGCTGGGGCACATCTGACCCCTGGTTGAGACCTCCTGTCTCTTGACTCCAGACTGGGGGCACCTTAAACCCCTGGTTGAGACCTCCTGTCTCTTGACTCCTGGCTGGGGTACCTCTAAATCCCTGGGTGAGACCTCCTGTCTCTTGACTCCTGGGTGGGGGCACTTCTGATCCCTGGTTGAGACCTCCTGTCTCCAATATGGGAGCTGTCCCTAAACTGGAAGCCCTGAGCTATCCTCAGGCTTGAGTATACATCAAATGTGCACGCCTATATACTCACACAGGCTGTAGGCATCCAGTAAAATCCAGACACAGGATCGAATGTTCTGTCCCACCCGAGGCACTTTGGAACCCTCAAGCTTCAGGCCTCAATCTAGATTTACAGAAACCAGAGAAAGACAAAAACTCAGCTTTCACTGCTCAGAAATGATAGTCTGGAATCTCGCATTCAGCGTTAATTTGAATCCTTTGTCATTTTCTCCTACATTTCCACAGTGGAGAAAGGAGCACAATGAGTGGCACCATATGAATCCAAATGAAAGAAATAGCCAGCACTCCTGAAACACTATGGGGTCTGTGTCTGAAAAAAATGTGTTGTGCAGATGTCTTAAGACGTTTACACCACAAATGGTCGCCATATTTTTCTTTGGAATTGTCTCCTAAGTGCATTTGCCCCATCTAGTGGCCATAATGCAGTATTTTTTTTATTCGAGCAATAAAACATACATGGTGATGCATGTAAATGCTGGAGTATAGTGGCATAGAATAGGCAAGAAGCTAATAGTCCAAGTTGGTCCATAATGTGTTTATTCACTCTTACCAGCTCCTTCGGAGACTTAAGAAACGTCTGTGAATAAAAATGGCTTGACAAAGGAGCTGGGTGGCCATGCCCCCATTCTGCCCCAGTGCTGACATCACTTCCGGTCGGCTCTGCTCTGCCCTCTATGGCCCCTAATCATTTCCTGCTTCCTGTTTGCCAAGGCTGCGGTGGTATCCTACACATTCTGGACTGTACTGACTTATCCTGGGTGCAGAGATTCCAGCTGCAGATGATCTATTTGTGACCTGCACTCAATTTTACTGCCACATGTGAGTTGCCACTTTGTTCATTACTACACTCAGATTGGTGCCCTCTGCTGTTTACTTCTTTTGTTAGCAGTATTTCAGAAAATACTGCATTATGGCCACCAGATGGAGCTGATGATCATAGGAAACAATCATATTACAAAAAAATATGGCAATCATTCATTGTGCCTGTGCCAGTGTTTAAGACACCAACTTGGTGCTGTGTCCTGAATAAGGTGGTTTGGGCTGGGGACCACGCTGGACTGACTGGATCGGTATCTAGTTGTGAGTAGCTGGATACATAGGCAGTGAGGAAGAAGTCACTTCCAGTGGATTGAGCCCAATGGTGGATGGTAATGTTGGTCCCCCTTTGGGGGCTTGGGCTGCTACCTTTCTGGTACAACCGTTTGGTTGTTTCAGTGAGAAGACTTGGGTGAGAAGGAAGGAGCGCCCATTGTCCCGAAAAATGCAACTTTTTGTGCAGGGTTCACAAAACGTCTATTGAAAGGGTAAAATATGTATGGCAAACCAACATGTTTTGGGAGAACAGACTCCGCCCTTCTTCATGGCTGACATATAAGCATACAAAAACTAAACAAGACTTGGGTGAGAAGGAAAGGAGCACCCATTGTCACGAAAAATTCAACTTTTTGTCCAGGGCTCACAAAACGTCTATTGAAAGGGTAAAACATGTATGGCAAACCAACACGTTTTGGGAGAAGACACTCCCCCCTTCTTCATGGCTGACATATAAGCATACAAAAAGTAAACAATTCGCTAATGCGGTAGCTTTGTGTAGGGTTCATAAAGCGTTTATTGAGTAAAACATGTACATCAAGCCAACGCGTTTCGAGGGAATGGGCTTCTTCAGGACATATACGCATATGTTTAAACAATTAGTGATTGCATTAGGTATGCCTATTGGCTTAGAAACAAACAGATATAAACGAAACATGCATAAAAGTCAATGAAGGCGTATATGGATAGTCTAATTGGACCATTTTGATGATCCGTGTTCCAATTAGACCATCCATATATGCTTTTATTGACTTTTATGCATGTTTAGTTGATATCTTTTTGTGGGAGGTATGCCCAGTGGCTTAGAAACAAACAGATATAACCTAAACATGCATAAAAGTCAATAAAAGCGTATATGAATGGTCTAATTGGAACATGGATCATCAAAATAACAACACAAAGTAACACCGCTCTGAACTACGATGTTCGGATAGCAGATAACTGGTAACTTCGGCACACCCAAAATCCAGGTGCTCTGAGGCTCAGGATGTCCTTCTTACATCCAATCAGGCAAACTTGGGGAAAACTGAAGAAGAGTCGGCACTACTGGATATAACATCTGTGGTCTTTATTGTATCATGACAAGTATAAAAAGGACAAGCTGATGCGTTTCGGCACAAAGCCTTGTTCACAGCTCATGGGAATGGCTTCTTCAGGACATATAAGCATTAATGTAAACAATTAGTGATTGTGGGAGGTGTGCCTAGTGGCTTAGAAACAATCACTAAATGTTTACATTAATGCTTATATGTCCTGAAGAAGCCATTCCCATGAGCTGTGAACAAGGCTTTGTGCCGAAACGCATCTGCTTGTCCTTTTTATACTTGTCATGATACAATAAAGACCACAGATGTTACATCCAATAGTGCCGACTCTTCTTCAGTTTTCCCCAAGTTTGCCTGTTTGGATGTAAGAAGGAAATCTCGAGCCTCAGAGCACCTGGATTTTGGGTGTGCCGAAATTACCAGTTATCTGCTATCTGGATATCGTAGTTCAGAGCGGTGTTACTTTGTGTTGTTATTTTGATGATCCGTGTTCCAATTAGACCATTCATATATGCTTTTATTGACTTTTTATGCATGTTTAGTTTATATCTGTTTGTTTCTCAGCCACTGGGCATACCTCCCACAAACACTAATTGTTTAAATTTATTTATGCTCATTTGTCCTGAAGAAGCCCATTGCCTCGAAATGCGTTGGATTGATGTACATGTTTTACTTAATAAATGCTTTGTGAACCCTACACCAAGATTTGCATTTTTTTTATAGACATTGGACACTCCTTCCCTCTCACCCAAGTATCCTGAATAAGTAATGAATATGTCTGCTTTAATCTGCTGCCATGTATTTATATGTCAGAAGTTGTAAAAACAGAACGTTTCCCCTTTAAATTGTCTCGTATTTAATGTGAACACACACAGTTAAACAATCCGGCTGCTTTATGGCCCCGACATCTAATCTTCATAAGAAAGATTAGCTATATTAAAAGTTAAATTGCCATTATCATACTTTTTCATACATTGCCTGTGGGAGAAAGATAAGCTTATGGAGAGCGCGGCGCGGCGAATCCAAAAACCTGTCACAAGTGAAATGTCACTGGAAGCCGATCGCCGAGTTCAAAAAATAGAATCAAACAAAAAAAAAAATATATATAATTCTAATTCCGTGTCCCTGGAATGGAACTAATGGGGGGGGGGGGGGGGTGTTTACATAGACGAGTGATGTCATCTGTATGATGTACGCGGAGGATGTTTGCGCTCCGTACACAAATTACATCTCCACGGCATAGGAAGGAGACGATGGCACCGTTGAGCATCTTGGGAACCCGCGTAATAAGATCGCGGGTCGTGAATGACGGCTAATCCCTCACTCTCATTATAAATCGGGAAATCTAGGTCATATTCAAATGAAAAGGAGATTTTTGGCTACTTATGATGTATGTTCGCTGTGTACATCACTGTAAGCTGAATAATAATACCAGCAAAAAAAAAAGGCGCGGGTAAATACTCCGACTGACGCACAATTCATCAGTTCAGCGTTGGTTTCAAATGAGCCTTCATTTTGAAAAAAAAAAGATTGATCGTGTTTTCAGAGTTTGTAGACATACAGTTTATTGTCAAAAGTATTGGGACGCCTGCCTTTACACGAACATGAACTTTAATGACGTCTTAGTTCCGTAGGGTTCAGTATTGAGTTGGCTCCGCCCTCTGCAGCTATAACAGCTTCAACTCTTCTGGGAAGGCCGTCCACAAGGTTTAGGAGGGTGTCTATGGGAATGTTGAATCATTCTTCCAGAAGCGCTGAGATTTGTGAGGTAAGGCACTGATGTTGGACGAAGGTGAAGGTGTTCTATCAGGTTGAGGTCAGGACTCTGTGTAGGCCAGTCAAGTTCCTCCACCCCAAACTCGCTCGTCCATGTCTTTATGGACCTTGCTTTGTGCACTGGTCCAAATCATTTGGTGGAGGGGGGGGATTATGGTGTAGGGTCTTTTTTTTAAGGGTTGGGCTTGGCTCCTGAGTTCCAGTGAAGGGAACTCTTAAGGTGTCAGCATACCAAGACATTTAGGCCCTAATTTCATGCTCCCAACATTGTGGGAACAGTTTGGGGATGGCCCCTTCTTATTTCAACATGACTGCGCACCAGAGCACAAAGCAAGGTCCATAAAGATATGGATGAGCGAGTTTGGGGTGGAGGAACTTGACTGGCCTGCACAGAGTCCTGACCACAACCCGATAGAACACCTTTTGGGATGAATTAGAGCGGAGACTGCGAGCCAGGCCAGGTCAACATTCTCATCAAACATCAGTGCCTGACCTCACAAATGTACTTCTGGAAGAATGGTCAAACATTCCCATAGACACCCTCCTAAACCTTGTGGACAGCCTTCCCAGAAGCGTTAAAGCCGTTCTAGCCCCCTAAACCCCTTAAAGGGCTGGCAGACAGCAGCTCTAAGGGGTTAAAGCAAAAAGAAAGTGTTTGCGGGCTCCCTGGTCCAGTGTAGGTGGCGCCATATCTTCCAATGTCATGGTCAGGGGTCAGGCTCGGAGACCAGTAGCTATAGCAGTAGAGAGACTCCAACCGACCAGCAGGATAGGTACACAAGCAGGTCACCCTGGTGGATGGGCTCACCCGAGGTGCAGGGTCTAAGTATTCACAAGAGCTCCTGATGGTGGAGATGCATTTTGCTGCGTGTTAGTACCAGGTCGCGGTCCGCAGTATTGCCCCACCAGGAGGTGAGCAAACCAGGGTCCAGTAGCAGATATAGTAGGTTGGGATCAAGCAGAAACGTAGTCGAGGATCAAGCCAAAGTTCATTAACGAATGGTAGCAAAGATACAGATGGCAGCAGGACTGACTAGAGATATTAGCTGGAGAGAGCACAATAATCTGGCAAACAGGAAGTGCAGAGACATGGCTTAAATAGGAAGTTCATGGGAGGAGAAAGGGGTTCAAGGTTCACCAGAAACAAGGCACAAGGCAAGGTTGTCTAGGAATTAGGCAGGGAGCTGTCCAGCCTCTCAGCAGGCTCAAAGAGAAGAGTTCCTGCCAAGCACAGCAGAGGTTGCAGGTTCAGATCAGGGTCCTGACAGCCATGCAGCTTGGGGGCAGTCCTTCACATGCTCACCACACTAGTTTGCTGGTCCATTTGTTTATTTGGATCACACAAGATCTTGTGGTGTTAGTAATGCCAGGAAGTAACAACGTCACCCTGGCATTTGACACTGCTCAATTGCAACTCAAATGAAAGTGTAAAAGAATTGGCTTTAGTTTTGCTTGAGGAACCCATAACCCCCTCTGTGATAAAAAAAGTGATTGTTTACACGGCTCAATAGCTCATGCTGACATTTACACACACACAACAAGCAGTAAGTCCTTACCTATCAAGCGGCTCCATCTAAAAAAGCCAATTGTTTAAAGAACTCAATAGGTCAAGCTGACATTTACATGCACACAAGAATAACTCAAAGCAATGACTTCTTCCCTATTAAGTGGCTCCATCTAAAAAAGCCAATTGTTCATAGAGCTCAATAGCTCAAGCTGACATTTACACACACACAAGAATGAGTCAAACCAGTGACTTCTTCCCTATGAAGCGCCTTCATCTAATAAAGCTGATTGCTTACAGAGCTCAATAGTTCTAGCTGAAATGTACCCACACACAGCAGTGACTCCATTTTCCTATCAAGGGGCTCCATCTAAAAAAGCTGATTGTTTACAGAGCTCAATAGCTCAAGCTGACATACACACACACACACACACACACGAATGAGTCAAACCAGTGACTTCTTCCCTATCAAGTGGTTCCATCTAAAAAAGCAGATTGTTTACAGAGCTCAGTAGTTCAAGCTGACATTTACACACACACACAAGAAAGGACAGTGCAGTGAGAGAGGAATAAGAGAAAACATAGGTAAGTAACTGTAAGCATCTAGATTGATTTTGTCACAAAGGTTACTTTAGTGCACCCATTTTTTTTAAGGGGGTGGGTGGTGGGAGGTCCACTTTAGAATGGTTGTAAACCCTTCCATATACCCAGTGCATGGCATCAGGTGATACACAGAGATTAAACAAATCCTCCTACATATGTTGTACCTGTTTATCTGCAGTCTTCTCTCCTCTACAGCCATTTAAATTCCATAATTTATACAGCTTGTCTGTGCTTTCAGAAAAAAGGGGGTAGAGAGCTGAAATGGCACTCTGCAGAGCTCAGTGAGAAGAGCTGAGAGCTGATTGGAGGGAAGGGACACACCCCTCTTCACACAGGAACAGAGCTTAGGCTGTCAATCGCAGGCTCTGTGCTGGAGCTCCCTCCCCATCACCTTTTTATCTCTTGGTGTCAGGAAAACTTGTCAGAAATGTCTCATGCAGATAGCAGAGGAAGAAGGCAGCAGACAGAAATGACACTCAGTGCTCTGGACTGAGACAAGTACACACTATAGAGGGATGTGCTTTGTTCATATTTCATGTCTGAGGTTTACAACCACTTTAATGAGGCACAGCCGTGTTCACGTCAATCATCCAGTTGTGCGCATAAAAAATCTGGCTCATGATTAGATATTTAAATTGAACTTAGCTTTATCTTATTCCCAAAGCTAAGTAAATGTTCCAGTGCCTGCTGGTGCTCAATTTTCTTGGGGGGCGGCCCACCAGCCAACCAAATCCCTCCCCAGCGATCGCTTGCTCGATCGATTGGCGCTCCCCCCCCCCACCACCATCGCTTGATCGGCGTATCGCTCGCCTGTCGCCAACTCCCCCCCCCCTACTTAGGACTCGCACCCAATCGGGCTCTGCGCCCCGAGCCCACCCTTTTTGAAGCCAATTAGAGCCTCAGGCTCTAATCATGTGCTTTGAAAAAAACAAACAACCCCCATTGAAATCCATGCGTCCGGCGCCTTGCATGTAGATTAGGGGCCAGGCGCATGTATCAGGGAGCAGCACCCGTGTGCCCCGTATGGACGGGCCCCCACTGAAATGTTCGCTTTCCAAAGTGACAGGTACAGTGCCTTGAAAAAGTATTCATACCCCTTGAAATTTTCCACATTTTGTCATTTTACAACCAAAACGTAAATGTATTTTTTTGGGATTTTATGTGATAGACCAACACAAAGTGGCACATAATTGCGCAAACCAATCAATATATGCTTTTTTTTTTTTTTTTAACAAAAATATTTAGAATAATACATATTGGCCTAAACTGACGAAGACGTTTATTTATTTTTTGGGATATTTATAGCAAAAAGTATAAAAAGTATTTTTTTTTCGAATTTTTTTTTTTGTTTATAGCACAAAAAATAAAAAACGCAGAGGTGATCAAATACCAGCAAAAGAAAGATCTATTTGTGGGAAAAGTAGGACATCAGTTTTGTTTGAGTGCAACGTCGCACGACCGCGCAATTGTCAGTTAAAGCGACGCAGTGCCGTATCACAAAAAAAACTGTCTGGTCATTAAGAGGGAAAATCCTTCCGGGGCTGAAGTGGTTGATGTATAGAATGCACCTTCTGCCTTTACAACCACTTTAATAAACAGAATAAAAAACAGAACAAAAACCCTCCAAAAAAAAAAAGCATTGCAAAACGATCGTTATCTCCAGGGATATAGACAGCTGAAGTTATGCGCGAATCTTAACTTATTCTGTAAAGTTTTAAACAAACTCTTCTATAGTTTCAATTTCCCAAAACTGTTTTTTATCACCAGATGCATCAAATGCCTGGAAATGGCGCGATATTTCTTCTTAGAAGCCCAGTACACTCAGCAGAGTATCATGGGAACAGCCTATAATAAATGTTTTATTTTTGTAAAAAGAAAAAAAAAAAAGTATAAAAAAAAAAAAAAAAAAAAGATATAAAAATAACTTTAACCACTTCTGTTGCTGGAGTTTCAGCAGTTATAGAGGGATGATATACGGTACCGTTTTTTTTAGAGCTGACGGTCGGCTCTTTTGTATTGGCAATCCAAGCCGCTAACTATCATAGAGCTGACCATAGAGGCCAACAAAGACTGGATGGGCTTTGTTGGGCTCTATGATATAGTAACCCGGAAGCGGTGACGTCACATCACTTCTGGATTACCCAGAGGTAAATGGCACCATTTTTTTAACCGCTTGCCGACCAGCCACCATCATTATGCTGCGGCAGGTTGGCATGATGGCATGATCCCGGGAGCCGTCGTAGCTGCACGTCGGCTCGCGGGATCGGGATAGCAGGCTGCACTGCGGGGGGTGCCGATGCTCGTGGCCGACGGTCACGATGACCGCCGGCCACGAGCAACTGCGAGCACGAGGGACAGAGCACGGAAGTGTGTGTGTAAACATACAAATCCCTGTTCTGAAGGGAGAGAGAGATCGGGAGTTCCTAATAGCGAGGAACCACGATCCGTCACTTCCTCTAGGTCACTCCCCTCCCCCTACAGTTAGAAATACACCCAGGGAACACAGTTAACCCCTTGATCGCCCCCCTAGTGTTAACCCCTTCCCTGCCAGTGTATTTTTACAATAATTAGTGCATTTTTATAGCACTGATCGCTGTATAAATGCCAATGGTTCCAAAAACGTGTCAAAAGTGTCCGATGTGTCCGCCATAATGTCGCAGTCCCGATGAAAATTGCAGATCGTAAAAAAAAAAAAAAAAAAAATAATAAAAATGCTATAAATCTATTCCTTATTTTGTAGACGCGATAACTTTTGCGCAAACCAATCAATATACGCTTATTGTGATTTTTTTTTTTTTAACCACAAATATGTAGAAGAATAAATATCGGCCAAAATTGAGAAAAAAATAGCTTTTTTTAAAAAAAAAATGTGGATATTTATTATAGCAAAAAGTACAAAATATTGTGTTTTTTTTTTTTTTCAAAATTGTCGCTCTTTTTTTTGTTTATAGCACAAAAAATAAAAACCGCCGAGGTGATCAAATACCACCAAAAGAAAGCTCTATTTGTGGGGAAAAAGGGACGTAAATTTTGTTTGGGAGCCACGTCGCACGGCCGCGCAATTGTCAGTTAAATCGACGCAGTGCCGAATCGCAAAAAATGGCCTGGTCATTCAGCAGCCAAATTTTGAAGTGGTAAAAAGCATTGGATCACACCAATCTTGGTTTGATCAGATGCTCTTAAAGGCAGAGGAGGGTCTTGTAGACCCCAGAGCTCTCCATAAAAAGTACCGGTCACATGACTATTGCCAATAAGAGTGATTAAAAAAATGTAAAATGACAGTGTAAAAATAAAAAAAAATGTAAAGTCGCCCCATGATTGCACACAAAGGCGAACACACACACGCGCAAACAGCGATCGCCCCACACATGTGAGGTATCACCATGAATGTCGGATCATGGGCAGTATTTCTAGCACCAGACCTCCTCTGTAAATCTAAAGGCTTTTAAATCATTGCCTATGGATAGTAAAAATGTACGTTGTTTGTCGCCATTGCATGAGTGTGCGCAATTTTAAAGTGTGACATGTTTGGTATCTCTTTACTCGGCGTAACATCATCTTTTTTATACTTTACAAAAAAGTTGAGTTATGTATATAATAGAAAAAAACACATAAATGTAAGCTAAATGGTGCTGCACACCCGAAGTATTTATAAAATAGAAAGATTCCCTGATGGGGTTTTTTAGCAGCCAAGAAATTTTTCAAAGATTTTTAATTAAAATATTTTATTGTATCAAAAAGCAATTTGACAGTTACATGAGAGAAAAATTGTGCTCCAGCATTCACATGAAAATGACAAATCCACCAATCAAGATGAAAATACATATTATATAAAATTTTAGTAAAATTGCATTTTATTGCCAAAGAATGATCTTCCACGTAGCGTTTCGACCCTTCTAATTGTGGTCTTCTTCAAGGGGGCATTTTATTCTATGCAGAAAAAAAAGGGAATTATTTTACATTTTGATAATCATTTTATAAAATGCATTTTTACTAAAATTTCATATAATATGTATTTTCATCTTGATTGGTGGATTTGTAATTTTCATGTGAATGCCGGAGCACAGTTTTTTACGACTCTCATGTAACTGTCAAATTGCTTTTTGATACAATAAAAAATTTTCATTAAAAATCTTTAAATAATTTCCATGAGGGAATCTTTCTATTTTATTGAGTTATGTATTGTGTTGCTTGCCGACCAGCCACCGTCGTTATACGGCAGCAGGTTTGCTCCCCTACGCGAATTGCCACTTTAAGGGCTATAGGGGTCCACGACGCGACGCTGGCGTGGCTGGCGGCTGTGATGTCCGCCGGCGACTTGCGATCGCTCCTCAGAGAGCCAGAACAGGGATCTGTCAATGTAATTAGACAGATCCCCGTTCTGATGGGAGGAAAGAGAGCGCTGCTGTTCCTAGTGATCGGGAACAGCGATCTCCCTCTACTCCCAGTCAGTCCCATCCCCCCCACAGTTAGAAACACCTCCCTAGGGAACACTTAACCCCTTGAAGGACATTTATACAGTAATCAGTGGCTAATTTTAGCACTGATCGCTGTATAAATGTCAATGGTCCCAAAAAAAGTGCCAAAAGTGTCCGATCTGTCCACCGCAATGTCGCAGTCCCCTTAAAAATCACAGATCGCCACCATTACTAGTAAAAAAAAATAATAATAATAATAAAAATGCCATAAATATATCCCTGTTTTGGGGATATTTATTATAGCAAAAGGTAAAAAAAATGTTGTTTTTTTTTTCCAAAATTATTGCTCTTCTTTTGTTTATATTTTATAATAATAATAAAAAATAAATAATAATAAAAAATGCTATAAATCTATCCCCTATTTTGTAGACGCTATAACTTATGCACAAACTAATCAATATACACTTTTATTGCAATTTTTTTTTACCAAAAATATGTAGAAGAATACATATTGGCTTAAACTGATAAATAAATTTGTTTTTTTTTTAAATTTTTTTGGGGATATTTATTATAGCAAAAGGTAAAAAATATATATTTTATATATATATATTTTCCAAAATTGTTGCTCTTCTTTTGTTTATAGCGCAAAAAATAAAAACCGCAGAGGTGATCAAATACCACCAAAAGAAATTTCTATTTGTGGGAAAAAAAAGGGACATCAATTTGGTTTGGGTACAGCGTCACACGACCGCGCAATTGTCAGTTAAAGCTGCGCAATGCCGTATCTTAAAAAAACGGCCTAGTCAGGAAGTGGGTAAAATCTTCCAGGGCTGAAGTGGTTAAAATTTTAAAAAAGTGTATTTTTTTTTTTTTTTACAAAAAAATTGTGTTTAAAAAAAAAAAAAAAACGCTGAGCAAATATTGTATGACGTAATCAATTGCAAAACCCACCATCATTTTTTCTAGGGCTTTAAAAAAATATATATTTATATAGTGTTTGGGGGTTCTAGTGACATAAAAAATTGCAAAGCTCACCAATTTATTCTGTTTTAAATTAGTTTTAATGTTTTGGGGTTCTAAGATATTTTCTAGCAAAAAAAAAAAAAATACTGATTGTTACCTGTAAACAAAAACCACCAGAAAAGGCCCGGGTCTGGAAGTGGTTATAAACTTTTAAATGTTAAAAAAAGTACATCAACCAAAACACCCCATTAGGGTTCCTCTCTGAAGCAGGATTTGCCTTTAATTCTGAATTATAAAGAAAAAAAAAAAAAGAAAGAAGTGTAATTAATGTGCACTCTCTGTAAAGTTTATTACATTCAGTGCCTTCTATAAATAATTTAAAATGAAACACAAAAAAAAAACTGTTGAGGTATGCAAATGTTAATGCAGAGAACTGCAGACTAGCAAATCATACAAGCAGATTGTTAATTCAGCCTGCAAAAAAAAAAAAAAACAAAACAAGAAAAAAAAAAAAAACAGGATATTTGCCAAAGATCGCTGAAATTCCCGAGCGTAACCGTGTGCGGGAAATATGAGCGGAGTGGGGATGGGGGGGGGGAACCCAGCGATTTCTACCTATGACATATTTGCTGCGCCTCTATTTGTATCCGTTATATTTAATAACTGTTTTGTGCGTTTTATCACAATTGTTCACTTTGCTGCGTCCTCCTGAACTCAATCGCTTTGAGTGGTGAGGATTTTCTTAGGTCCTGTAAGTCCTGCAATGTCGGTATAGCAGTTGCAAGGGGTTCAGAAACAGTTTCTTATTCCTAGGAAAAGCCAACACATTTCAGGGTTTCGTGACAGTCACAGGCCCCTTCATCAGGGCTCAATATTTTCTTTTTTTTTTTCATTTAAACTGTTTGTTTATTTTATTTTGTCTTTCTCTTTTGGTTTTATTGATTTTCAAGGGTTTGATCACAATCAGGACAGATTACACAATGATATGAATTGTATAGCTTATGACACATCAAGTGCACATAAACCTGGGGCGGCGCTCTAAGCAAAGTCCTATGGTGCTCCAATGACTCCCATTGACATAAACCTCAAGAACTTGGGGCGGGGCTCTAAGCGAAGTCCTATGGTGCTCCAATGACTCCCATTGACATAAACCTCAAGAACTTGGGGCGGCGCTCTAAGCAAAGTCCTATGGTGCTCCAATGACTCTTATTGATATAAACCTCAAGAACTTGGGGCGGCGCTCTAAGCAAAGTCCTATGGTGCTCCAATGACTCCCATTGACATAAACCTCAAGAACTTGGGGTGGCGCTCTAAGCAAAGTCCTATGGTGCTCCAATGACTCCCATTGACATAAACCTCAAGAACTTGGGGCGGCGCTCTAAGCAAAGTCCTATGGTGCTCCAATGACTCCCATTGACATAAACCTCAAGAACTTGGGGAGGCGCTCTAAGCAAAGTCCTATGGTGCTCCAATGACTCCCATTGAGATAAACCTCAAGAACTTGGGGTGGCGCTCTAAGCAAAGTCCTATGGTGCTCCAATGACTCCCATTGACATAAACCTCAAGAACTTGGGGCAGGGCTCTAAGCAAAGTCCTATGGTGCTCCAATGACTCCCATTGACATAAACCTCAAGAACTTGGGGAGGCGCTCTAAGCGAAGTCCTATGGTGCTCCAATGACTCCCATTGAGATAAACCTCAAGAACTTGGGGCGGCGCTCTAAGCGAAGTCCTATGGTGCTCCAATGACTCCCATTGACATAAACCTCAAGAACTTGGGGTGGCGCTCTAAGCAAAGTCCTATGGTGCTCCAATGACTCCCATTGACATAAACCTCAAGAACTTGGGGTGGCGCTCTAAGCAAAGTCCTATGGTGCTCCATTGTAGGTGTTGGTATTATGAGATCCTGTCCCGGCACTATGTACACACCATGACAGTTCTAGATCCTGCCACAGTACGAGTTTACTAAACTGGTATAAAAAGGACACAAGATTCTCAAAAGTGCCGTTTAAGAAGCTTAAGCATGTTAATTGTTTACAGAGAAAGCTGTGCTCTTTTTTTTTTTTTCTCTGGATTTGGTCGTTTCGGATCGGGGCCTGGAGTTTGAAGCTTCTAAAGTTCCTTGTGTGAGAAAGAACCTTCTGTACCTTACCTTACCCCCAAATACTCTTCCACTTCCAGAGTATGGGGAGGGTGCTGTAATACAGGAGGGATGTTACTGGCCAGATCACCAGATGAAAACAGAGGGGGGAAAAAAGCCTAAAAAAAAAAAAAAGAAAACAAATGCAGTTGCCACATCTAATGATAGGTACAGTAAGTTGCAACGTGTTTGATTTTGGGTTTTTATTGAGTTTGGGAACCAATGATATAAGAGACAACTCCACTTGAAAATATCAAACTTCCATTTGACCCACCGCCAACTTTTTCATCCAAATAGTTGATATACAATACAGACCTCAGGTGCAGCATTGCTGCCTGCCTAGGTTACTTCCTCCAGGAGGCCTATATTCTCCGGCTCCCAGAGAAGAATGGTTCTGTCCACCTCCAAGTCCCGAGTTTGCCTGGAGCCAAACCAAATGCATTATTGCAGAAGGTTCCAGCCGCCAGCTCACCCAGGATGTCCACCCCCCGGGGCCATCAACAAAAAAAGTCTGCATCTTTTTCCCTATTGGATGGAGAAGGAGGGTTGCCATATCCCGTTTTTTAGTTCTCTAAGCAGAGTTACATAGTAGGTGAGGTTGGAAAAAGACACAAGTCCGTCAAGTCCAACCTATGTGTGTGATTATATGTCAGTATTACATTGTATATCCCTGTATGTTGCGGTCATTCAGGTGATTATCTAATAGTTTCTTGAAGCTATCGATGCTCCCGGCTGAGACCACCGCCTGTGGAAGGGAATTCCACATCCTTGCTGCTCTTATGCCCCGTACACACGGTCGGATTTTCCGACGGAAAATGTGTGATAGGACCTTGTTGTCGGAAATTCCGACCGTGTGTGGGCTCCATCACACATTTTCCATCGGATTTTCCGACACACAAAGTTTGAGAGCAGGATATAAAATTTTCCGACAACAAAATCCGATCGTGTGTACACAAATCCGACGGACAAAGTGCCACGCATGCTCAGAATAAATAAAGAGATGAAAGCTATTGGCCACTGCCCCGTTTATAGTCCCGACGTACGTGTTTTACGTCACCGCGTTCAGAATGATCGGATTTTCCGACAACTTTGTGTGACCGTGTGTATGCAAGACAAGTTTGAGCCAACATCCGTCGGAAAAAATCCTAGGATTTTGTTGTCGGAATGTCCGATCAATGTCCGATCGTGTGTACGGGGTATTACAGTAAAGAACCCTTAAGGTTAAACCTCTTTTCTTCTAATTTTAATGAGTGGCCACGAGTCTTATTAAACTCTCTTCTGTGGAAAAGTTTTCTCCCTATTGTGGGGTCACCAGTCCGGTATTTGTAAATTGAAATCATATCCCCTCTCAAGCGTCTCTTCTCCAGAGAGAATAAGTTCAGAACTCACAACCTTTCCTCATAACTAAGATCCTCCAGACCCTTTATTAGCTTTGTTGCCCTTCTTTGTACTCGCTCCATTTCCAGTACATCCTTCCTGAGGACTGGTGCCCAGAACTGGACAGCATACTCCAGGTGCGGCCGGACCAGAGTCTTGTAGAGCGGGAGAATTATCGTTTTATCTCTGGAGTTGATCCCCTTTTTAATGCCAATATTCTGTTTGCTTTGTTAGCAGCAGCTTGGCATTGCATGTCATTGCTGAGCCTATCATCTACTAGGACCCCCAGGTCCTTTTCCATCCTAGATTCCCCCAGAGGTTCTCCCCCCAGTCTATAGATTGCATTCAGATTTTTGCCACCCAAATGCATTATTTTAAATTTTTCTACATTGAACCTCATTTGCCATGTAGTCGCCCACCCCCATTAATTTGTTCAGGTCTTTTTGCAAGGTTTCCACATTCTGCGGAGACGTTATTGCCCTGCTTAGCTTAGTATCCTCTGCAAATACAGAGATTGAACTATTTATCCCATCCTCCAGATCGTTTATGAACAAATTAAATAGGATTGGTCCCAGCACAGAACCCTGGGGAACCCCACTACCCACCCCTGACCATTCTGAGTACTCCCCATTTATCACCACCCTCTGAACACGCCCTTGTAGTCAGTTTTCAATCCATGTACTCACCCTATGGTCCATGCCAACGCACCTTATTTTGTACAGTAAACGTTTGCTGTCCCTGATTTTGAGTTACCCTTTAAACCAACCCAAAAAAAAAGGAACTCTTCTCTAATAACCTATAAAAGTTAAAATTTGTAAAATAAGAACGACGGGAAAACTAGCGAGAAGAAAAAAGATCCCATCCGGCACGAAATCTGCCTCGCAGCTCCCGTCCTCCAACACAATGGGATTAAAGTTTGAAGAGCGAGAGAACATCAAGGAGCATTTTCTCAGAGCTTTGCCTTTATCCGGACTCTTTTACTTCTGCGTTTTTCTTTTCCCCTCTGTGAGTTCCACTCGCTAAAACGGAATAAAATTATCGCATACAAGAAGTAATGGATTGAATCGTCGACATCCATAAAACATCTCTCCTGTACATAAAGCTAAACGCATCCCTTTCAGGGGCCGGCTGCTTGGATAGAATGTTGACAACATGATTTTTACATTCTTTGAAGTTGTCAAGCTTTTACAGCCGCCTTCGTCTGGAGCCACTGGAGGCTTCCTGTACATCAAAGCCCAGAGACGAGCACTCGCTGCTTGTTCTATGCTATAGAGCTGGAATATTTTATCCCTTTTATTCATTTTATGCTTTTTGATTTTTATTAGCAGTGCAGGTCATTTTGATGTATTAGTAAGAGGGAAGGTTATGTAATAAACACCAGGCAGTTTAGAAATATAACATGAATCGGCTGCATGGAAAGTGTTTGTACAGTTACATGGGGGGGGTGGGGGGGGGAGAGACATTTACAGGGAATAGATACGTGTTTTTTTGTTTTTAACCACCTTAATCCCGGACACTTTCACCCCTTTTATGCCCAAGGCCAATTTTCACATTTCAACACTCTCACACTTTGAGTTACAATTAGTTTTGCAACACTGTACCCAAATGAAAATTGGATCATTTGATGGAGTTTTCAATTGGTGCTATTTAATCACTACTTTTTTTTTTTTTATCTTTTTGCTATATAAACATAGCTTCCAACTGTCCCTGATTTCGAGGGACTGTCCCTGATTTCGAGGGACTGTCCCTGATTTCGAGCTACTCTCCCTGATTTGGAGGGACTGTCCTTGATTTCGAGCTACTGTCCCTGATTTCGAGGGACTGACCCTGATTTCGAGGGGCTGTCCCTGATTTCGAGCTACTCTCCCTGATTTCTAGGGGCTGTCCCTGATTTCGAGCTACTCTCCCTGATTTCGAGGGACTGTCCCTGATTTCCAGGGGCTGTCCCTGATTTCGAGCTACTCTCCCTGATTTCTAGGGGCTGTCCCTGATTTCGAGCTACTGTCCCTGATTTCGAGGGACTGTCCCTGATTTCGAGAGACTTTCCCTGATTTGGAACTAAGTTTCTCTGTCCCTCTGTCCCTCTTTCCTCCTCATTTGTCCCTCATTTTGGTCTGATCTATATAGTTGTATGAAAAATTAACTTTTTATCTATTTTTTTTTAACCAACTCAATCCCGGACACTTTCACCCCCGTCCTACCCAGGTGAATTTTCAGCTTTCAACGCTGTCGCACTTTGAATGACGATTACTACATTTTTCGACACTGTACCCAAATGAAAATTGTATCAATTTTTTTAGACAGAGAGTTTTCATTTGGTGGTGTTTAATCTTTTTTGCTATATAAACATAGCTTCCAACTGTCCCTGATTTTGAGCTACTGTCCCTGATTTTGAGGGACTTTCCCTGATTTTGAGCTACTGTCCCTGATTTTGAGGGACTGTCCCTGATTTCGAGGGACTGTCCCTGACTTCAAGGGTCTCCCCCTGATTTCAAGCTACTGTCCCTGATTTTGAGGGACTGTCCCTGATTTTGAGGGACTGTCCCTGACTTCAAGGGCCTCTCCCTGATTTCAAGCTACTGTCCCTGATTTCGAGCTACTGTCCCTGATTTTGAGGGACTGTCCCTTATTTCTTATTTATTTATGTCTCCCCTCTTTCACGTGCCCTCTGGAATGCCCGCTCAGTCTTCAACATACTAGCTTCTGTCAATGACCTTTTCCTCTCCAAATCACTTAATCTATTTGCTATTACCGAAACCTGGCTCCAGGAATTCGACACTACCTCTCCAGCTGCCCTGTCCCACAGTGGACTCCTCTGGACTCACTCCACCAGACCCAGTGGATGAAAAGGAGATGGCGTTGGACTTCTCCTCTCCCCACAATGCACCTTCCAGGTTCTTCCCACAACTACCTCTCTTTCCCCCTGCTCTTTCGAAGTGCACTGCATTCGTCTTTTCTCTCCAGCTTGTCTGAGGGTCGCAGTCATTTATCGGCCTCCTGGACCAGTGTCACGCTTTCTGGATGACTTCTCTGCATGGCTACCCTACTTTCCCTCCTCTGAAGTACCTGCCATCATCCTAGGTGACTTTAACATTCCAATCAATGTTAATACTGCAACCACTTCTCAACTGCTCAACCTAACCTCCTCTTTTAAGCTAACACAATGGACACAAACCACCACTCACTCCAACGGCAATACTCTCGACCTCGTATTCTCCCATCGCTGCACTCCCTGCAACCTCTCTAACACCCCCTTTCCTTTCTCTCTGATCACAACCTTATCCGTTTCACACTCTCCTTGTCTCCTACCTCCCATGCTGCCAACCCACAAACCACTACCCGCAGAAACCTTCGCAACCTCAACCCTTCCCTTCTCCATTCTGCTACTGATGGCCTTTATGACAAAAACGCACCCCTGTCCTGCCCAGACCTAACCACTTCCATCTACAACAACACACTGTCATCCTCCCTACTTGGTCCTCTTTCTACACGCAGAACCAGGCCGCATCTGCCACAACCCTGGCAAACAGACGACACCAGAAGTCTCGAGAGATGCAGCCATGCTCTTGAGCGAGCATGGCATAAATCTAAATCCCTGCAAGACTTTACCCTCTACATATCTGCCCTTCTCAAATACAACTCCTGCCTCCACACTGCTAAACAAACCTACTACAACACTCATCAAAACCCTCTCATCCAAACTTTGTCAACTCTTTTCTACCCTTAATTTCTTATGCCGCGTACACACGGTCGGACTTTCCGGCGGACTTGGTCCGGCGGACCAGAGTGTGCCGGACAATCCGCCCGTGTGTAGGCGCCAGCGGACTTTTCCGGCGGACTTTTTCCCCAAAGTCCGCCGGACCAAGATTTGAAACCTGTTTTAAATTTATCCGCCGGACTCAGTTTCGGGCGGAAAGTCCGCTCGTCTGTGTGCTGGTCCGACGGAAAGCCTGCTCGTGTGTATGCTGGTCCGACGGACCGGATACGACGCGAGGGCAGGGTATTGCATCTCGCGCTCGCTGCAATAGGAAAAACAGATTTTCCTATTGCGGTGAGCGCGGGGCATACCAGGCCCTTAGGTCTGGTATGGATTATGAAGGGGAACCCCCTACGCCGAAAAAACGGCGTGGGGTCCCCCCTAAAATCCATACCAGACCCCAATCCGAGCACGCAGCCCGGCCGGTCAGGAAAGGGGGTGGGGACGAGCGAGCGCCCCCCCCTCCTAAACCATACCAGGCCGCATGCCCTCAACATGGGGGGGTGCTTTGGGGGAGGGGGGCGCCCTGCGGCCCCCCCACCCCAAAGCACCTTGTCCCCATGTTGATGAGGACAAGGGCCTCTTCCCGACAACCCTGGCCGTTGGTTGTCGGGGTCTGCGGGCGGGGGGCTTATCGGAATCCGGGAGCCCCCTTTGATAAGAGGGCCCCCAGATCTCGCCCCCTCACCCTATGTGAATGAGTATGGGGTACATGGTACCCCTACCCATTCACCTAGGGAAAAAGTGTCAATAATAAAACACACTACACAGGTTTTTAAAATAATTTATTAAACAGCTCCGGGGGAGGGGTCTTCCTCCGGCTTCGGGGGTTCCTCCGGTTCCTCTTCTCCCGGCGTCCGGTTGGTTCTTCTCCGCTCTCTTCTCCCGGTGTTCCAGTTCTTTGGCCGGCTCCTCTGCTGTCTTCAGGTAGCTCTCTTGCCAGCAGAGGTCCGGGCTTCTGGGCTTCTTGGCTTCTTCCCTCTTCTCTTCTCCAGATGTTGACACGACGCTCTCTCCGGCTGGACTGCTCTCTGAGGGCTCCGTTGTGACTTATATAGGCGGAGACCCCGCCCCCTAATGATGTCACAGTCCCTGGGCATGCTGGGACTGTGACATCATTAGGGGGCGGGGTCTCCGCCTATATAAGTCACAACGGAGCCCTCAGAGAGCAGTCCAGCCGGAGAGAGCGTCGTGTCAACATCTGGAGAAGAGACGAGGGAAGAAGCCAAGAAGCCCAGAAGCCCAGAAGCCCGGACCTCTGCTGGCAAGAGAGCTACCTGAAGACAGCAGAGGAGCCGGCCGAAGAACTGGAACACCGGGAGAAGAGAGCGGAGAAGAACCAACCGGACGCCGGGAGAAGAGGAACCGGAGGAACCCCCGAAGCCGAAGGAAGACCCCCCCGGAGCTGTTTAATAAATTATTTTAAAAACCTGTGTAGTGTGTTTTATTATTGACACTTTTTCCCTAGGTGAATGGGTAGGGGTACCATGTACCCCATACTCATTCACATAGGGTGGGGGGGCGGGATCTGGGGGCCCTCTTATCAAAGGGGGCTCCCGGATTCCGATAAGCCCCCCGCCCGCAGACCCCGACAACCAACGGCCAGGGTTGTCGGGAAGAGGCCCTTGTCCTCATCAACATGGGGACAAGGTGCTTTGGGGTGGGGGGCCCCGCAGGGCGCCCCCTTCCCCCAAAGCACCCCCCCATGTTGAGGGCATGCGGCCTGGTATGGTTTAGGAGGGGGGGCGCTCGCTCGTCCCCACCCCCTTTCCTGACCGGCCGGGCTGCATGCTCAGATCGGGGTCTGGTATGGATCTTTGGGGGAACCCCACGCCGTTTTTTTCGGCGTAGGGGGGTTTCCCTTTATAATCTATACCAGACCTAAGGGCCTGGTATGCCCCGCGACGGGGCTCGCAAGGTGTCAATCTTGCCGATAAAAGCGGCAAGATTGATTTCCTTTTCTAGTCCCGTCGCACATGAGTCACGTTCAAAATGAACGGACTTGTCCGTGTGTGGGCAAGTCCGTTCATTCTGAAAGTCCGCCGTACCTCCGGCGAAAGTCCGTCGGAAAGACGGGCGGACTTAGCCCGCCGGAAAAGTCTGGTGTTCTGCCGAGAAAGTTCCGCTCGGCGGATTAGTTCCCCCCTCTACTGCGCATGCGCAGTAGAAGCCGGCGGAAATAGCCGAAGCGGAACAGCTGAAAATCAGCTGTACAGGGCGCCTGTAAGAGGGCCCCTCGCGGGTTCGCTTCGCTCGCCACGCTTCGGGCACGGCCTCGCTGCGCTCGGCACTTTTAGATTCCCCCTCTAGGTCCACTTGGATAGTGGGGAAGGAACCTGGACCCAGAGCGCAGGCGCCGTGTACAGCTGAGTGAAGCGTTTGAGCTTCGGCTATCTCCGGCGGCCGACAGTAGTACGTACTGCGCAGGCGCTGCGCCTGCGCAGTACAGGGGGGGAACCTATCCGCCGAAGGAACTTATTCGGCAAGACACCGGTCGTGTGTGGGCAAGTCCGTCCGTTTTAAAGTCCGGCGCACCTGGCGGACAAAGTCCGTCAGAAAGTGTGCCGGACCAAGTCCGCCGGAAAGTCCGACCGTGTGTACGCGGCATTACTTCACCCCTCCCTGCCCCCACCCACCAACTTGCTTACCGCTCAAAAGATTGCCAACCATTTCAAAAGCAAAATCGACACAATTCGCAAGGAGATATCCAGCTTTCAACTTCCTCCCCTACCCAACACATCAGGTCCACCACCACACTCAATACTCTCCTCCTTCTGCCCAGTTACCATCGATGAAGTTGATAAACTCCTCTCCATGGCCCACCTCACCACATGTTCCGTGGACCCTGTCCCCTCACAATTACTGGGACCGCCTTCCCACTCTATCTTAAAAACTCCCTAACCCACATCTTCAACCTCTCCTTCTCCTCTGGCACCTTTCCTTCCCTGCTCAAACATGCACTGGTTACCCCCATATTTAAAAAACCCTCACTAGACCCCACCTGTTTGAATAACTTAATACCCATCTCCCTGCTCCCATTTGCCTCCAAGCTCATCGAACGCCTAGTCCATGACCAAATGAGTCGCTACCTTACAGACAACAACCTTCTCGACCTCCTACAGTCCAGCTTCCGTCCACAACATTCTACTGAATCTGCCCTACTAAAACTCACCAATGAACTACTAACTGGTAAAACCAATGGCCATTACTCCATACTCATACTCTTAGACCTCTCTGCTGCCTTCGACACAGTTGACCACCTGCTCCTCCTCAGCAAACTCCACTCCCTTGGCCTCTGTGATTCTGCTTTATCCTGGTTCTCCTCCTACTTATCTCAGCGCACTTTCAGTGTCACTTACCACTACATCTCCTCCGCTCCTCTTCCTCTCTCTGTTGGGGTACCCCAAAGCTCTGTCCTTTGCCCCCTCCTATTCTTGCTCTATACCTCTTCCCTGGGCCAGTTGATAACCTCCCATGACTTCCAATACCGCCTCTACGCCGATGACACCCAGATCTATCTCTCCACTCCTCAACTCACCCCCTCGATCTCCTCATGGATGTCATAGTTACTGAATGACATCTCGGTATGGATGTCACACCACTTCCTCAAACTCAATCTTTCCAAAACTGAGCTTGTTATATTTCCATCTTCCATGTCCCCCCCCCCCCCAATGACTTTACCAATAAGATCAAAAGCACAACCATTGGTCCCTTCACAAATGCCAGGGTGCTGGGTGTAATCCTTGACTCTGACCTCTGGACTCGGTTGAGGATTTCCAATGGTGTTGCCGACTTTCAAGGCAGATGAAGATGTTGGCATCTGTTAAGATCCTAGCAAAAACCGAATGAATGTGGAAATCCTTCTATGGCTTCACAGGAGGCATTCACAGCACTGCAGATCACCGCAATCTATTCATATGCTGCTACCACCGCTCAGAATACATACAGCCATTTGTGTATCTAGAAGCAAATTTGAAGACCTTCCCTTGTCTGCATAAGAACTAAATGGCTTCTGAGGTAAAAAAAAGAATGATTTCGAGGGACTGTCCCGGATTTCGAGGGACTGTCCCTAATTTCAAGGGACTGTCCCTGATTTCGAGGGACTGTCCCGGATTTCGAGGGACTGTCCCTGATTTTGAGGGACTGTCCTGGAGAATGTTTGTACAGTTACATGGGGGGGTGGGTGGGGAGACATTTACAGGGAATAAGATACGTGTTTTTCTTTTTTAACCACCTCAATCCCGGACACTTTCACCCCCTTTATGCCCAGGCCAATTTTCGCATTTCAGCACTCTCTCTCTCACACTTTGAGTTAAAATTAGTTTTGCAACACTGCACCAAAATGAAAATTGGATAATTTTTTTAGACAGATGGAGTTTTCAATTGGTGCTATTTAATCACTACGTTTTTTTTGTTTTTTTTTTTATCTTTTTGCTATATAAACATAGCTTCCAACTGTCCCTGATTTCGAGCTACTGTCCCTGATTTCAAGGGACTGTCTCTGATTTCGAGCTACTGTCCCTGATTTGGAACAAAGCCCCCCTGTCCCTCTTTCCTCCTCATTTGTCAATCATTTTGGTCTGATCTATATAGTTGTATATAAAATGTACTTTTTATCTTTCAAAAAGTGTTTCCCAGAGCTAAACCTTTCATCCAAATTAAACTGTTGCATCTTTAAATTAAAAACGGCAGTATGAAGGAATAGTAGTGGTAAAAACAAAAAACTTGAAAAAGCAAGAAAACTCGTGGACTTAACTAATCAATTTTTTTTGTATAATTCTCCTTTAAGGGGGTGTGGCAGGGGGTGTGTCCTATAACTAACGTACTTTTGCTATTAGGTGTCCCTCGTTCCCACCTCAAAAAGTTGTAAGGTTTGTATAAATGAAAATATACTGACAAATGTAAAAAAAAAAAAAAACGTATTCTGCCCCATTTCTTTGGTGAAAATAACCCAAATCAGTGCATTATTTAGTCTGTAGGAAAGTTATAGAGTCCACACACTATGGGACATATACAGTGGGGGGGGAATAATGATTTTCTCCCCTGAAGATTGTGTAAGTTTTCCCACTTACAAAGAAAATTGGGGGGTCTATCATTTTTATCATAGGTGTATTTTATATAATAGAGACAGAATATCAACTAAAAATCCTGAAAAACACATAATACAAATGTTATATGAGTAAAATAAGTATTTGATCCCCAAGAAGAACATGACTTAGTAGTTGGTGGAGAAACCCTTGTTGGTGATCACAGAGGTCAGACGTTTCTTGTAGGTGGTGATCAGGTTTGCACACATCTCAGGAGGGATTTTGGTCCACTCTTCTTTACAGATCTTCTCTAATTCCCGAAGGTTTCTTGGCTGTCTCTTGGCAACTCGAAGTTTCAGCTCCCTCTATAAATTTTCTATAGGATTAAGGTCTGGAGACTGGCTGGGCCACTCCATGACCTTAATATGCTTCTTCTTGAGCCACTCCTTTGTTGCCTTGGTGGTATGTTTTGGGTCATTGTCATGCTGGAAGACCCATCCATGACCCATCTTCAGTGTTCTGGTTGGGGGAAGAAGGTTCTCATCCAAGATTTTACAATACATGGCCCCGTCCATTGGCCCCTCAATGCAGTACACAGAACATGGAAATTCAATTATTTTAGTCAATATAAACTGCTAAATACCTTTTCTCATCAGCAGTATATAGCAGTCTTGTGACTTCTATCAGTGTCTGGTTAAAGCTTATAGGAGGAGTTTTCATTCTCCTCTGAATGTCCTCCTATGAGGCTGCAGGACCCCAAATTCTCTGTTTGGACGGTGCTGATTGGTCCTGTGCTGATCAAATGCACCCTCAAAAAAAAAAAAAAAAAAAAAAATTAAAGCCAATTTGAAAACAAAAATAGAATAAAACAGAATAGATAATAAAGGGATAGAATAGAAAGGAATAGATATGTAATAATAATAATAATAATAATAATAATAATAATAATAATATTTATTATGAATAATAAAAATAATAATAATAATAATACAAATAATAATGATATTTAATAATAATAATAATAATAATAACAATAATAATGTTTATTAATAATAATAATAATAATAATGTTTAATAATAATAATAATAACATAATAGAATAGAGTAAAACAGAATAGAATAGATAATGTTACTGCAATAGGTGGTATACAATGCATATGTTCATCCATGAATAAAGAATAGACGTGTGCGGTTCGTTTCGTTCCGAATCAAAATTATTAGACTAATTTTTCATGATTTGGAAATTGGTATTTATCCGAATTTCCCAACTACAAAAGTAACGAGTTTAAACAAATCAAAAATAACTAAACGAAGATTCAAATTCAAATCAAATTTGAAAACTCTCTAGCAATACACACAAAACTGAGCATGTGCAGAGTGACTCCAAGGCTCTGTACTATCAGGAGATGGATTGGGGACAGTGGAAGAAGGGGAGGATCAAACAGCCTTTTTACACAATGCAGAAGATTAACCCCTTAGGTTCCACAGTGAGTATAACAAGCATGCCATTCTGCATATACAGACTGATTTTACTGTTGTGGCTTTAGTAACACTTTAAACTAGATGATGTGAATAATCTCATATTTTAGCGTCTGTCCTGAAGAAGCGACTATCCAGGATGAAACGCGTCGATGTTGAGTGCTGTGGATTGTGGACTATTATAATTTTTTCCACGTGAAATCTGGTTGTTAATTCTGTACTTCTGTACATCTACAGTAAATGATGTTTTTTAACGTTTATAAATGTTTTGTATTGAAAATATACCCTGGAAGTTCCTTTAAATTCCCACTTTATGTTCCCACCCATATCTGGGGAGTTTTCCATTTGATTTGTAATAGATTTATTTGTGATTATTGAAGTGAAATTTGGATTCATGTACAACCATGTTTTCCTATCACAGGTCACCTTTCAGACCAGAGACTAAAGAGATCGGAATCTCTCCCGGCATCGCGCTCCCGTATCATCACCTCCCATGACGGTAGAAGTGGCTTCCATGGAGGCAGCCTGTTTTCAGGCGGACCCTTGGGCAGTACGTATTTACCAAAAATAGGAAAGATTGTCTTTTATCCATTCACTAATTATGACAAATGCGATTGTGTCCATTTATCCAACTCATGTGCGTCCGCTTCTATGGGCTGCCCGCCCGCAGCTCCGAGGGGGATGCATGCGCCTCGGCCAGCAGATGTTTATGAAGGATGAGACTAGTTGCCCGTCTGAATGTAACCCTGAGCGTACCCCTGAATGTACACCTGAGCGTGCCCCTGAATGTACCCCTGAGCGTACCCCTGAATGTACCCCTGAGCAAGCCCCTGAATGTACCCCTGAGCGTACCCCTGAATGTACCCCTGAATGTACACCTGAGCGTACCCCTGAATGTACCCCTGAGCAAGCCCCTGAATGTACCCCTGAGCGTACCCCTGAATGTACCCCTGAGCGTGCCCCTAAATGTACCCCTGAGCGTGCCCCTGAATGTACCCCTGAGCGTACCCCTGAATATACCTCTGAGCGTACCCCTGAATGTACCCCTGAATGTACACCTGAGCGTACCCCTGAATGTACCCCTGAGCAAGCCCCTGAATGTACCCCTGAGCGTACCCCTGAATGTACCCCTGAGCGTGCCCCTAAATGTACCCCTGAGCGTGCCCCTGAATGTACCCCTGAGCGTACCCCTGAATGTACCCCTGAGCGTACCCCTGAATGTACCTCTGAATGTACCCCTGAGCGTACCCCTGAATGTACCCCTGAGCGTACCCCTGAATATACCTCTGAGCGTACCTCTGAATGTACCCCTGAATGTACCCCTGAGCGTACCCCTGAATATACCTCTGAGCGTACCTCTGAATGTACCCCTGAGCGTACCTCTGAATGTACCCCTGAGCGTACCTCTGAATGTACCCCTGAGCGTACCCCTGAGCTTACCTCTGAATGTACCCCTGAGCTTACCTCTGAATGTACCCCTGAGCGTGCCCCTGAATGTACCCCTGAGCATTCCCCTGAATGTACCCCTGAGCGTACCTCTGAATGTACCCCTGAGCGTACCCCTGAATGTACACCTGAGCGTACCCCTGAATGTACACCTGAGCATGCCCCTGAATGTACCCCTGAATGTACCCCTGAACTTATCCCTGAATGTACCCCTGAGCGTACCCCTGAATGTACCTCTGAGCGTCCCCCTGAATGTACCCCTGAGCGTACCCCTGAATGTACCCCTGAATGTACCCCTGAGCGTACCCCTGAGCGTACCCCTGAATGTACCCCTGAGCTTACCTCTGAATGTACCCCTGAGCGTGCCCCTGAATGTACCCCTGAGCATTCCCCTGAATGTACCCCTGAGCATTCCCCTGAATGTACCCCTGAGCGTACCTCTGAATGTACCCCCTAAACGTACCCCTGAATGTACACCTGAGCGTACCCCTGAATGTACACCTGAGCGTACCCCTGAATGTACCCCTGAGCGTACCCCTGAATGTACACCTGAGCATGCCCCTGAATGTACCCCTGAATGTACCCCTGAACTTATCCCTGAATGTACCCCTGAGCGTACCCCTGAATGTACCCGTGAGCGTCCCCCTGAATGTACACCTGAGCATGCCCCTGAATGTACCCCTGAGCGTACCCCTGAATGTACCCCTGAACTTATCCCTGAATGTACCCCTGAGCGTACCCCTGAATGTACCTCTGAGCGTCCCCTGAATGTACCCCTGAGCGTACCTCTGAATGTACCCCTGAGCGTACCTCTGATTGTACCCCTGAGCGTACCCCTGAGCTTACCTCTGAATGTACCCCTGAGCATACCTCTGAATGTACCCCTGAGCGTACCTCTGAATGTACCCCTGAGCGTACCCCTGAGCGTACCCCTGAATGTACCCCTGAGCGTATTGCCCGTGCATGGGCCGTGTCCACTAGAAAAGTATTTCCATGCACCCCCGTACAGACAGGCCCATTCATGCCCATTGGGATGCAGCGGTTGCAGGGACAAAGTCGCTGCTCCCAATTTGACAGCCGTGTAGGTGCGGGACCCCCGAAGGCAGAAAGCATGGGTTTGCGGACCCGAACCCGCACTAATGTCATATTGTGAGCAGTGTCGGTGCCCGTGCAGCTTCTGCATTCCAATGGGCATGAATGGGACTGCCTGTACAGGGAACCCGTGTGCACCCCCCCCCCCCCCCCCCCCGGGCAAACATGGCCTTAAAGTGATTGTAAAGGAAGAAGGTGCGTTCTATGCATTAAGATAAAAAGCCTTCTGTGTGCAGCAGCCCCCCTAATACTTACCTGAGCCCCATCTCTATCCACGAGTCCCTTAGCCGTCTGGGACTCTCCCTCCTGACTGGCTGAGATACAGCAGTGGCGCCATTGGCTCCCACTGCTGTCAATCAAAGTCAGTTAGCCAATCGGGAGAGAGAGGGGGCGGTCTGAACCACAGCTCCGTGTCTGAATGGATACAGGGAGCTGTGGCTCGGCTCGGGTGCCCCATAGCAAGCTGCTTGCTATTGGGGCACTAGACAGGAGGGAGGAGCCAGGAGAAGTGAAGAGGGACCCGAGAAGAGGAGGATCTGGGCTGCTCTGTGCAAATCCATTGCAACAGAGGAGGCAAGTATGATATGTTATTAAAAAAAAAAGAGACTTTACAATCATTTAAAGTGTTTGTAAACCCTTACATATACCCAGTGAAGGGACTATTCTTAGGTGATACACAGAGATTAAACAAATCCTCCTACATAAGTTGTACCTGCTTATCTGCAGTCTTCTCTTCTCTACATTCATTCAACATGCAGAATTTATAAACTTGTCTGAGAGTTCAGAAAAAAGGGGGCGGAGAGCTGACGTTACACTCTGCAGAACTTAGTGAGGAGAGCTCTGAAAGCTGATTGGAGGGAAGGGACACATCCCCCTTTACACAGCACACAGGAACAGAGCTGAGGCTATCAATCACAGGCTGTGTGCTGGATCTTCCTATTACAGGGCAGTAATATATATGTTAGAAAGGGGGGGGGGGGGGGAGCCGTTTTAAGCTTCGCTAGTTCTAGATCTGGAGTTCCACTTTAAGTCGGCATGAAGGAGGCCTTAGTCTCTTGTTCTGGATTGTACGGGTGGGGGGTTGGGAGATCTGTAAAGTGGACGGGAACTCTGCAATCAGCCGCCTTTCTGTTGAGGGTTGGCAGCTGTCAGCGACCGTTGATAAATGTCGATTAAGGTGTAATTGATCATATTTCTAGATGTAAAAAAACATAATTTATTATATTAAATTAAAAAAAAAAATCTAATTTTCACCATAGAATCCGATGTAATACGGCTGCTGTATGATTATAAGCCGTATAAAGGGGATTTATTTGACAAATGATGCAGACAATGGGAGCCATACTTGTTCTTGGCAAAAGGAAAATGGTCTCTGTGTAAAGCGTTGCATACAAGGCCTGACAATCGAGCCTAATTACACTTATTGCATCGGCCAGTCACACACAAAGCGACTTACCTTGTTCCAAGGCTACGCTTATTACCGCGCGTTTGGATAAGTCCCTTCAGGCTCAATTAAGTCTAATGGCGAGTCATTGTGTGATTGAGCGCAGCGATCATCTTTACTGAATGTCCTCGTTTTATGTGCCTTCAGCCAAGAAGAATGTTTCCCAGGCTCAGAAGCTGGCCGACTTAGACGGCGAATTGGCGTCCATGTTGTACAGCCGGATGAAGGAGGCCAGCATGACCTACCAGCAGCCAAACAGTGAGGACGATGCCTCTTATAGACGCAAGATGGAGAGAATGATGGCGGTCAGACAGATCGAGTCACAAGAGAACCTCATCAACAGGAAATCATTCTTATTGGTAAGAAAAGCCCCCGGGTCAACGACCTCCTTATGAATGGAGGGGATCAATGTCAAGAATAAGTGTGTATTAGACATAGTGCAGTCCCCCCTGCCCCCCCCCCCCCCCCCCCGTCCCTAAACCCTCTTCTCTGCCTAGATGTACAGAATACTTACTTACTTGGCAGCTGCTGGTTACTGTTGGTACATACGGCAGGTCCCCTTTCCCAGGTGCATACTTACCTTTATCTCATGGCTGTGGTCCACTGCAGTGTTGAAATCCTTTTGCAAGCTTTTTCTGTGCAGTCAACCCCTATAGACATCTACTAGACCAGTGGTCTCCAAACTGCAGCCCGGGGGCTGGATGTGGCCCTTTGCTTGCTTTTATCCAGGCCTTGGGGCACTTTTTCATTTACTGTCACCAGCAAAGGGGCACAGTTCCTCCAAATGTCACTAAGGATGGGAGACCATTCCTCCCAATGACTCTAAGATGGGGCACAATTCCTCCCAATGACACCAAAGATGGGGTACTATTCCTCCCAATGACTCCAAGATGGGGCACAATTCCTCCCAATGACACCAAAGATGGGGGCACAATTCCTCCCAGTGAAACCAAGATGGGGCGCTATTCCTCCCAATGAAACCAAGATGGGGCACCATTCCTCCCAATGACACCAATGATGGGGCACTATTCCTCCCAATGACACCAATGATGGGGCACTATTCCTCCCAATGACACCAATGATGGGGCACTATTCCTCCCAATGACAGCAAAGATGGGGCACAATTCCTCCCAATGACACCAAAGATGGGGGCACAATTCCTCCCAATGACACCAAAGATGGGGGCACAATTCCTCCCAATGACACCAAAGACGGGACACAATTCCTCCCAATGACACCAATGATGGGACACAATTCCTCCCAATGACACCAAAGATGGGGGCACAATTCCTCCCAATGACACCAAAGATGGGGGCACAATTCCTCCCAATGACACCAAAGATGGGACACAATTCCTCCCAATGACACCAATGATGGGGCACTATTCCTCCCAATGACACCAATGATGGGGCACTATTCCTCCCAATGACAGCAAAGATGGGGCACAATTCCTCCCAATGACACCAAAGATGGGGGCACAATTCCTCCCAATGACACCAAAGATGGGGGCACAATTCCTCCCAATGACACCAAAGATGGGGGCACAATTCCTCCCAATGACACCAAAGACGGGACACAATTCCTCCCAATGACACCAATGATGGGACACAATTCCTCCCAATGACACCAAAGATGGGGGCACAATTCCTCCCAATGACACCAAAGATGGGGGCACAATTCCTCCCAATGACACCAAAGATGGGACACAATTCCTCCCAATGACACCAATGATGGGACACTATTCCTCCCAATGACTCCAAGATGGGGCCCAATTCCTCCCAATGACACCAAAGATGGGGGCACTATTCCTCCCAATGACACCAAAGATGGGGGCACATTTCCTCCCAATGAAACCGAGATGGGACAAAAAATGAATTTTGGCTAAAGCCACATCCGAAATGGGAAATACAAAAGTATACGGGACCAGTAAAGCCAGAACCCGTTTACATAACCAGACTTTAAGGGCTCAGCCTGGGAGACACAACAAATGTATAGAAAATATATAAATCTTAAGGCAAATTCATAAAAACAATGGCATGTAAACCTATATATGATCCATAAGGTACTGTTACAATCAGACTCTACTGCAGTACCGGAAAACTAAAAACAAGTCAATAAATGTAGATATTACACAACAGCAATGTGGAGACTGAAAGTTTCCGTTAGCCAATCTGCCAGGTCAATGTTTCACCAATAAAATGGCTTCTTCAGGACCCACTATGGCAAAGTAGAGCAAGACTACATATGTAGTATAAAAAGAGACAAAAATAAAATAGAAGTATCACAACATTTCAATACAGAGTTTATATTAATTAATTACTTGTTATACAAATTATGAAATGCTCACATCCCTTTGATGGAACATAAAACGCCCAAGGAGTACAGTCTAGGGATGGGCATAGGCGCCACAGGACCCACCGCTATACGGTGGGATCCGCCACGAAAAGGGGTGCAACGTAGGGACCTAAAGAATAACAATGCCCTAAATATGTAGATAGGTAAAAAGTATACTGGTATATGCTGTATGAATAAAAGGCTTACTAGTGGTAGTGAAAAGTTATGAAGCCTCCAACAATCGAATAAGGTGGTCTTCAAAAGATCTACAATCAAAACAAATATAGAGGGCTCAAAAGGTGGGGGCAAAATATTGGAGCAGACCCCTGCTCCAAACTCCCATTCTATGATAAACATTATACCTGATTAATCACCAGTGTAGAACGAGGTGTAGCTGGCCAGGATAAAACGATCAGATGGTCCCAGTGTTACTTGCACCTACAGAGATAGTGACCATTATCTATAAAGGAGATATATATGGCTTACTAGGACCGTTATGACCAGCATGTCAATTGGGGATAGAAAAAAGAGCCCAGCGAAAGGCATAACTCACCAGTAGGACATGCCCCTCATGTCCGTGCACCGCCTGCCAGGCCGACGGGGCACTATTCCTCCCAATGACACCAAAGATGAGACACTATTCCTCCCATTGATATCAACAATGTGGCCCAATGATGCCAATGATGGGGTAACAATTCCTACCAAAGACACCAACGATGGTGAATAATTCCTCCCAATGACACCAAAGATGGGGCATTGTTTACTCCGACTGATGCTGGGACTTTTTCTACTCCTGCGGCACACAGTCCCCCCCCCCCCCCCCCTTCATAAAGTCTAAAGGACAGTAAACTAACCCCCTTGTATAGAAAATCCTGTACTAGACCCAAGTGTCTCCTGCCTGCCCCCTTCTCCTAGTAGTGTATCTACCTTCATCAAGATTTGGCAGCTGCTGGTAACTGTAGATATGACAGGTATTCCTCTTGGTCAGGGGTCTCCAACCTTTCTAAACACATGGGCCAGTTTACTGTCCTTCAAACTGGTGTCAGAGGGAGTGTCAGTGGTCCTAGTGTCAGAGGGAGTAAACAATGCTCCATGATTGGTATTAGGGGGAAGAATAGTGCCCCATCATTGGTGTCAGTGGAAGGAATAGCGCACCGTCATTGGTGTCATTGGGAGAAATAGTGCCCCATCATTGGTGTCATTGGAAGAAATAGTGCCCCATCATTGGGAGAAATAGTGCCCCATCATTGGTGTCAATGGGAGGAATAGTACCCCATCATTGGTGTCAATGGGAGAAATAGTACCCCATCATTGGTGTCAATGGGAGAAATAGTGCCCCATCATTGGTGTCAATGGAAGGAATAGTGGGCCATTGTTGGTGTCAGTGGGAGCAATTGTGCCCCATCTTTGGTGTCATTGGGAGGAATATTGCCCCATCATTGGTGTCAATGCGAAGAATAGTGCCCTATCATAAAAGCAAGCAAACCATTTGAACATTTACTGTGACGTCTAAACTTTATTTGGACCAACAACAGTACTTTCTCCTGTGAACTTGGAGTAATAAAACACAGACAGAGGTTCTCGCTCTTCCACACGTCATCCAAAATCAAAACTTCTGTCTTAATTAGGGTTTTAAGTTCCTTGCAGAAATATTGCAATTTCATCATCTTGGGAATGAAAACACCTTTCTCGTTGGCGAGCCAGCCATCTGCCGGTAAGAATATAACATTCCTTTACTGTGGAGATGCAATTTTCCATGTGAGTAAATTACAAGAGTTTGTAAAAATGATCAGGTCATTTCTTATGTATTAATCATCGTACATTCCTGAGCCGTCTCGACAGATTTGTTAATGGATATTGAGAATTAAATGTAGCTGCCAGCAGAGTCGTGATTAGGTGCGGCGCACAGCCCGAGAATACATTAGGTAACGTACAGCCGGAGAAATTGCTTCATTTCTGGGCAAATTGTAAATCTGTAACTGATCAGATTAATTTAACACAATATAAAAAGTTGGAATTTTATTCCTGAGGACTGACGACAAAAAAAAGGAGTCATTCTTTATCATATAACATATTTTTTAGGTACCTCCAGCATTAAACATTTTGGGTTTCTGTCAGGTCTTTATTTTTTTTTTTGGGTGTGTGTGTGGTTCGACGCGTCCAGTAAAACGTTTATCTCACTTGGTGATTTGTTTAAAATATTTTTTTGATTGAGATAATTAGATACATCCAACACGTTTCCATAGAGAAAGGCCTCCTTCGTCAGGGCTTGTGATTCAGTCTGGACGAAATTCGTTAGACTACATTAGGACTAGAAAGGGGCTTCAATCGCCAGCATATGCTGGTAACAATGAGGGAAGCCAACTGGGTGATGGGAAGTTCTTATTTCTGGCCCATTAGGGACGCTTTCCCTCACTTCCTGTCCTGGAGACACAACAGGAAGTGAACAGAAATCCAAACTTTGACGTTTCATTGGAACATATGTCCCCATGGTGAACCTTTTACACTCACAATAGAATGTAGCTCTTCCCTAGCTGTGCCAGTTTACCCGATATAAGCGCCAGCTGGCCACTCTGGTCTCCCTGTGAGGCGGGAGAGCCTGAGCAAGCCTGGGAATGTTGTGGGGGGAATGGAGACGTCCGCTCCTGCTGCTTGTAAAAGCAATCCATCAGCTAGTTAGCCACTAGGATTGCGTTTACTAGAGAGCCAACTGAAAGCCAAAACCAGAGAACATTCCCAGCTCAGCTCACCAACCAGTCTGCTGACCAACCGAATTAACCTTTCCAATAGTCTGCGTTAAAAACAGGGGTTTAGTTAGCACACATTTGCAAACGCATGCGTAAGCTGCAAGGCCCCTTCACGGCACCCTGTGTATAGCTTGCAGTCCTAACACTACTGAACCTATGAGTGTCTCCACAGTGGGAGGACATGCATTCTAATGGATAGATGAGGGGCAGGTGGGCCTGGAGGTAGCATAGTCTCCCTTAAAGGCACACGGACACCCAGCACATAACACAATGGCAGCAAAGGGGCCCCAGTGTGTCCCCTGACCAAATGTACACCAGTAACAAAGAGATTGCCCCTGCCCCCCACCTATAACTGGCCCTTCAGGGCAAGGAGCCCATGGAAGGGCAAACGCATGAAAGACAAAACCAGAGAACATTCCATAGCTCAGCTTACTCAGCGCTCGTGCTGCTTGTAAAAGCAATCCATCAGCTAGTTAGCCGCTAGGATTGCATTTACTAGAGAGCCAACTGAAAGCCAAAACCAGAGAACATTCCATAGCTCAGCTTCCCAACCAGTCTGCTTACCAACCGAATTAGCCTGTCCAACAATCTGCGTTAAAAACAGGAGTTTAGTTAGCACACATTTGCAAACGCATGAATAAGCTGCAAGGCCACTGTGCTGGGTGTCCATTGTGCTCCTGTGTCTTTAACAGGGAACGGGCTACCTTCAGGCCCACCTGCCCCCTCATCTGTCCATTAGAATGCATGTGCTCCCACTGTGGAGACACTCATAAATTCAGTAGCGGTAGGACTGCAAACATACACAGGGTGCCGTGAAGAGGCCTTGCAGCTTACGCATTTACAAATGCGTGCCAACTAAACCCCTGTTTTTAACGCAGACTGTTGGACAGGTTAATTCGGTTGTTAAGCAGACTGGTTGGTGAGTTGAGCTGGGAATGTTCTCTGGTTTTGGCTTTCATGCACTTTGCCCTTCTATGTGCTCCTTGCTGTGACGGCCAGTTATAGGTGGGGGGCAGGGGCCATCTCTTTGTTAGAGAGCCAACTGCCAGCTCTAAAAACTGGCACCGGGGTGATGTCTGCAGCTGTATAACCACTTGAAGTCCAGCTACGTACGGGTACATTGCTGGTCGGCAAATGTGTGTGTATAGATAAAAAATTGGGGCAGACTCGATAGACCACTTGGTCTTTTTATAAGGCCACTTTTCTATGATTTTATGTTTCTAGCAGCCAGAATCCAAGCCCTGAGGACGGGGTACTTCTAACCCCTGAAATGCGTCGGATCCTTCTCCTTGTCACTTACTAGACTCTAATTGGACGCGATGAGTGGCGCCCTCATTCTTGTTTCTGATCTTCAGGTCCGTTGGAGGGAACAGACACACAAACTACAGTAGTACCTTGGATTACGAGCAGGAATCAATGGAAACTCAGATAATATGTTCCAGTGTCACTGCCATGCTGTATCCTGGCCTAGGCTGACAAGGCCCAGGCCTAGGGCAGCACTTTGCAGGGGGGCAGCACGGAAAGAGTCCCCGCCGGCTTGCGCTACACTGTTAGTGTAGCGCCAGTCTTATGGGGCGGACTGGGCTGAGAGGCAAATTAGTCTAGCGCCCCTTATAAAGCGGCTGCACTGCTTCCGGTATGCGGGCGGCCGGCATTCCGCAACTGTGGGGGGGGGGGGGGCACCGCTTCTCATTTTGACTGTCCTCTCATCCTGGACAACAAACCTTCCCTGTGCTATATATTTTCTACTGCGCCATTGGCATGGTTATATCTTCTTAGTCCTCTCCATAAAATTATCATAAATTTGTGCTTAAAGTAGAACTATGGGCAACACTTTTTTTTTTCATTTTGGATAGAATAAGGGAGGGTTACAGCCCCTGTCAGTTTATTTTTTACCATCCCTGTCCCATTGAAGAGATTTTCCTTCACTTCCTGCCCCATAGCCAAACAGGAAGTGAGAGGAAATCTATGTACATTAATGGAATCCATTGCCCCCCCCAGGCCCTCAGAACTAGTGTCCCCATTTGAAAATTTCAGGGCGGGTCTTAAACAGCAAGGGGTGTGGCCTTGACAGGAAGGGTTGGGTCATATTTAAATTACAGGGTGCACGAGTTTAGTCAGGCCTAGGGCAGCACAAAACCTAAATACACTATTCGTCACTGCTGGTGTATGCAGTACCGCATGTGGCCAGAGGTGGGGGGGCGCCAGAGACACTCGGAGACACTCAGGAACCGCTCGTATTGCGAAATGCTTGTAAACCGCGTTACTCGCAATCCGAGGTTTTACTGTACTATAATTGTAGAAGCCCTCTCAGAACTGATCTGTAGATTTTGGGTGGATTTGCCTTTTAATATACTCCATACCACGAGTGGCCGCTCCTCAGATGTTTTATACAGGAACGTCTATTGAACTGTCTTTTATTTTTATTTTTTTCCGTCTCCAGTCTGCACGGGAGGAGCGCACTCAGCACACCAGAGATTTGCAGATCATTGAGGCGTACAGAGAGCGCACCAAAGCAGAGTGTATCTCCAGTATGCTGAATCAGGCCATTACCTCAAATTACATCGTCTACGCCACTCTGGGCACCGCCGAATTCTTCGAGTTTCAGCTGAAAAACCCGTACAACGTGCAGTACACCGTCTCCATCGAGACCGATCACGCAGACCTCAGGTAAGACCTTTCCTGTTACCAGTTCTCCTCTGCCTAAAGAGGACCTGTCATCTACAGGTGTGCAATGATAGGTGAGGACCTGTCATCTACAGGTGTGCAATGATAGGTGAGGACCTGTCATCTACACACAGGTGTGCAATGATTGGTGAGGACCTGTCATCTACACACAGGTGTGCAATGATTGTTGAGGACCTGTCATCTACAGGTGTGCAATGATAGGTGAGGACCTGTCATCTACACACAGGTGTGCAATGATTGTTGAGGACCTGTCATCTACAGGTGTGCAATGATAGGTGAGGACCTGTCATCTACACACAGGTGTGCAATGATTGGTGAGGACCTCTCATCTACACACAGGTGTGCAATGATAGGTGAGGACCTGTCATCTACAGGTGTGCAATGATAGGTGAGGACCTGTCATCTACACACAGGTGTGCAATGATTGTTGAGGACCTGTCATCTACAGGTGTGCAATGATAGGTGAGGACCTGTCATCTACACACAGGTGTGCAATGATTGGTGAGGACCTCTCATCTACACACAGGTGTGCAATGATTGTTGAGGACCTGTCATCTACAGGTGTGCAATGATAGGTGAGGACCTGTCATCTACACACAGGTGTGCAATGATTGGTGAGGACCTCTCATCTACACACAGGTGTGCAATGATTGTTGAGGACCTGTCATCTACACACAGGTGTGCAATGATTGTTGAGGACCTGTCATCTACAGGTGTGCAATGATAGGCGAGGACCTGTCATCTTCACACAGGTGTGCAATACTAGGTGAGGACCTGTCATCTACACACAGGTGTGCAATGATTGGTGAGGACCTGTCATCTACACAGGTGTGCAATGATTGGTGAGGACCTGTCATCTACACAGGTGTGCAATGATTGGTGAGGACCTGTCATCTACACACAGGTGTGCAATGAGAGGTGAGGACCTGTCATCTACAGGTGTGCAATGATTGGTGAGGACCTGTCATCTACACACAGGTGTGCAATGAGAGGTGAGGACCTGTCATCTACAGGTGTGCAATGATTGGTGAGGACCTGTCATCTACACAGGTGTGCAATGATTGGTGAGGACCTGTCATCTACACAGGTGTGCAATGATTGGTGAGGACCTGTCATCTACACAGGTGTGCAATGATTGGTGAGGACCTGTCATCTACACAGGTGTGCAATGATTGGTGAGGACCTGTCATCTACACACAGGTGTGCAATGATTGGTGAGGACCTCTCATCTACACACAGGTGTGCAATGATAGGTGAGGACCTGTCATCTACAGGTGTGCAATGATAGGTGAGGACCTGTCATCTACACACAGGTGTGCAATGATTGTTGAGGACCTGTCATCTACAGGTGTGCAATGATAGGTGAGGACCTGTCATCTACACACAGGTGTGCAATGATTGGTGAGGACCTCTCATCTACACACAGGTGTGCAATGATTGTTGAGGACCTGTCATCTACAGGTGTGCAATGATAGGTGAGGACCTGTCATCTACACACAGGTGTGCAATGATTGGTGAGGACCTCTCATCTACACACAGGTGTGCAATGATTGTTGAGGACCTGTCATCTACACACAGGTGTGCAATGATTGTTGAGGACCTGTCATCTACAGGTGTGCAATGATAGGCGAGGACCTGTCATCTTCACACAGGTGTGCAATACTAGGTGAGGACCTGTCATCTACACACAGGTGTGCAATGATTGGTGAGGACCTGTCATCTACACAGGTGTGCAATGATTGGTGAGGACCTGTCATCTACACAGGTGTGCAATGATTGGTGAGGACCTGTCATCTACACACAGGTGTGCAATGAGAGGTGAGGACCTGTCATCTACAGGTGTGCAATGATTGGTGAGGACCTGTCATCTACACACAGGTGTGCAATGAGAGGTGAGGACCTGTCATCTACAGGTGTGCAATGATTGGTGAGGACCTGTCATCTACACAGGTGTGCAATGATTGGTGAGGACCTGTCATCTACACAGGTGTGCAATGATTGGTGAGGACCTGTCATCTACACAGGTGTGCAATGATTGGTGAGGACCTGTCATCTACACACAGGTGTGCAATGAGAGGTGAGGACCTGTCATCTACAGGTGTGCAATGATTGGTGAGGACCTGTCATCTACAGGTGTGCAATGATTGGTGAGGACCTGTCATCTACACAGGTGTGCAATGATAGGTGAAGACCTGTCATCTACAGGTGTGCAATGATTGGTGAGGACCTGTCATCTACAGGTGTGCAATGATAGGTGAAGACCTGTCATCTACACAGGTGTGCAATGAGAGGTGAGGTTTACCCCCCCCCCCCCCCCCCCCCTTCGTGACCAAAAAAAAAAAATTTTTTTTGTCTTTATATCTATGCAATAAAACAATTTTATATTGATTTTTACCTCCACTATCCAATTGCTTCATCTAAAGTCCCAATTTCCCTTTATTCTCAACCCCTGCGTGACCAGGCCATTTTATGCGATTTGGCACTGCGTTACTTTAACTGACAATTGCGCGGTCGTACGACGTTGTACCCAAAAAAAAAAATTGATGTCCCTTTTTTCCCACAAATTTCTTTTCTTTTTTTCTTTCTTTTGGTGGTATTTGATCACCTCTGCGGTTTTTATTTTTTGTGCTATAAACAAAAAAAGACTGATAATTTTGAAAACATATATATATATATATATTTTTTTTTTTTTTACTTTATGCTATAAAACATCCAATAAAAAAAATGTAAAAAATCAAATTTATTCATCAGTTTAGGCCAATATGTATTCTGGTACATGTTTTTGGTAAAAAAAAAAAAAAAAAAAAAATCCCAATAAGCGTATACTGATTGGTTTGTTATAGCGTCTACAAAATATGGGATATATTTATGGAATTTTAATTTATTTCTTTATTTTTTACTAGTAATGGCAGCGATCGGCGATTTTTGTCGGGACTGCGACATTGCGGCGCACAAATCGGAGACCTAACTGACACTTTTGACACCTCTTTGGGGACCAGTGACACCAATACAGTGATCAGTGCTAAAAAAAATATACACTGTCACTGTACTAATGACATTGGCAGGGAAGGGGTTAACATCTAGGGCGATCAAAGGGTTAAGTGTGTCCCTAGGGAGTGCTTTCTAACCGTGTGGGGGGGAGGTGCTTTAACTGGGGGAAGACACAGATCCGTGTTCCTACTTAGCAGAAACACAAGATCTCCATCTACCCCTTTGGCAGGACGGCGATCTGCCTTGTGTACATAGGCAGACCGCCATTTTCTGCCTCTCCTGAGAATGATCGGCGGACGTCGCGTCTGCTGGACCCGCTGACTGGCTCCTGCTGTATCACAGCGGGTCACCGGCGCGCGCCCCCGAACCCCGTGCACGAAATCACGTACATGTACGTGATTTTACGCAGGAGGACCACCCTGCCACATTATATCAAAAATGAAAAATGTACTATTGCTTTATGTGATATTTACCACATAAAGCAAAAATGCTCATGAATTACCACATAAAACAGGAGTTAAAATCAATTCAAAAAAGGAAAAAGATAGATGAATGTGGTAAATAAGTAGTGGCATGTCATATTTAAGGAACCGGCAGCCGCTGGCATCCTTAACAACCAGTAAACCGCCACGTCCTTAACAACCAATGAGTAATCAGCTGAATTTAAAAAAAAAAAATTGTGTCGCTAATGAAAAATGAAAAAAAACTGCGTGCCCTCCCCCCAATCCATACTAGGCATAGATGCACCCGAAGGGCCTGGTATAGATTTGGGGGGGGGGACCCCACGCCGTTTTTCTTTCTTAATTTTTTATTGCCAGCAATTGTTTTTTTTTTTTTTACATTCCGCTGTCTGCAAGGAAACCCCACTGACAGCTGATTACTCATCGGTTGTTAAGGACACGGCGGCCGTCCGCTTCTTACCAACCATGTTGTTTACTGTAATTATTATTATTATACAGGATTTATATAGCGCCAACAGTTTACGCAGCGCTTTACAATATAATAATAATACAGTTATAATATATTAAAATACAAGAGGATTAAGAAGGCCCTGCTCAGAAGAGCTTACAATCTAATAGGGTGGGGCAGGTGGTACAAAAGGTTGTAACTGTGGGGAATGAGCTGATAGAAGTGGTAAAAGATTTGTTGGAGACGTGATCGGCTTCCCTGAAGAGATGAGTTTTCAGGGATCGCCTGAAGGCAGCGAGAGTAGGGGATAGCCGGATAGATGGAGGTAGCGAGTTCCAGAGGATGGGAGAGGCTCTGGAGAAATCCTGGAGACGAGCATGAGAGGAGGAGATGAGAGAGCTTGAGAGTAGGAGGTCTTGAGAAGAGTGGAAAGGACGATTTGGGTGATATTTGGAGACAAGATTAGTGATGTAGCTCAGGGCAGAGTTATGAATGGCTTTGTATGTTGTGGTTAGTATTTTGAATTTAATTCGCTGGGGGATTGGGAGCCAGTGTAGGGATTGGAGGAGAGTGTTGGTGGACACTGATTGGGAGCCAGTGTAGGGATTGGAGGAGAGGGGTGGCAGACACTGATTGGGAGCCAGTGTAGGGATTGGAGGAGAATGTTGGTGGACACTGATTGGAAGCCAGTGTAGGAATTGGAGGAGAGTGTTGGTGGACACTGATTGGGAGCCAGTGTAGGGATTGGAGAAGAGTGTTGGTGGACACTGATTGGAAGCCAGTGTAGGAATTGGAGGAGAGTGTTGGTGGACACTGATTGGGAGCCAGTGTAGGGATTGGGGAAGAGTGTTGGTGGACACTGATTGGGAGCCAGTGTAGGGATTGGAGGAGAGTGTTGGTAGACACTGGAGACCAGTGTAGGGACTGGAGGAGAGGGTTGGCAGACACTGAATGGAGACCAGTGTAGGGATTGGAGGAGAGGGTTGGTGGACACTGAATGGAGACCAGTGTAGGAATTGGAGGAGAGTGTTGGTGGACACTGGTTGGAAGTCAGTGTAGGGATTGGAGGAGAGTGTTGGTGGACACTGATTGGGAGCCAGTGTAGAGATTGGAGGAGAGGGTTGGCAGACACTGAATGGAGACCAGTGTAAGGATTGGAGGAGAGGGTTGGCAGACACTGAATGGAGACCAGTGTAAGGATTGGAGGAGAGGGTTGGCAGACACTGAATGGAGACCAGTGTAGGGATTGGAGGAGAGGGTTGGTGGACACTGAATGGAGACCAGTGTAGGGATTGGAGGAGAGGGTTGGTGGACACTGAATGGAGACCAGTGTAGGGATTGGAGGAGAGGGTTGGTGGACACTGAATGGAGACCAGTGTAGGGATTGGAGGAGAGGGTTGGTGGACACTGAATGGAGACCAGTGTAGGGATTGGAGGAGAGGGTTGGTGGACACTGAATGGAGACCAGTGTAGGGATTGGAGGAGAGTGTTGGTGGACACTGGTTGGAAGTCAGTGTAGGGATTGGAGGAGAGTGTTGGTGGACACTGATTGGGAGCCAGTGTAGGGATTGGAGGAGAGGGGTGGCAGACACTGAATGGAGACCAGTGTAGGGATTGGAGGAGAGGGTTGGCAGACTCTGAGCGGTTGGTAAGGTGGATAAGTCTGGCAGCAGCATTCATGATAGACTGAAGAGGGGAGGAGCCTATGGAGAGGCAGGCCAATGAGAAGGGAGTTGCAATAGTCAAGGTGAGAGACAACAAGGGAGTAAATGAGGAGCTTGGTGGTTTCATTTGTTAAAAAGGGGCGAATTTTAGAGATGTTACGGAGGTGAATTCTACAAACTTTTGACAATGATTGGACTTGAGGCTGAAAGGACAAGTCAGAGTCTAGGATTACACCGAGTACCCTGATTACTCATCGATTGTTAAGGACACGGCGGCCGCCCGCTTCTTAACAACCATGTTGTTTACTGTAATAATTTCAGTATCTAAAAAGGCCTAATTGCAGCGCTCAGGAGATAATGAAGTTCCAAAACGTATATGTAGAAAACATATATATATATATATATATATAAAATGTAAATGACGTAAGTCTATGTACATATAAAGCAGCCGCTAAATAAAACATAAATATACAAGTAAGTAAAAAGTCCTAGTCCATATAGACAAAGTTCCAATACTAAAAGCAGCACTCCAATCAAATAAATGAAAGATGACCGGCATTCATATGTGAACCATATGAGAAGACACCGGTATGTTGATGGGTGATGAGACAGTTCAATTGGTAGGTGAAGGATTCTACGTAGTAGTTGATAAGCGTGCCCCATCCACCAGAGTCCGCACCACGTGAAGCACACTCCCCTCGGGATTTACACTCACCAAAAGGATGTAACTCAAAAGCCTTGAACACACCAGGTGTCACCCGTATGATCCGGTTATCTCAAACAGCTCATCGTCCAGGGTGGTTTAGTCATGTAAAAAAAAAAAAAAAGGTTCCACATAGCATGATACTGTTTTAAAACATTTATTCAAGACGACCACCCCCTTAAAATCACACTTACACAATATAAATTGTAGTAGGCATTTTTGAAAAACAAACTGTGTGTTATCACCGATCAGTATGGAATACCCTATGTTGAAGTTGTGATGACGAAACGCATCAGAGCGGGACCTTACAGTGACCGGAAGTGACGTGTGCGTGTCACGACCAGGAAGGAATAGCCAGATAATATCAACATAGTGAATGTGGTGGATGGCAGACGGTATTCTATACTGATCGGTGTCACGCTTTGTGTAGCTTTTTTTTTTAAGTGACTAACCACCCTAGTGTCAGAAACCATGAAATCAGACTGAGACAGAAGTACAGTTAAATCACACTTGTTTAATAATAAAAGTAAATAGAACAAACGTAGTCAAAACATAGCCAGAGTTCCGGAACCGGAACGGATAGTAAGACAAGCCAAACGTCAGGGAGCCGGAGATGAGCGTAGGATCAGGATCTGGAGCCAGAAGGGATGTCAGCCAGGCAAGTCTTTTACCAGGAATGCAGGAGATAGTCTCTGTGATGTTGACCAGGCGAAGGCAGAGATTCTCTGGGCTGGACGGCTTAAGTAGGCAGGACTGACGAGCAGGATCATCAACAGCTGAGTAACGGTGGAGAGAAAGGAGTAGGCAATCAGCTGACAGCTGAGCGGCCAGCTCAGAGAAGGAAGGGCTGAGCCCAGCCCTGACACCTGGGGCGATGAGCTGTTTGAGATAACCGGATCAAACGGGTGACACCTGGTGTGTTCAAGGCTTTTGAGTTACCGGTACATCCTTTTGGTGAGTGTAATTCCTGAGGGGAGTGTGCCTCACGTGGTGCGGACTCTGGTGGATGGGGCACCCTTATCAACTACTAAGTAGAATCCTTCATACAATGGGGTGATACTGGCGCAATCTGTTAAACAATAATACTTAATCTGACAGGGGATGAGGGAGTAAAAACACTGAATCAGGGGACAGCAGTCTGAGTGAGGCCGGTGGAAGTAGATCAGGGAAATAGGTCTATACACAGGCAGCAGATGATGGTCCAATGATGATAGTGGGGGACAGTTCTGTACTTAGGGCGAGCCTCTTGAGGGAAGCAGAAGCAAAACTCCAGCAACATGTAAAACAAAGATAGAAGCGCAGCTGAAGTAAACTCTATGACATTTATTTAAACAAGGCTTACTTACTTTTTTTTAATATTTTTTTTACTTACCAGAGCCCTAGAACTTGACCCGACGGGAACGCGCTCTTCCTCTGCCCTGGGTTATCGGCTCTTGATTGGATAGATTGATAGCAGCGCAGCTATTGGCTCCCGCTGCTGTCAATCAAATCCAATGACCCGGGGGGGGGGGGGGGCGGGGCCGAGTCATACATTTGGCGGCTATGGACGCCGAATGCTGGACTCGGGAGCGCGCCCGCAAGGTAACCCCCTTAAAGAGATTGCTTCTCCTAGGGGGTTAACTGATGTGGGGAGGAGCCGCGGGGGGGACCTCAGAAGAGGAGGGGCCACTCTGTGCTAAACGTGCTGCACAGTGGAGGTAAGTATGGTATGTTTGTTATTTAAAAAAAAAAAAAAAAAACAATTGTTGCAATCATTTTAAGCCACAAGATAGCGCCAATCTCGGCCACTAGAGGGCCTTCCGAACTCTCCATTCATGTGAGTGTTAATTGATGCACCACATCCGCCAATACACTCCTCTACAAGACAGCTTGAAAAAGGAGCGCGCCTGTCATCACTATCGGCAGAGCGCATGCTGGGAAACGCGTTGCATCATATCCGGTGACGTCAGGCGCTGCTCTTCCTGTTCCAGCCTAACACATCTAGCTGACGATCGGCGTCCACAGGAGATAAGGCTACTGAACCATCACTGCAACCCAGCCAGCGCAGAGACTCACCCTACAGGACTGCACGATGTGCTTCACTTCACTCACCTAGAGGTAAGTGCTTTTATGCCTTGTTTAAATAAATGTCATACAGTTTACTTCAGCGGCGCTTCTATCTTTGTTTTAGGTAGAATCCTTCACCTATCAATTGAACTGTCTCATCACCCATCAATATACCAGTGTCTTCTCATATGATTCACATATGAATGCCGGTCATCTTTCATTTATTTGATCGGAGCTCTGCTTTTAATATTGGAACTTTGTCTATGTGGACGAGGACTTTTTACTGATGGCTACATGTTTTTTACTGGTTGTTAAGGATGCTGGCGGCTGCCCGCTCCTTAGCAACCAGCTATTTACAAGTGTTTATTAAGGATGCAGGCTATCACCAGCAGTAAAATACCGTATGACTTCCTAAAATAGCGCATGCGGTATTTTGGTAGCGGTTTTAGTGAATGCCAAAAGATTTTTTTTTTTAAAAAAGGCTGTGCGGTGTCTTACCGCTTACTCGGATGCAGTAAGATAACACTTTGTGAATGGAGCCCATTGTCATGCGTTCATTATTGATGCGATCGGTCTGTGTTTTTTTTTTTTCAGGGTGATTGTGGACACACAGGAGTGGAGACATTTTAAACAACTGACAAACACAACAACCCCCATAGAAGAGAACATGTTTCACATCGATCAGCAGAGTCCTTCACCCCAACTCTACCTGAGACCCAAAGAGACCGTCTATGTTCCCTTCAGATACCAGACCTTCTCCTTGGACCATACCACTATGCTGCAGGTGAGGGAGGTTATACCTACTGCTGCTCAACTTATCCTGAACAAGAACTGTCTGGTGTACAATAAACTCTTAGTAATATTGCAATGAACAGCGCTGTGGAAATAACAAAAAAAAAGTATAATATAAAAAAATTACAAAAAATAAATAAATAACAACAAAAAAAATGCAATAATTACCGTAGATAACTTTAACTATTTTGCTGGAGCCATTTGTTTCTATTTTTGCACACTTTATTTTTATTTTATTTTTGCACAGTTTAGGCCTGAAGATTGGTTAACCCCCCCCCCCCCAAACAATAAAACAGTATACATTTTCTAATTGCAGAGACCCCCGGAGAATAACTTTTGTCTGGGGTATTAACTAAGCTTCCTTCCGAGGTCTGTTCTGAGTGGAACCTGTCCTGTTATACCGCTGTATGGTCTTGGCCACCGTGCTGCAGCTCAGTTTCAGGGTCTTGGCAATCTTCTTATAGCCTAGGTCATCTTTATGTAGAGCAACAATTCTTTCTTTCAGATCCTCAGAGATTTCTTTGCCATGAGGTGCCATGTTGAACTTCTAGTGACCAGTATGAGAGAGTGAGAGCGATAACACCAAATTTAACACACCTGCTCCCCATTCACACCTGAGACCTTGTAACACTAACGAGTCACATGACACCGGGGAGGGAAAATGGGTAATTGGGCCCAATTTGGACATTTTCACTTAGGGGTGTACTGACTTTTGTTGCCAGCGGTTTAGACATTAATGGCTGTGTGTTGAGTTATTTTGAGGGGACAGCAAATTTACACTGTTATACAAGCTGTACACTCACTACTTTACATTGTAGACAAGCGTCATTTCTTCAGTGTTGTCACATGAAAAGATAGAAGAAAAGATTTACACAAATGTGAGGGGTGTAATCACTTTTGTGAGATACTGTATACACTATATTTCCAAAAGTATTGGGACGCCTGCCTTTACACGCACATGAACTTTAATGACATCCCAGTCTTAGCCCGTAGGGTTCAATATGGAGTTGGCTCCACCCTTTGCAGCTATAACAGCTTCAACTCTTCTGGGAAGGCCGTCCACAAGGTTTAGGAGGGTGTCTATGGGGATATTTGACCATTATTCTAGAAGATTTGTGAGGGGTGTACTTACTTTTGTGAGATACTGTAGATAACAGTACAGGGAGGGGGTGGTATCGTCCTCGGATGATTAGTGTGTTACTAGGAGGATCATTAGGAGAAAATAAGGACAAAGAACCCTAAAGAAGATAAATGCCGCCACCCGATCCATGTAAAGCGCTTTCCTTAAAGCACTTCAACACTCAACATCCCATTATATTCAGTGGTGCCCTTTAACACTTGAGTGCCATTTTGCTTGAAGCTAAAAAAATAAGGTACATGAGCTTCTTTGAGGCATTTTGGTCCCAATAGACTTCAATGGAGGTTCCTGATAATGTGCTTTTTACTGTGATTTCTTAGCCACCTTGGTCCACCCCCCCCAGGGCCAGGACAAGGGGTGGGCAGGAGGGGCGGCTGCCCTGGGAGCAGTGGTTTATTGCAGGGGTGTGGGCGCCCTGACCCTAACCCTAAGGGAAGGGGGCACAGTTTGGCATGTTTGCCCTGGGCGCTGGATGGCCTTGCCCCGGCACTGCCTCCTCCTAATAACTATTCGTTTTCCATCGGCCAAAGCAAAAACACTCAAAGCCAAGAAAATGCCGACAAATGTGCAAAAATTGTATGTTGGTTGATCAGTGAATTTCATTTATGAAATATGTACTTTGTGTGAATGACGGTTTTATCTTCTGATACGCAGAGTCCCGGAGCTTCCATTTCTGGCAGAGACACCGGAGAGCTATCACAGTACAAGCCCAACACCATGACCTCCAAAATTATTAAGGTAACATATTCTACTGAGAACATGGATGATATCACATATAATGTGTGTATGTAAGTATATATATATATATATACTCACCGGCCACTTTATTAGGCCCACCTTGCTAGAAGTGGGTTGGACCCCCTTTGGCCTTCATTCCACCACATCCCAAAGGTGGTCTATTGGATGAGATGTGGTGAGTGTGGAGGCCATTGGAGGACAGGGACCTCATTGTCCAGTGGTGAGATGATTGGAGCTTTGTGACATGGTGCATTATCCTGCTGGAAGGAGCCATCAGAAGATGGGGACACCCCATCCCCCACACCATCAGCCTGAACCGGTGATACCCCATCCCCCACACCATTACACCCCCACCACCAGCCTGAACCGGTGATACCCCATCCCCCACACCATTACACCCCCACCACCAGCCTGAACCGGTGATACCCCATCCCCCACACCATTACACCCCCACCACCAGCCTGAACCGGTGATACCCCATCCCCCACACCATTACACCCCCACCACCAGCCTGAACCGGTGATATCCCATCCCCCACACCATTACACCCCCACCACCAGCCTGAACCGGTGATACCCCATCCCCCACATCATTACACCCCCACCACCAGCCTGAACCGGTGATATCCCATCCCCCACACCATTACACCCCCACCACCAGCCTGAACCGGTGATACCCCATCCCCCACACCATTACACCCCCACCACCAGCCTGAACCGGTGATATCCCATCCCCCACACCATTACACCCCCACCACCAGCCTGAACCGGTGATATCCCATCCCCCACACCATTACACCCCCACCACCAACCTGAACCGGTGATACCCCATCCCCCACACCATTACACCCCCACCACCAGCCTGAACCGGTGATATCCCATCCCCCACACCATTACACCCCCACCACCAGCCTGAACCGGTGATACCCCATCCCCCACACCATTACACCCCCACCACCAGCCTGAACCGGTGATACCCCATCCCCCACACCATTACACCCCCACCACCAGCCTGAACCGGTGATACCCCATCCCCCACACCATTACACCCCACCACCAGCCTGAACCGGTGATATCCCATCCCCCACACCATTACACCACCACTGAACCGGTGATATCCCATCCCCCACACCATTACACCCCCACCACCAGCCTGAACCGGTGATACCCCATCCCCCACACCATTACACCCCACCACCAGCCTGAATCGGTGATATCCCATCCCCCACACCATTACACCACCACCACCAGCCTGAACCGTTTGATATCCCATCCCCCACACCATTACACCTCCACCACCAGCCTGAACCGGTGATATCCCATCCCCCACACCATTACACCCCCACCACCAGCCTGAACCGGTGATATCCCATCCCCCACACCATTACACCCCCTCCACCAGCCTGAACCGGTGATATCCCATCCCCCACACCATTACACCCCCACCACCAGCCTGAACCGGTGATATCCCATCCCCCACACCATTACACCCCCACCACCAGCCTGAACCGGTGATATCCCATCCCTCACACCATTACACCCCCACCACCAGCCTGAACCGGTGATATCCCATCCCCCACACCATTACACCCCCACCACCAGCCTGAACCGGTGATATCCCATCCCCCACACCATTACACCCCCACCACCAGCCTGAACCGGTGATATCCCATCCCCCACACCATTACACCCCCACCACCAGCCTGAACCGGTGATACCCCATCCCCCACACCATTACACCCCCACCACCAGCCTGAACCGGTGATATCCCATCCCCCACACCATTACACCCCCACCACCAGCCTGAACCAGTGATATCCCATCCCCCACACCATTACACCCCCACCACCAGCCTGAACCGGTGATATCCCATCCCCCACACCCTTACACCCCTACCACCAGCCTGAACCGGTGATATCCCATCCCCCACACCATTACACCCCCACCACCAGCCTGAACCAGTGATATCCCATCCCCCACACCATTACACCCCCACCACCAGCCTGAACCGGTGATATCCCATCCCCCACACCATTACACCCCCACCACCAGCCTGAACCGGTGATATCCCATCCCCCACACCATTACACCCCCACCACCAGCCTGAACCGGTGATATCCCATCCCCCACACCATTACACCCCCACCACCAGCCTGAACCAGTGATATCCCATCCCCCACACCATTACACCTCCACCACCAGCCTGAACCGGTGATATCCCATCCCCCACACCATTACACCCCCACCACCAGCCTGAACCGGTGATACAAGGCAGGATGGATCCATACACCAAATTCTGACCCCACCATCTGAATGTCGGAGGTGAAATCCAGACTCATCAGACCAGACAACGTTTTTCCAATCTTCTATTGTCCAATTTTGGTGATCCTGTGCCAATTGTAGCCTCAGTTTCCTGTTCTTAGCTGACAGGAGTGGCACCCGGTGTGGTCTTCTGCTGCTGTAGCCCATCTGCTTCAAGGTTGGATGTGTTGTGTGTTCAGAGATGGTATTCTGCATACCTTGGGTGTAACGAGGGGTTATTTGAGTTACTGTTGTCTTTCTATCACCTGGAACCAGTCTGCCCATTCTCCTCTGACACCAACAAGGCATTTTCCTCCACACAACTGCCGCTCACTGGATATTTTCTTTTTCCCACCATTCTCTGTAATCCCCGAGAGATGGTTGTGTGTGAAAATCCCAGAAATACTCAGACCAGCCCGTCTGCCACCAACGACCAACCATGCCACCTTCAAAGTCAATTCTATCCCTTTTCTTCCCCATTCTGATGCTCGCGTTTGAACTTCAGCAAGTCGTCTTCACCACGTCTAGATACCTAAATGCATTGCGTTGCTGCCATGTGATTGGCTGATTAGCAATTTGTGTTACCAAGAAACTGAACAGGTGTACCTAATAAAGTGTCCGTTGAGTGTATATGTTGTATATATGAGGAATATATACATCTGTTGGAGATTCTGGTAATAGCTCCCCAACTTGAAGACACCGGGGGAGGGGGGGGGGGATTTACTTCAACTGGAGAGGGCAAAATCTGGTGCAGAAACCAATCAGCTTTCAGGTTTTATCACCAAAGCTTCATTAAACAAGCTGAAGTTAGAAGCTGATTGGCTCCCATGCAGAGCTGCACCAGATTCTGAGTGCTCCAGTTTTAGTAAATCTCCCCCCAGATGAACATTCAGATGAACATTCATACATTTTATGTTAAATAAAGATTGCTGCACTTATATTAGATTATTATTTAGTCATGTGACTTGCACACTCAAATGTCCTTCTAAACGATTGGAACCATCCATATCACAATCCTTAGGCCATGTGTGGTTAGAGAGAACACTGGAGATGCAGCTCTCCTGCAGGCTTCTTCTCTCTGATTGAAACTTTCCATGGAGCCGCCAGTATAGAGTAGAAGGAAGGGGGGAGGAGTCACTACTTTCACTCATTCAGTTTTGAATAATTAACCTTCAGCTACTGAGGTATGTAAACAAGAAACATTTTTTCAGCAAATGACCCTAAAGCCAATCTAAATGTAAAACTGTTCTGCTTAAAGTGGTTGTAAACCTCAGACATGAAATCTGAACAAAGGATATCCCTCTATAGTGTGTACTTGTCTCCGTCCAGAGCACTAAGTGTCATTTCTGTCTGCTGCCTCCTTCCTCTGCTATCAGCATGAGTCACTTCTGACAAGTTTTCCTGACACCAAGAGATAAAAAGGTGACAAGGGGAGGGAGCTCCAGCACACAGCCTGTGATTGACAGCCTCAGCTCCGTTCCTGTGTGAAGGGAGGTTTCCCTTCTCTCCAATCAACTCTTACTGAGCTCTGCAGGTTGTAACTTCAGATCTCTGCCCCCTACTTTCTAAACTCTCCGACAAACTGTATAAATTCTGCACTTCGGAGAGAGGGCTGCAGATAAACAAGTACAACTTACAGCGAGGGGAAAAAAGTATTTGATCGGCTGCTGATTTTGTATGATTGCCCCACTGACAAAGAAACGATCCGTCTATAATTTTATTGGTCGGTTTATTATAACAGTGAGAGACAGAATAACATAAATATCCAGAAAAATGCATTTCAAAAAGGTTATAAATTGATTTGCATTTTAATGCGTGAAATAAGTATTTGATCTCCTATCAATCAGCAAGATTTCTGGCTCCCAGGTGTCATCTATACAGGTAACGAGCTGAGATTAGGAGCACTCTTCTCTCTCTCTCTTAAAGGGAGTGCTCCTAATCTCAGCTTGTTACCTGTATAAAAGACACCTGTCCACAGAAGCAATCAATCAGATTCCAATCTCTCCACCATGGCCAAGACCAAAGAGCTGTCCAAGGATGTCAGAGACAAGATTGTAGACCTACACAAGGCTGGAATGGGCTACAAGACCATCGCCAAGCAGCTTGGTGAGAGGGTGACAACAGTTGGTGCGATTATTCGCAAATGGAAGAAACACAAAATAACTGTCGATCTCCCTCAGTCTGGGGCTCCATGGAAGTTCTCACCTCGTGGAGTTTCAATGATGATGAGAACGGTGAGGAATCAGCCCAGAACTACACGGGAGAATCTTGTCAATGATCTCAGCTGGGACCATAGTCACCAAGAAAACAATCGGTAACACACTACACCGTGAAGGACTGAAATCCTACAGCGCCCGCAAGGTCCTCCTGATCAGGAAATCACATGTACAGGTCCATCTGAAGATTACTAATGAACATCGAATGATTCAGAGGAGAACTGGGGGAAAGTGTTGTGGTCAGATGAGAACAAAATCGAGCTCTTTGGCCTCAACTCAACTCGCCGTGTTTGGAGGAGGAGGAGGAGGAGGAGGAGGAATGTTGCCTATGACCTCAAGAACACCATCCCCCACCATCATACATGGAGGTGGAGACATTATGCTTTGGGGGTGTTTTTCTGCTAAGGGGACACGACAACTTCACCTCATCAAAGGGACGATGGATGGAGCCATGTACCATCAAATCTTGGGTGAGAACCTCCTTCCCTCAGCCAGGGCATTGAAGATGGGTCATGGATGGGTATTCCAGCATGACAATGACCCAAAACACACGGCCAAGACAACAAAGGAGCGGCTCAAGAAGAAGCACATTAAGGTCCTGGGGTGGCCTATCCAGTCTCCAGACCTTAATCCCATAGAAATTATGTGGAGGGAGTTGAAGGTTCGAGTTACCAAACGTCAGCCTGGAAACCTTAATGACAGAAGATGCAAAGAGGACAAAACCCCTCCTGAGATGTGTGCAAACCTGGAGGCCAACTCCAAGAAACGTCTGACCTCTGTGATCACCAACAAGGGTTTCTCCACCAACTACTAAGTCATGTTCTGCTTGATGATCAAATACTTATTTTACTCACTGAACTGCAACTCCATTTATAACATTTGTATTGTGTGTTTTTTTCTGGATTTTTGGTTGATATTCTGTCTCTATCATATAAAATACACCTATGATAAAAATTATAGACCCTTCATTTCTTTATAAGTGGGAAAACGTACACAATCTTCAGGGGAGACGAACATTATCCCCCCCCCCCACTGTATATGTCCCATAGTGTGTGGACTCTATAACTTTCCTACAGACTGAATAATAATCACAGATTCGGGTTATTTTTACCAAAGAAATGGAGCAGAATAGATTTCGATCTAAATTTATGAAGAAAGATTTTTTATTTGAAATCCCCCCCCCCCCCAAAAAAATTTTCATTTTTTTTTCGTTTATACATACCTCCCAAATTTTTGAGATGGGAATGAGGGATATTTGCTATATTTGACCCCCTGCTGATTTTGTACGTTTGCTCGCTGACAAAGAAACAATCGGTCTATAATTTTATTGGTCGGTTTATTATAACAGTGAGAGACAGAATAAAAACAAAAATATCCAGAAAAACGTATTTAACCATTTCAGCCCCTGTCGCTTTAACTGACAATTGCGCGGTCGTGCGACGTTGCACCCAAACAAAATGACGTCCTTTTCTTCCCACAAATAGAGCTTTCTTTTGGTGGTATTTGATCACCTCTGCGGATTTTATTTTTTGTGCTATAAACAAAAAAAGAGCGTCAATTTTGAAAAAAAGCCATATTTTTTACTTTTTGCAATAATAAATATCCCCCAAAAATATATAAAAAAACTACAATTCTTCATCAGTTTCGGCCGATATGTATTCTTCTACATATTTTTGGTAAAAAAAATCGCAATAAGTGTATATTGATTGGTTTGCGCGAAAGTTATAGCGTCTACAAAATAGGGGATAGATTTATGGCATTTTTATTATGAATTTTTTTTTTTTAGTAGTAATGGCAGTGATCTGCGATTTTTATCGTGACTGCGACATTATGGCGGACACATCGGACACTTTTGACACTATTTTGGGACCATTGTCATTTATACAGCGATCGGTGCTATAAAAATGCACTGATTAATGTGTAAATGACACTGGCAAGGAAGGGGGTTAACACTAGGGGGCGATCAAGGGGTTAAGTGTGTCCTAGGGAGTGATTCTAACTGTGGGGGAGGGGCTACCTAGGTAATGACAGCGATCACTGCTCCCGATAACAGGGAGTGGTGATCTCTGTCATGTCACTAGGCAGAATGAGGAAATGCCTTGTTTACAAAGGCATCTCCCCATTCTTCCGCTCCGTGGCACGATCGCGGGCCCCCGGCGGACATCGAGTCTGCGGGACCCGCGGGCACGGTCACGGATTACGCGGCGGGTGCGCGCACGCGCCCACACTGCCGTGATTTAAAGGGGACGTACCTGTACGCCCATTTGCCCAGCCATGCCATTGTGCCAACGTACATCGTCGTTCGCTGGTCGGCTAGTAGTTAAAAAAGGTTAGAAATTGATTTGCATTTCAACCACTTAATGACCGGAAGGATTTACCCCCTTGCTGACCAGGCCATATTTTGTGAAGGGGATCAAATACTTATTTCACTCATTAAAATGCAAATCAATTTCTAACTTTTTTTTTTAAATGCGTTTTTCTGGATGTTTTTGTTATTATTCCGTCTCTCACTGTTATAATAAACCCACCATTAAAATTATAGACCGATCGTTTCTTTGTCAGTGGTACAAAATCAGCAGCCGATCAAATACAGGGTTTACAAACACTGCAACTTTGGATAGAGTAGGGTTATAACCCCTGGCAAGAAAATATCCATTTAGTTGTCACCTGAAGAGTTTTCCCCATTGGAAGATTTCCTCTCACCTCTTGTTCTGGTGACAACGGCACAATGTTGGCTTTCCCTTCACTTCCTATCTTGGTGGGAGTGGTCACCAGAACAACGGTGAAGGTGAATCTACCTGGAGGGGACACAGAACAGCAAAACCATAAAATGGACAGGGGGTCTGACTACTTACCTGCTTACTAACAGCCACCTTCATTGCCTACTGTGAGACAAAAAAGGAAAAGGTCTGGTGTCACCCGCAAACCACCTCCATCCCAATATATGCAACACAAAACAGGAATTCGCCCTGAGAGGTGAATGCGTTTATCCAACAATCGACAGAGTAAATGCTGTCTCGAAATGTATTAAAATGGTCATGTAAACATAAACATGAATCATAGCCAAGCCACTGAAATGATCCATACAGTAGAAAATGTCATTACACGTATCCAGGTATAAAATGTAAATTGCAGAGTTCACGTGAATAAAAAGTATCCCAACGCGTTACGCAAGACCATGCTCGCTTCATCAGGGGGTAGATGCGTGTGTAGTACATCTGTAGGGGGTATAATGAACCAAATAAGTATCAACACAGACATGGTATCATGACAATTAGTCAAGAGGGCCCAAAAATGCATGGCCCTATACTCAGCGGGGGCTGGATTAGACTACCAATTGCTCGATATCCAGAGGCGGCAGTAATAAGCGTCCAGCTCGGGAGCTGAGGAGGCAGAGGGAACACCAACCCAACAGAGCACAAACGGGGGGCAGACATGGCCGGGATGGGGGAATGTGTCACCAAAGATCTCCCAGTATCCATTAATAATGTCAATTGAAACATAAATTCATATCATGTATCAATAGGTGCCGCCATACCAGCATAGAAGTAAAGTAGTATATGATAAGAGTATGTATAGTATGTATACTAGCATTGTGAGGGATCCGGACATTGACTGTAACAGTGTCGCGGGTATCCAGAACCCTGCGTAATACTGACGCTTGTGTCCATTCTACGCAGGTCTCCTTTAAGACATCAGACGGAAAGTCGATCGCCATTCTCCGGGTGATTGTGGAACCTCAGCCTCACGTTGTCGATCAGACATTCCGATTTTATCACCCGGAGTTGACGTTCTTGAAAAAGTCCATCCGACTGCCGCCGTGGTATTCCCTTCCAGGTAAGGAGAGGACGGCTCACTTTTGAAAGGGACTCTTTTTTTTAAAGTGATTGTAAAAATAAAAAATAAATAACAAACACGTTATACTTCCCTGCTCTGTGTAATGATCACCTCCTTTTCAGGGGTCTCCCGCTGGCACTCCTGGCTCCACCTCTGTGGTGAGTGCCCCCTACAGGAAGACAGTTCTTATGGGGGGGGGCACTCATGCGGGCTTGATCCTGAGCCGCGCCGCCTGTGTCTATAGACACAGACAGCGCGGCTCAGACCTGCCCCCCCCCGCTCCCTCCTCACAGGATTTGATTGACAACCGCAGCAGGAAATGCCTGTCTGTCCTGTGAGGAGGGAGAGAGCCGCTGCTCCTGGGCACAGCACTGGATGGAGATTGGGCTCAGGTAAGTATACAGTGCATCCGGAAAGTATTCACAGCACATAGTGGAAAAAGTGAAGCGCTGTGAATACTTTCCGGATGCACTGTAAATGGGAATTGGGGGGGGGGGGGAGGGGTCCTGAGCACAGAAGGTCTTTTACCTTAAAGAGGTTCTTCACCCTGTTTGAAAGCACCGTATTTATTGGTGTATAACACCTTCATTATAAGAGGGAAGTTTCAGGAAAAAAAACTTACATTTTAATAAAGAATTGAAGTAAAATAAACGTCAGTGCCCATCAATGCAGCCTGATCAGTGCCCATCTTCCCTGCAGTGCAAAGAGGGGCAAGACGGAAGATGGGCACCGATCATACTGTAATGATGGGCAAGGCTGCAGATGGGCACTGATCATGCTGCAATGATGGGCAAGGCTACAAATGGGCACTGATCATGCTGCAATGATGGGCAAGGCTACAAATGGGCACTGATCATGCTGCAATGATGGGAAAGGCTGCAGATGGGCACTGATCATGCTGCAATGATTGGCAAGGCTACAAATGGGCACTGATCATGCTGCAATGATGGGAAAGGCTGCAGATGGGCACTGATCATGCTGCAATGATTGGCAAGGCTACAAATGGGCACTGATCATGCTGCAATGATGGGCAAGGCTACAAATGGGCACTGATCATGCTGCAATGATGTGCAAGGCTGCAGATGGGCACTATTTAGGCTGCAATGATGGGAAAGGCTGCAGATGGGCACCGATCATACTGTAATGATGGGCAAGGCTACAAATGGGCACTGATCATGCTGCAATGATGGGAAAGGCTGCAGATGGGCACTGATCATGCTGCAATGATGGGCAAGGCTACAAATGGGCACTGATCATGCTGCAATGATGGGCAAGGTGGCAGATGGGCACTGATCAGACTACAGTGATGGGCAAGGCTACAAATGGGCACTGATCATGCTGCAATGATGGGAAAGGCTGCAGATGGGCACTGATCAGACTGCAATGATGGGCACTGATTAGGTTGCAATGATGGGCAAGGCTGCAGATGGGCACTGATCAGACTGCAGTGATGGGCAAGGCTACAAATGGGCACTGATTAGGTTGCAATGATGGGAAAGGCTGCAGATGGGCACTGATCAGACTGCAATGATGGGCACTGATCCTTATTTTGCTTCAAAATTCTTTATTTAAAATGTAAGTATTTTTTTTCCTGAAACTTCCCTCTTATAATGAAGGTGTTATACACCGATAAATACGGTACTTTCAAACAGGGTGAAGAACCTCTTTAAGGTAAAAGACCTTCTGTGCTCAGGACCCCCCCTCCCCCCAAATTCCCATTTCCAGTGCAGTCTATATGGACCTAACTGCATGTCACCAAGAAAACAATAGTTGGAGATGTAGACAGGACATTGTTTCATTTGATCGCAGCGTTTCTATTTTTTGTTGTTATGAAACCTACAATTCTGAAATGTTTTTATTCCAGGGGCTGCGGCTGGAATGCCGGGAGGGGAACCGGAACTATTTGCCCGCTGCAGTGACCCCAACGTTATCTGTGACACCAAGAAGATGGTAAAGTCAACATTTCTTCCTTCTGTCCTGAATGAGTGTCGGAGTTCATTCCTTATTGTAAAATTGTCAGGAAGAAATCTTTAAATATGGCGCCTCTAAACGCATTGGAGGCGGAGACCCCTTCTTATAGTCCGATTCCAGCTAAAGCCTAACTAGTGTTAGAATGCCCCCCAAACACCTATAATAACGAACCTGTGTAAAAATGATGTACAGTATATACACACTCCCCTGTGTCAGCCAGGAGCAGCTGCAGGGGAGAGGTGAGAGCACCCCGACACCAGCAGCAGCTGCAGGGGAGAGGAGAGAGCACCCCGACACCAGCTGCAGGGGAGAGGAGAGAGCACCCCGACACCAGTAGCAGCTGCAGGGGAGAGGAGAGAGCACCCCGACACCAGCAGCAGCTGCAGGGGAGAGGAGAGAGCACCCGACACCAGCAGCAGCTGCAGGGGAGAGGAGAGAACACCCGACACCAGCAGGGGAGAGGTGAGAGCACCCCGACACCAGGAGCAGCTGCAAGGGAGAGGAGAGAGCGCCCCGACAACGGCTGGGAAAGTCAGGTGCAATGACGTCACCCATAGGCTTCCATGTCCCTACTGTTGACGAGCGCTCCCTCCTCTCCCCTGCAGCTGCTGCTCGCTGGCACAGGGGAGCCTGATCATGTCCAGATACCGGGCTGGAGCGGGATGAAAATAGGTATATACATCTTTCTCACAAAGGTTAGTTGGTATCGGTGTCGAGTGGGACATTTTGAGTGCCGGTTCACACACAGTTGTGCTCATAAGTTTACATACCCTGGCAGAATTTATATCTTGGCCAGTTTTCAGAGAATATGAAATGATAACACAAGAACTTTTCTCTCACTCATGGTTAGTGTTTGGCTGAAGCCATTTATTATCAATCATCTGTGTTTACTCTTTTTACATCATAATGACAACAGAAACTATCCAAATGACCCTGATCAAAAGTTTACATACCCCGGTGATTTTGGCCTGATAACATGCACACAAGTTGACACAAAGGGGTTTGAATGGCTATTAACCCTTTCGCTGCCAGCGCAGTTTTTGAGTTTTTTGCACACATGTTTAAATAATCATTTTAGGCCTGAAGATTACACAAAACCCCAAATATTATATATTTTCTGAAAGCAGACACCCTAGAGAATGAAATAGTGGTAGTTTCAATTTTTTTATGTCACATAATATTACTGCAAGGGTCTAGGAAATGCAATATTTCAGTAAAAAACACACTAACGTGAATTTTAGGGCAAACAAGCGCAATAAATGACCCAAATTAAATTTTTGTTAAAATATAAAAAGACGAGGTTGCGCCGAGTAAATAGATACCCAACAAGCCAAACCTTGAATTTTATTTTTTTGCGCCAGAGAAATGGCGTCAAACTTCAGTACCCTATATTTTTTATAGGCGACGCTTCAAAGGCCCCCTATAGCTATCAGTTTAGTGTTTTTACAGAGGAGGTCTGGTGCTAGAATTATTGCTCTCACTCATACGCGGCGATATGTATCGCAATTAACGTTTTCACGTGTAGGCGCCCACGACGCATGCGTTTACATTCTTGCGTGTGTATATGTGGGGGGGGGGCCTCAAATTTTTTTTTTTTTGGGGGGGGTTTGAAGTGCTTGGGTGTAACTTTATTTTATTTTTTTCTTTTACTTAACTTTTTTTTTTTTCATCACATAGGGGGACAAACAAGAAATCAAAAATTCTGCCGGGGTATGTAAACTTATGAGCGCACCTGTGAATGAGACGTGGGAACCAATGAGATTCCAGGGCGGGTTCCCGCGTCTCATACAACTCGCACGCCGTTCACACTGCCCTATGCGAACAGCTGCGGGGTGTCAATACTAAGTTAATGACACCCCCAGATCGGTTCGCATATCGCAGGTGCGAACTGTGAATTTCGGACTGGAATCGGATCGCGTTGGGTGTAAACACCCATGTGATCCAGTTCTGGTGCGGACACCAAAAAAAGAAAAATTCAGCCATACAATCTGTATAGGGGAATCTGCATGGCACCGCCATCCTAAGTAAGGGTAACAGGCAGTGGAGCCTTGCGGCTTCACTGCCAGTTTCCTACTGCGCACGCGCAAGCAGCGCGGCGCTCTGTGAATGGCCCCGTGGTGTTCTGGGGACACACACAGTTCCCAGAAGGCAATGGGGCTGCTCCCCGAGGAGCAGAACACTCCGTGCAATAGGAAGAGGCAGATTAGGAAGACTGCCTAGCAACAAGGGTTCAGGTAAGTTTACATTTTTTTTTTTTTTTTCAAATGTTTTTTTTACATTTTTTTTTTTTAGGATTTTTGGTGAATTTTTGTTTTTCAGGGTGGCCCTCCACTTTAAATACAGAGTGGTGCAGGCAGTGTCCCCCATAGCAGGATTTCACTTCCTATGGCTCCTGTCTGACAACAGTTTGCTTATTAGTCTTACAAAAAGAACAGAAAGAATATCAAGTTTTCCCCTCCCCCCCCCTCCCTATAGATTTCAGTGGGTCCCTTCCTTGAACTTCTCCCCAGACCTGCTGAAATGTATGGGGAGCAAACGTGATATTATTATTATACAGGATTTATATAGCGCCAGTGATTTGCGCAGCGTTCAGTTCTTTTCATAAGACTAATAAACTAACTGTTGTCAAAAAAGAAGGCATAGGAAGTCAGATACTGCTATGGGGGGACACCAACAGAGAAAGTGGGGTCACCCCCCCCCCCCGTGGAATACAAATACAGAAAATGTAACAGCACAAACCACGACCAATGAGCTATTCACAAAATTAATATATGAAAAACAAGTGCATCAATTTCCTCCGATGAATAAATAAATATGTGTGTCGATTCTTATATTGCATTGAATAAATAAATATGTGCAATAAATCACATTTGAAGCACTGGACACGTAGTTTGAACAATCATTTCGCATAATTTGGATGAATTAATTTTATGTATTTCAGTAGATTTTATTGGAAATATTTTATTACATGTTTTATTTATGATTTATTGCACATATATATTTATTTATTCAATTTATTTATTATATGAATTGATACATGTATATTTATTTATTCATCGGATGAAATTGATGCACTTGTTTTTTTTTTAATATATATTTATTTGGTGAATAGGGATTTGTTGTGACTCCAACTGCTACATTTTCTTATGAATTTGTAGTCAAGGGATATTACTTGATACCTCTTTATAGACAAAAACTGCTACTCTTTATATTAGAGGGGCCTGTGTCTCTTCGGCGGCCGTCCATTGTAACAAAGCCCCGCCTCCTCATCCATGATAGACGGAACACTGGTTCAGTTTCCCAGCATTGTATCAGTGTTCAGTTGACTGTCTATCATAGATGAGGAGGCGGGGCTTTGTTACAGAGGACGGCCATCGAACAGTTAAGACTGCATGACACAGCGGGAGACACCCGCTGTGTGTAATCAAGGTACTGGCGAGGCTGCAGATGGGCACTGATGAGGATACAGATCATGGGCACAGTGAGCCTTCATTGTTGGCGCAGTGAGGCTGCATTGTTGACACTAATGAGGCTGCAGATGGGCACAGTGAGGCTGCATTGATGGCTCAGTGAGGCTGCAGTGTTGGCAGTGATGAGGCTGCAAATGGGCACAGTGAGGCTGCATTGATGGGCACTGACGAGGCTGCAGTTTTGGCACAGTGAGACTGCAGTGTTGGCACTGATGAGGCTGCAGATGGGCAGTGAGGCTGCATTGTTGGCACTGATGAGGCTGCAGATGGGCACAGTGAGGCTGCATTGATGGGCACAGTGAGGCTGCAGTGTTGGCAGTGATGAGGCTGCAAATGGGCACAGTGAGGCTGCATTGATGGGCACTGATGAGGCTGCAATGATGGGCACAGTGAGGCTGCAGATGGGCACAGTGAGGGTGCAGATTCGCACAATGAGGCTGCAGATTGGCACAGTGAGGCTGCATTGTTGGCACTGATGAGGCTGCAAATGGGCACAGTGAGGGTGCATTGTTGGTGAGTGAGACATAACATTATCTTTTAAAGTATTATTTCATTATAGTATTTTATTATGAATTGGGGGGGGTTGTCGGCACAGAGCGTGACCTCCCTGAAATGAGTTCTTGCAGGTTGGGATGTCTGCACGACTAATAGTTGTCCTGTGGACAGATTCTCCCCCCTGAGCTGTGGATCTCTGCAGCTCCTCCAGAGTTACCATGGACCTCTTGGCTCTTCTCTGATGAATGTTCTCCTTGCCCGGCCGGTCAGTTTAGGTGGACGGCCATGTCTTGGTAGGTTTGCGGTTGTGCCATACTCTTTCCATTTTCCGATGATGGATTGAACAGAGCTCCGTGAGATCTTCAAAGCTTGAGATGTTTTTTTTATAACCCAACCCTGCTTTATACTTCTCCACAACTTTATCCCTGACCTGTCAGGTGTGTTCCCTGGCCTTCATGATGCTGTTTGTTCACTAAGGTTCTCCAACAAACCTCTGAGGGCTTCACAGAACAGCTGTATTTATACTGAGATTAAATGACATACAGGTGGAATCTATTTACTGATTAGGTGACTTCTAAAGGCAATTGGTTCCACTAGATTTTAGTAGAGGTGCACCGAAATTTCGGCCGCTGAAAATTATCGGCCAAAAACTGTTTTTTCATTGATAGCAAAAAAACAGCCGATACAGAAAGGGGGCGGGGTCAGCCCCGGGTGCCGTTCATTCCCTCCTCTTCCCCACTCGCCGCGAACTCCGCATGTCACAGAGCTAAATTGTCCGGGCCGCAGTAACAATGTTCCGCCTCCTGTGACAGACGGCACACAGATCCAATGGCGGGACATTGAATCAGTGTGACGTGATCACAGGAGGCGGGACATTGTTACTGCAGCCCGGGCAATTCAAACCCTGCTCCGTGACACGCGGAGATCGCCACTCTGATACAGGCACTGGTGAGGCTGCTGGGCACAGGCAGGCTACATATGATGGGCACTTATGAGGCTGCATATGACGGGCACTGGTGAGGCTGCTGGGCACAGGCAGGCTACGTATGACGGGCACTGATGAGGCTGCATATGACGGGCACTGGTGAGGCTGCTGGGCACAGGCAGGCTACATATGATGGGCACTGGTGAGGCTGCTGGGCGCAGGCAGGCTACATATGATGGGCACTGATGAGGCTGCATATGACGGGCACTGGTGAGGCTGCTGGGCACAGGCAGGCTACGTATGACGGGCACTGATGAGGCTGCATATGACGGGCACTGGTGAGGCTGCTGGGCACAGGCAGGCTACATATGATGGGCACTGGTGAGGCTGCTGGGCACAGGCAGGCTACATTTGATGGACACTGGTGAGTCTACATATGATGGGCACTGGTGAGGCTGCTGGGCACAGGCAGGCTACATATGATGGGCACTGATGAGGCTGCATATGACAGGCACTGGTGAGGCTGCTGGGCACAGGCAGGCTACATATGATGGGCACTGATGAGGCTGCATATGACGGGCACTGGTGAGGCTGCTGGGCACAAGCAGGCTGCATTTGATGGACACTGGTGAGGCTGCATTGATCTCCTGTACTATATCTGTAGTCTCTGATTATCCCCTGTACCATGTCTGCTAGAGGTGCATCGAATGGAAATTTTGCTAATACTGTTAGCAATGTGTTTAAGTTTAAGTAAGAGATTGCAGACATGATACAAGAGATGGTCAGAGATTGCAGACATGATACAAGAGATGGTTAGAGATTGCAGACATGATACAAGAGATGGTCAGAGATTGCAGACATGATACAGGAGATGGTCAGAGATTGCAGACATGATACAGGAGATGGTCAGAGATTGCAGACATGATACAAGAGATGGTTAGAGATTGCAGACATGATACAAGAGATGGTCAGAGATTGCAGACATGATACAAGAGATGGTTAGAGATTGCAGACATGATACAAGAGATGGTCAGAGATTGCAGACATGATACAAGAGATGGTCAGAGATTGCAGACATGATACAAGAGATGGTCAGAGATTGCAGACATGATACAGGAGATGGTCAGAGATTGCAGACATGATACAAGAGATGGTCAGAGATTGCAGACATGATACAAGAGATGGTTAGAGACTGCAGACATGATACAAGAGATGGTTAGAGACTGCAGACATGATACAAGAGATGGTTAGAGATTGCAGACATGATACAAGAGATGGTCAGAGACTGCAGACATGATACAAGAGATGGTCAGAGACTGCAGACTGCATTTTTCTTGACCTTTCTTGCACTAAAGGTGCCAATAATGGAAAACAATAAATTCATATTCATTTAAATTGATGATATTAATTAAAAAGTTGAATATAATACAATTATATATAAAAATAATATAAATATTTTTTTTAAAAACTGCTATTTTCAGCTTAGTGCATCCTTCATTTTTGGTATCGGTTTTCAGCACCAAAATTTCCATTTGGTGCGCCCCTAGATTTTAGTTAGGGGTATCAGAGTAAAGGGGGCTGAATACAAATGCCCCCCCCCACACTTTTCACATATTTATTTGTATCATTTATCATTTTCCTTCCACTTCACAATTATGAGCCACTTTGTGTTGGTCTATCACATAAAATCCCAATAAAATACATTTACGTTTTTGGGTGTAACATGACAAAATGTGGGAAATTTCAAGGGGTATGAATACTTTTTCAAGGCTCTGTATATATACAGTATATTCACCCTGGTGAATGTGCTGTGTTGCATAAGTAATTAAAAAAAATAATAGTAATAATGATAAAATAAAATAATAATCACAAAAGTTCCGGGACAGAATCAGAACTTCTTTGGCAGATATCCGCTGTGATTTGTGTCAGTGAGCTCAGCTGTATATATTTAGCTGTTTGCTCGGAATTCACTTTAAATACGATCTGCCTGAATAGAAATAAAGGAAAACTGGAAAAAAAAAGAAGCAGTCATTGCTGACTTGTTGCTTAGGTTCTCGTTCCTGGGTTATCATCTTTATCTTCCATACATTTGTGATAATAATCTAACCATGTTTTTTTGTTTTGTATTTACTTGGAGCCATCCCTTTAAACCCCCCATGTAGTCGCTCGGTGTGATTTACATGTGATATTTTTTTTTTCTGACATTCCAAAGTCCCATTTCTGAGGTTTTCTTCCCCAGGAAAGTCGGGGACAATCACTCAGTCACTTGTCTGCAGAGAATGGCGGCTGACACAATGCTCGGTGACACCGGGAATAATTACACCGTTTTATCTTGTAGCTTGTCCTATTCTTCTTCCTACACTTCCAATCAGCATCACAATCACACGCCGGGCGGCCGGGCGCTGATGTCAGTGATGGGTAGATTCCAACAACCTTTACAGTTAGGTCCAGATATATTTGGACACGGGCACGATTTTCATAGTTTTGGCTCTGTATGACACCAGAATAAAGTGAAAACCAAACAATCCAAATGAATTTGAAGTTCAGACTTTCAGCTTTAATTCAAGGGGTTGGACATAAATATCAAGTACAAATTTTAGGAACTGCAACCATTTTTATACACAGTCCCTCCCCCCATTTTCAGGGGCTCACATGTAATTGGACAAATGAATATAATCCTAAATAAAATGTTCATTTTTAATATTTTGTTGGGAATCCTTTACTGGCAATGAGTGCCTGAAGTCTGGAACCCATGGACATCACTGAAGACCGGCTTTCCTCCTTTCTGATGCTTTGCCCGGCTCTATCTGCAGCTGTCTTCAGTTGTTCTTTGTTTGTGGCTCTTTCTGCCTTTAGACCCCTTTCACACCGAGGGCGTTTTGCAGGCGCTGTAGCATTAAAAATAGCGCCTGCACTCCGCCCTCAAACAGCTGCAGCATTGCCTCCAGTGTGAAAGCCTAAGGGTTTTCACACCGGAGCGCTGCGCTGGCAGGACGTCAGGGAAAGTCCTGCAAGCAGCTTCTTTGGAGCGGTGAAGGAGCGGTTTGTTTACCGCACCTCCACCGCTGCTCCCCATTGAAATCAGTGGGGCAGCGCTGGGATACCGCCGGCAAAACGCCGCTATTGTGGCACATTGCGGGCGGTTTTAACCCTTTCTCGGCCGCTAGCGGGGGGCAAAAGCGCCCCCGCTAGCGGCCGAAATGCGCCGCAAATCCGACAGTAAAACGCCGCTATAAATAGCGTTTTACCGCCGACACTATAGGCGGCTCAGTGTGAAAGGGGTCTTAGTTTTGCCTACAGCAAGTGAAATGCTCAGTTGGGTTGAGATCAGGTGATTGACTCGGCCATTGCAGAATATTCCTCTTCTTTTCCTTTGGAAGCTCCTGGGTTGCTTTTGCTGTGTGTTTTGGATCATTGGCCATCTGTACTGTGAAGCGCCGTCCAATCATTGGCTGAATCTGGGATGACACTATCTCTCCTAAACGCTGCAGAATTCATCCGCCTGCTTCTGTCTTCTGTCACATCATCAATAACCACCAATGACCCAGTGCCACTGGAAGCCATGCATGCCCATGCCATCACAATGCAAGCTCCACCATGTGACCATAGATGACGTTGTGTGCTTTGGATAATGAGCTTTTCCAAGCCTTCTCCACACTTTTTTCTTCCCGTCTTTCAGCTACAGATTAATCTTAGCTTCATCCGTCCAAAGAATGCTTTTCCAGAACTGCTCTGGCTTTTTTAGATGTTTTTTGGCAAAGTCTAATCTGGCTTTTCTATTCTTCAGGCTTATGATTGGTTTGCACCTTGCAGTGAACCCTCTGTATTTGCTCTTGTAAAGTCTTCTCTTGATTGTAGACTTTGACAATGATAGCCCCACCTCCTGGAGAGTGTCCTTCACTTGTCTCCACCTCCTGGAGAGTGTCCTTCACTTGTCTCCACCTCCTGGAGAGTGTCCTTCACTTGTCCGGATGTTGTAAATGGGTTTTTCTTTACCATAGAGAGGATCCTGCGATCATCCACCACTGTTGTCTTCCGTGGACATCCAGGCCTTTTTATGTTGTGAGCTCACCAGTGTGTTCTTCTTTCCTCAGAATGTACCAAACTGTTGATTTCGCCACTCCTAATGTTGCTGCTATCTCTCTGATGGATTTGTTTGTTTTTTGCAAAAAAGAGGGAGGGTGGGACTTTAGATGAGGTGCGTGGGGTAGAGCCAGACAAAACCATATACATATGTAAAAAAATGGTACTCTTTATTAGACCAAAGATAGGGCATGGATCAACCCATATAAACGCATAATAGCACATTGGCATATAAAATACAAAGTATCAACATGCATATTAAGGATAGCCACCAACATGACACAGAAAGTTTTTTTTTTTTATCCCCTTTTAGTACATGGATGCACTTGCTCCTGATGAGTGGATAGAAGTCCACGAAACGTCGTCGAGCTTATTTTGATGCATCCATTTCATATTTATGATTCCAGATGGTTTTTATTGCTCTACCGCCCTGACATAATGTTATGCCTACTCTATTTGAGGGACTGTGATGTATAATATTTACTTTCTGTGTCATGTTGGTGATTATCCTCAATATGTATGTTGATACTTTGTATTTTATATGCCAATGTGCTATTATGCATTTATATGGGTTGATCCATGCCCTATCTTTGGTCTAATAAAGAGTACAATTTTTTACATATGTATATGGTTTTGTCTGGCTCTACCCCACGCACCTCATCTAAAGTCCCACCCTCCCCCCTCTTTTTTGCTAAAGCAACCAGGGATGGAGGCGCAATATTCCCCGTTGCGTCTCATTTAAAGTCCCAAATATTCCCTTTTTTCTTTGTTTGGTTTTTGGAGCCTTGCAATGGCCTGTTTCACTTGCATGAACGCATGATGTAGGTTCACAGCAATTGATTCCAATTGTAAATACCACACTTAGAATCAACTCCAGACCTTTTACCTGCTTAATTGATGAAGAAATAACGAAGGAGTAGCCCACACCTGACCATGAAACAGCTTTTAATTTAATTGTCCATTTACTTTTGGTCCCTTGAAAAAGGGGGGGGGGGGGGTGGCTATTCTTAAGCGCTGTAATTCCTAGACCCTTCCCCCGATTGGGATGTACATACCCTCAAATTAAACCTGAGATTGTGCACTTTCAGCCCATATCCATTATATAACTATGGCTTGGATATGTTTTGGTAAATATCTAAAAAAAATAAAATTGTGCCTGTGACCTAACTGTATATTGTAAATGTTTGTGACCTTACCAATGTTATGCCATGATCATGTCATAGACTTTTCATTTTAAAATGGTTCTAAAGGTTTTTTTTTAATAACAAGCATGTTATACTTACCTGGTCTAATTGTTTTTTTACAGAGCAGCCCCTATCATCCTCTGTTCGGATTCCCCGCCAGTGCTCCTGGCTCCCCTCCCCCCACCCCACCGAGTGCCCCCATAGCAAGCCGATTGCTGTGGGGACACTTGTGCATGCTCACCCCTGAGCCGGCTCTGTGTGTCCATTAATACATGGAGCATGGCTCGGCCTGCCCCCTGCTCCCTCCTTACTTGCTGTGGTTGGCCGCTGCTGCCTCTCTTTCCAGTGAGGATAGAGAGAGCAGAGAGCTCTTGTGCACATCTCTTGATTAGGATTGAGCTAGGCAAGTATAAGGTGGGCTGGGGCTGCATCCAGAAGGTTTTTTACCTTAACGCAGAGAATGTACCAAGGTTAAAAAAAAAAACCTATACCACTTTAACAATGGATGCATTTCAAATGGTTATCTTACAGTCCAATGAGCTTGTGTTCTGTATATGCAGAAGCACAGCTCAGTGTACACTTTTGGTATCTGCTGAGATGAATGAACTCCTGCGCATGATCAGTTGTGACATCATTTAGGCCCGACCAATCAAAACTGACAAAGATCAGCCCTCTGAAGAACACCGCGTGGAGATGGGAGTTCTGGAACACCCCAGCACTAGAGTGGTAGTTCCGCTTTAAAATCAACTAAATACATTTCAGGTACAATTAAAACAAATGGTGTTGTTTAAAAAGAGCAGCCACAGCCTGTGTAGAAAGGCCTCCTCTCTGCCAGCATGCTGCAGAAAAGAACCTTCGCTCTTTTAGTGGAAACAGTGGTCTCTCTACAGAGGTATGATATGCTCCCGGCTGAGTTAGAGCTCTCCAATAACCGCAGAGGATTAGCTCTGCTGGTTGCAGATCTGTCAGACCTCTACACAGAGAGCAGGGGTATTTCCTACATGCTGGCAGGGGACAGGCTTTTCTACTTTTGCTGTGTCTGCTTTCCCTTAAAAAATGAATTATGAGACCTTTCAAACCTTTTGTTTTGATTCACCTGGAATGTATTTAGTGGATGTAACCTATTGAATTAACGGTTTGCCAAAGCAGTTATATGGAAGGCATGCTGTGAATGATATATGTCACAGTTGCTTGTGCTCTCAGCCGAACTATCAAGCCATCAAATGGCTGGTGTCATAACTGATCACATGTGGTGCACCAAAGCAACTGCAGATCAAACAGAGGCTAAGATGGCAGCTTCCTTGGCTGTAAAGTATAGGAGGATACCTGTACTTTCAAAGAAAGTAGTGTTATCCGTTTTGGCCACCCTGTGCCCCAGGTATGTATTTGCCTGATCTGAGCAGCTGCAGCCTGGAAGGCTGTTTAGATCTGCCGGACAAAATATTTTCCTCCTTGGCTGTGCTTGCACAATCGATCCATATTAACCTCTGTAGGGTCGTCTCACAGGTTTCCTGTATTATAGACAACCCCATAGCAGTCCACAGGAGGTTACCTAAAATAACAACTGCCCTGTATTGACCAGCTCAACCCAAAACCCATCACAGGATCACAGCTGGCTTCTTATTTGGAGACTCCAGCAGTGGTCCCTCCACCGGAATTAAGTGTTTTAATGGTTATCGGGCAGTGCAGAGGTTGATGAGTGGAATACATGCAATCATCAAAGACAATTGGCAACAAGGTCATTCTGTTTTCTTCCTCAATTTTTTTTAGGGTCATGGAGAACCCCAAGATGTGTTTGTGAAAGTTGCTGGAGGGCCCAGTCCACAGATCAAGAAGTTCTTTATTGTTCTTTATACGTAAGTCATCCTAAGTGCTATTGACTAATATTGCAATTTTCTATAACCAATGCCTGCTTTTGGGGTTCAGAGGGGAAATAATCTGGGGATACATAACTACAGATTCCCATGTTTTTGAGGTTGGCCTCTGCTGGAGTTACTCACCTTGGGATCATGGAGAATATACAGACTCATTCAGCAGGAAGTAATAATCAGCACATCCCTTCTATGACATCACTGCCTTATCAAGGAAGTACCATACAACCTCATTGGGATATCTTATGAGGGAAGTGCCAAACTCCCCCATTGGGATAACTTATGGAGGAGGTACCATACTTCCCCATTGGGATATCTTATGGAGGAGGTACCGTACTTCCTCATTGGGATATCTTATGGAGGAGGTACCGTACTTCCCCATTGGGATATCTTATGGAGGAGGTACCGTACTTCCTCATTGGGATATCTTATGGAGGAGGTACCATACTTCGTCATTGGGATATCTTATGGAGGAGGTACCGTATTTCCCCATTGGGATATCTTATGAAGAAGGTACAATACTTAGTCATTGGGATATCATATGAAGGAGGTACCATACTTCCTCATTGGGGTATCTCATGAAGGAGTACAATAGTTAGTCATTGGGATATCTTATGAAGGAGGTACCATACTTCATCATTGGGATATCTTATGAAGGAGGTACCATACTTCATCATTGGGATATCTTATGAAGGAGTTACTGTATTTCCCCATTGGGATATCTTATGAAAGAGGTACGATACTTAGTCATTGGGATATCTTATGAAGGAAGTAGCATACTTCCCCATTGGGGTATCTTATGAAGGAGGTACCTTACTTCCCCATTGGGGTATCTTATGAAAGAGGTACCATACTTCCCCATTGGGATATCTTATGAAGGAGGTATGATACCCCCCCATTGGGATATCTTATGAAGCAAGTATCGTACTTCCTCTTTGGGATATCACTCAGTAATAAATATACTACTTTGTTATCAGGTCAATGACATCACAGGGTGGGGATTATCACTATTTTGCTTCCCATGACTTCAAAAGCAGTATCTCCATTGGAACCTGCTGGTAGCCTGGAGGTTACCCAATAGGAGGCAGTTGGTGCTGTCTTTGGGTTCAGGCTTACGTTATAGACCTGGTCAGTGGTGCCTTGTACCAGTTTGTACAAGTTCATTAATACACCAGACGAATCATATATTGAGTGATTATCGACTCCAATCTACTAAACACCCGGTGGGGCAGATTGTTCATTAATCGCTGATCTCTAACCACTGACTGATCTCCTTTAGTCTCATTTGTCCCTAGGAAGTCTCCATCTGTGCATACACCCATCAGTCTGTAAGGGTAAATAGTGCCAACCTAGGGGGGCTTGCCAGGAGACAATTGCAGATTCCCTGAAAAAGCACTGAGCCAATTCTCTGAGAAGGGAATTACGTTTCTAGGGAGCAATCTGTACAGTTACCAAGTATCTAACACCTCCAGCATTGCCAAGGTTTCATTGTTCCAAGGATTAAAGAAAGTGAAGTTTTACAAAGCTGCTAAATATTTTACATATTTTGGTTTATATTGATCCTCTCCAAAACTTGATACTTAAAGAGGAACTGCAGTCTGCTGGCATAATTTGTAATAAAAATATCTTTGCCATTCTGAAGCTTCCCTCCAACCACTTTGCATATTATATTATATATACTGTGATTCTGTACTCGCCAAATACGCTGCAGAAATCTCCCTCCATTGAGTCTGGCTGCAACCATTTTAACTGTGGGCAGCTGAAACTGCTGTCTGTTCACTTCCTGGATTTACACAGACACACAGAGGCACACCTCCAGCTCTGCAGTTCTCATTGGCCCTCATCATGAGGGAGCTGCCAAGTATGTAGCTCTGGGAATTTTCCTCCTGAGAATAGCAGTGCACTTCCTGGTATGTGAGGGTGCCTAGGCCCTCCTGTACCTACAACCGCTTGGCTGTATATCAGCAGGAAGAGATCTCAGGCACTGCTGCCTCTGGCCTCGAGAGATTTGGTGATGTCACCACTGTGCTGCTCAATGTTCTCCTTGCTGAAGGCTGTGGCTTAAGGAAGCAAAGCCCTGCCTCTACCAAGATGGCCGCCTCCATATAGCGACAGTGCAGAACAAGGCATGGTAAGCCAGTAATGCAGGAGCGATGAGCTGCAGGGAGGTCACAGGCACTACTGGTGAATAGTCCCTTGGTCTCTGTTGGCCTTTTTTTTTGTACACAACTTCCAGAGTTCAGTTCCCCTTTAAATTTGGATTACTAGACTCAGCTTTCTCTGGATCATAGATTGTTCTACTTTCCTCGCTGCATATTATCCTGGTGGACTTTTCTGTTTTTACATTAAGTAACAGTTGATATTTAGAAGTTTGTACAGGTCACAACGCACCTCTGAAAATAACAGTTTGCAGGACTCAGCAACACGGAAAATAGGCCAAATGATAACTTCACCACTTAGAAGGGGAATAACCGGCCATTAAATCAAGTTGTCTGTTCCCGCCACAAAACATCTGCCTGACGGGAAAGGTTAGAGAACGTAAATTTAGAACCGATCGACAAACTAACGTCACCTGCTAATCCGAGAGTACCTGTACCTCCTGTACTGACCATCCTTTACTTAAAGGAAACGTACAATGTAGAATGGCCTTTTGTCAATTTTATTCAACTTAAATGAAGACATTTTCATGTTTCACAAAAGAGAACATACAAAAACAGGCAGTCTTTTCACATTTCATGTATTGTGTATATACACTATATTTTCAAAAGTATTGGGGCACATGAACTTTAATGACATCCCAGTCTTAGTCCGTAGGGTTCAATATTGAGTTGGCTCCGCCCTTTGCAGCTATAACAGCTTCAATTCTTCTGGGAAGGCCGTCCACAAGGTGTGTCTATGGGAATGTTTGACCATTCTTCCAGAAGAGCATTTGTGAGGTCAGGCACTGATGTTGGATGAGAAGGGCCCAGCCCGCAGTCTCCGCTCTAATTCATCCCAAAGGTGTTCTATCGGGTTGAGGTCAGGACTCTGTGCAGGGCAGTCAAGCACCTCCACCCCAAACTCGCTCATCCTTGTCTTTATGGACCTTGCTCTTCCCACTGACTACCAATGTAAGGAACATTCTTCCCACTGATCACCAATGTAAGGAACATTCTTCCCACTGATCACCAATGTAAGGAGCATTCTTCTCACTGATCACTAATATAAGGGACATTCTTCCCACTGATCACCAATGTAAGGAACATTCTTCTCACTGATCACCAATGTAAGGGACATTCTTCTCACTGATCACCAATGTAAGGAACATTCTTCTCACTGATCACCAATGTAAGGAACATTCTTCTCACTGATCACCAATGTAAGGAACATTCTTCTCACTGATCACCAATGTAAGGAACATTCTTCTCACTGATCACCAATGTAAGGAACATTCTTCTCACTGATCACCAATGTAAGGAACATTCTTCTCACTGATCACCAATGTAAGGAACTTTCTTCTCACTGATCACCAATGTAAGGAACATTCTTCTCACTGATCACCAATGTAAGGAACATTCTTCTCACTGATCACCAATGTAAGGAACATTCTTCTCACTGATCACCAATGTAAGGAACATTCTTCTCACTGATCACCAATGTAAGGGACATTCTTCTCACTGATCACCAATGTAAGGAACATTCTTCTCACTGATCACCAATGTAAGGAACATTCTTCTCACTGATCACCAATGTAAGGAACATTCTTCTCACTGATCACCAATGTAAGGAACATTCTTCTCACTGACCACCAATGTAAGGGACATTCTTCCCACTGACCCCTGATGGACTAATCTTAGTAGGGGTTCCCCAAGACCTAAAAATTATTACAAGGGTTCCTCTGGGGTAGGAAGATGGACAAAGACTGGCTTGGGACATCTCCACAACCTATGAAGGAGATCTGCATTATCATGGTGGCTGTTTAGCTTGCCTCTACGACAGTTAATAATTTTTTTATTATATAATATTTTTAATGTCATTTTTAGCTTTTAACTAAGTAAATTCTCTAAATTTTCCTGTTTAAAGTTTTTCTTTCTGGTTTTAAAGAAGCCCCAATCTTTAGAATATTAATCTTGTCTTTAGCGCGGCCCCCCCCGAACACCCTTGCGATGGACGTTGCAGTTGTGCGGCTCTCCTCGGTGATCTATAGTCACGCAGTCGTATATTTCTGTGACCGTTACATTTTTTTCAGCTTCCAAATGAATTTATTGATATTTGCGGCCTGCCTCTGCGTTTTCTCAGCGCACGGCATATTTATTTTCTTTATTGTCTGCATCCAATTTCCATTAAATAAGAATATCTTGGGTGAAGTCTGAGAAAAGTAATGGGCTGTCTTCCCCTTTTCATTGTGTCGCGTTTTATGGCGCCGCAAATTCAGCCGGAAACAAGTTTATAAAAGAGCCAATAAAAACGTCAGTGCCAAGTACCTTGTTTTATGGCGGGCTCGGTGTTTGGTACGAAGATAAACAGCCGGCATTACATGGTTAATTGTTTAATTTTGTTAGCGCTCAGATATCATATACCAATCGGCTGAAATATCTCCTGGAAATTTATAGAGCCAAGGTGAGTCTAAGCAAACGCCATCATAATTATAATCAGGTTTTCTTCTTGTAAACCAGGGCTCTGCAAACTGTTTGCCTTTTCTCCTGCATCATGGTGGGCGGGCAACTCTAACACAGCAAGCTCTCTTCTGCTTTCATTTGGACATTTTTCAGCAGTGATATCCAACTGATGATGTAGACCGCATGTGTCAAACACAAGGCTCAGGGGCCGACTCCGGCCCGCCAGGCCATTTCATGTGGCCCTCGCACCTCTCCTGCAGCTGCGGCACCCCTCTAGTCTGCGCCCAAACCTTGTCTCAGCAGTCGGCAGCAGAGAGAAGGACAGAACTCCTCCTACAGATCCTGCGCTTCTCTGTGCAGCCGCTCAGAGGCCCATCTATGCAACCCCCCTCGTCTTGACATTTAACAGCAGAGAGAAGGATAGAACTCCTCCTACAGATCCTGCACTTCTCTGTGCAGCTGCTGAGAGGCTCATCTAAGCCCCCCCCCCCGTCTCGACATTCAACAGCAGAGAGAAGGATAGAACTTCTCCTACAGATCCTGCACTTCTCTGTGTAGCTGCTGAGAGGCTCTTCTAAGCCCCCCCCCCCCTCGACATTCAACAGCAGAGAGAAGGATAGAACTCCTCCTACAGATCCTGCAGCTCTCTGTGCAGCTGCAGCACCCCCTCCTCTCCGTCTCCTCTGGTCTCAGTATTCGGCAGCTGACCTTCCTGCAGCAGCTGAGAGGCTCGTCTCTGCCACCTCTGTGGCTCATCTCATCTTATAGTGTTTTTTTGCTTTAAAAGTGTATTTTTTCCAAAATAAAAATTCCAAAGCACAAATACCACGTGACATTAAAAAATTGCAACGATTGCCATTTTATTCTCTAGGGTCTCTGCTTAAAAAAAATATACATAATGTTTTGGGGGGTTCTAAGTAATTTTCTAGCAAAGAATACAGATTTTTTTTTAAAAAGTGGTAATGCCAGTATTAGGGGTCCTCTCTGTAGGGCTCATCCACTGAATACATGTATATAGCAGTGGGGTGAGGGCTCTGCGGTAAGCTGGGATTTGTAGGCATTAGAGGGTTGCGGCTTATCTAACCCAGACAGGATGTGATTGGATAAACGACTGTCACTTTATTTTCTCTGTCATTTATTTTCTATCAGTCCTCATCACTCGGCCCTGCTGGCCAGCAAAAAATAAACACCTAATAAAACCCATTTCTATTTCTTTACTAAACAGAAGTCTCAGTTGATTTACATTGTAATTCATTTAAATAGAAGCTTCTTATCACTCAGGCTGCATCTACAGTTCTGGTCCTACTCTAATGGATGGGAGTAGCAGCATTGTGACATCATCAGTGATATATGGGATTAGCAGCATTGTGACATCATCAGAGATATATGGGAGTAGCAGCATTGTGACATCATCAGTGATATATGGGAGTAGCAGCATTGTGACATCATCAGAGATATATGGGAGTAGCAGCATTGTGACATCATCAGTGATATTTGGGAGTCGCAGCATTGTGACATCATCAGTGATATATGGGAGTCGCAGCATTGTGACATCATCAGTGATATTTGGGAGTCGCAGCATTGTGACATCATCAGTGATATATGGGAGTAGCAGCATTGTGACATCATCAGTGATATATGGGAGTCGCAGCATTGTGACATCATCAGTGATATATGGGAGTCGCAGCATTGTGACATCATCAGTGATATTTGGGAGTAGCAGCATGGTGACATCATCAGTGATATATGGGAGTAGCAGCATGGTGACATCATCAGTGATATATGGGAGTCGCAGCATTGTGACATCATCATCAGTGATATATGGGAGTAGCAGCATTGTGACATCATCAGTGATATATGGGAGTAGCAGCATTGTGATATCATCACTGATATATGGGAGTAGCAGCATTGACATCATTATCAGTGATATATGGGAGTAGCAGCATTGTGACATCATCATCAGTGATATATGGGAGTAGCAGCATTGTGACATCATCAGTGATATATGGGGGTAGCAGCATTGTGACATCATCAGTGATATATGGGGGTAGCAGCATTGTGACATCATCAGTGATATATGGGAGTAGCAGCATTGTAACATCATCAATGATATATGGGAGTAGCAGCATTGTGACATCATCAGTGATATATGGGAGTAGCAGCATTGTGACATCATCAGTGATATATGGGAGTAGCAGCATTGTGACATCATCATCCATGATATATGCGATTAATTCATGTTATCTGACACAGGGACCGATGGCTGGCAGCTCCAATCCAGGTCTGGCAGATCTACATCCATTCCCTGAAGAGGGTGGACCTCAGCTGTGTAACCGGTCAGCTCACGCAAATGTCTCTGGTCCTTCGAGGGACGCAAGTGGTGCGCAAAGTCAGAGCGTACACGTCTCACCCGCATGAACTGAAGGTCAGTCATTTCTACTTCACTCCAATTATACATTAAAAGGGACATCGGGCCTGTCTGCCGAATGCCTGTAACTTCTTCACCTAACCGTCCCACTTGCTACATTTCCACATTTCCTTATTGTTCTATCCCAGGGGCCTCCAAACCTATGAAACAAAGGCCAGTTTATTGTTCTTTAGACATTAGGAGGGTCATACTGTGGCCAGTGGGAGTAGAAATTGTCTCATGTTTGGTATTATGGGAGGAATAGTGCCCCATCATTGGTGTCAGTGGGAGGAATAGTACCCCATCATTGGTGTCAGTGGGAGGAATAGTGCCCCATCATTGGTGTCAGTGGGTGGAATAATGCCCCATCATTGGTGTCAGTGGGAGGAATAGTGCCCCATCATTGGTGTCAGTGGGAGGAATAGTGCCCCATCATTGGTGTCAGTGGGAGGAATAGTGCCCCATCATTGGTGTCAGTGGAAGGAATAGTGCCCCATCATTGGTGTCAGTGGGAGGAATAGTGCCCCATCATTGGTGTCAGTAGAAGGAATAGTGCCCTATCATTGGTGTCAGTGGGAGGAATAGTGTCCCATCATTGGTGTCAGTAGGAGGGATAGTGCCCCATCATTGGTGTCAGTAGAAGGAATAGTGCCCCATCATTGGTGTCAGTAGAAGGAATAGTGCCCTATCATTGGTGTCAGTGGGAGGAATAGTGCCCCATCATTGGTGTCAGTAGGAGGGATAGTGCCCCATCATTGGTGTCAGTAGAAGGAATAGTGCCCCATCATTGGTGTCAGTAGAAGGAATAGTGCCCCATCATTGGTGTCAGTAGAAGGAATAGTGCCCTATCATTGGTGTCAGTGGGAGGAATAGTGCCCCATCATTGGTGTCAGTAGGAGGGATAGTGCCCCATCATTGGTGTCAGTAGAAGGAATAGTGCCCCATCATTGGTGTCAGTAGAAGGAATAGTGCCCTATCATTGGTGTCAGTGGGAGGAATAGTGCCCCATCATTGGTGTCAGTAGGAGGGATAGTGCCCCATCATTGGTGTCAGTGGGAGGAATAGTGCCCCATCATTGGTGTCAGTAGGAGGGATAGTGCCCCATCATTGGTGTCAGTAGAAGGAATAGTGCCCCATCATTGGTGTCAGTAGAAGGAATAGTGCCCAATCGTTGGTATTAGTGGGAAGAATAGAGACCCATTGTTGATGTGAGTGGGAGGAATAGTACCCCATTATTGGTATCAGTGGGAGGAAAATTACCTCATCGTTGGTGTCAGTAGGAGGAATAGTGCCCCATCATTGGTGTCAGTGGGAGGAATAGTGCCCCATCATTGGTGTCAGTAGAAGGAATAGTGCCCCATCATTGGTGTCAGTAGAAGGAATAGTGCCCCATCATTGGTGTCAGTAGGAGGGATAGTGCCCCATCATTGGTGTCAGTAGGAGGGATAGTGCCCCATCATTGGTGTCAGTAGAAGGAATAGTGCCCAATCGTTGGTATTAGTGGGAAGAATAGAGACCCTTTGTTGATGTGAGTGGGAGGAATAGTACCCCATTATTGGTATCAGTGGGAGGAAAATTACCTCATCGTTGGTGTCAGTAGGAGGAATAGTGCCCCATCATTGGTGTCAGTAGGAAGAATAGTGCCCCATCATTGGTGTCAGTAGGAGGGATAGTGCCCCATCATTGGTGTCAGTAGGAGGGATAGTGCCCCATCATTGGTATCAGCGGAAGGAATATTACCTCATCATTGGTGTCAGTAGGAAGAATAGTGCCCCATCATTGGTGTCAGTAGGAGGGATAGTGCCCCATCATTGGTGTCAGTGGGAGGAATATTACCTCATCATTGGTGTCAGTAGGAGGGATAGTGCCCCATCATTGGTGTCAGTAGGAGGGATAGTGCCCCATCATTGGTGTCAGTAGGTGGGATAGTGCCCCATCATTGTTTCACCCCAAACTCGCTCATCCATGTCTTTATGGACCTTGGTTTGTGCACTGGTGCTCAGTCATGTTGGAACAGGAAGGGGCCGTCCCCAAACTGTTCCCACAAAGTTGGGAGCGTGAAATTGTCCAAAATGTCTTGGTATGCTGACTCCTTAAGAGTTCCCTTCATTGGAACTAAGGGGGCCAAGCCCAACCCCTGAAAAACAACCCCCACACCATAATCCCCCCTCCCCCCCACACACCATAATCCCCCCTCCCCCCCACACACCATAATCCCCCCTCCCCCCCACACACCATAATCCCCCCTCCACCAAATGATTAGGAGCAGTGCACAAAGCAAGGTCCATAAAGACATGGATGAGCGAGTTTGGGGTGGAGGAACTTGACTGTCCTGGTCTCAATCTGACAGAACATCTTTGGGATGAATTAGAGCGGAGACTGCGAGCCAGGCCTTCTCATCCAACATCAGTGCCTGACCTCACAAATGCTCTTCTGGAAGAATGGTCAAACATTCCCATAGACACCCTCCTAAACCTTGTGGACGGCCTTCCCAGAAGAGGTGAAGCTGTTATAGCTGCAAAGGGCGGAGCCAACTCAATATTGAACCCTACGGACTAAGACTGGGATGTCATTAAAGTTCATGTGTGTGTAAAGGCAGGCGTCCCAATACTTTTGACAATATAGTGTATGTGAGATAGGGACCTTAGATTGTAAGCTCCTGGGTGTGGGGACTGATGTAAATGTACAGCATGTAAAGCACTGTGTAAACTGTCAGCACTAAATATCTACCTGTAATGATAAATAATAACACCACACAGTTAAGTCATCTCTGCTCACTCTGCTCTCTCCACCTACCAGCAGATCACCTCTCAGTACAGACTGATTGGCTCTCAGTGCTGCCCCTCCCTCTCCTGTAGTGCTGTGAATGGTCTGGAGGCTGGCCACATAAGTTGAATGTAAAATTAAATGTTATTGCGATGATTGGTGTATTTTATTATCCTCCCAGAATTCAGTTGAACCCTTTGTGTGGTGTATAGGTGGATCCCAGTGACGTGTTTATTCTCCCGCCGAACGGCATCCAAGACCTTCACATCGCTGTGCGCCCCAACAAAGCCGGCAGCAGATTCATCTACCTCAACCTGGTAGACGTTGACCAGCATCAGCTGGTAGCCTCCTGGTTGGTCTGTGTAGTGAGCCGGAATCCCGTTATTTCTAAGGTGAGCCGCGGATTTCAATGTTCTTTTAAATTGAATTTAAATATCGGGAACCATATCTGCGTTGTGTGCCTTTAATTGGTTGTCACTCCCGGTGTGATTTAAAGAAACTGTGCATTTGCTATTTTATTTTCCATTTATATACTGTATACACTGCACACATCATTACAGATTCTGACCTGCTTCTGCTCTGTAAATTCTGAGAGAGGCCCATAAATGTAAAGCTGACTGTAGAAACACACATTTTTTCATAACATCAAAGCCAGATGGCAGGTATTACTATAGTTTTTAGAGTTTAGAGTACTAGGGGTATAGGTTGGAACCTCTTTTAGGTATTCATTGCCATCTGTGACTCTGTTGGGGAGAGTTCTCCTTGTTGAGTACCTCAGTGACATCCTGGTAAGAAATGTGGAGAATAGGGTCACCAGGACAGGAGGACACCCACTGCAAGAAAACCTCACCAATGGGGACAGGCTAGGGTGGGACTTACAAAGTCTTACCAAACAAATTGGAGAAGATGACACCATGTGGGCCAAGATGGCCGCTTGAAGCCCATCACAGGGGACAACCTAGTCTTCAATGAGCTCCTGCCAGACTGAGAACGAGGCCTAGCTCCCTCTTCGGGTCTACAGACCTATTGCAACACAATAGAGGAAGGTGGAAAAATGGGAGTAGACAACGCCATGTTGGCCAAGATGGCCGCTTGGAGCCCATCACAGGGGACAACCTAGTCCTCCATGAGCTCCTGCCAAACTGAGAACGAGGCCTAGCTCCCTCTTCGGGTCTACAGACCTATTGCAACACAATAGAGGAAGGTGAAAAAATGGGAGTAGACAACGCCATGTTGGCCAAGATGACCACCTGCAGCCCATGACGGGACAACCTAGTCCTCAACATGCTCCTGCCAATGAGCTCTTGCCAAACAGAGGAAGCAACACAGCACCCTCTTCGGTAAATTCTTTTAGGTATTAATTTCCATCTGTGGCTCTGTCGGGGAGATTTCTCCTCATTGAGTGCCTCAGTGACATCCTATTAAGAATAGTGGAAAATGAGGTCACCAGGACAGGAGAGCACACAAAGCAAGAAAACCTAACTGCCATCCCAGCACCTAAACTGTGTCTTTGCCCCCATTGGAGGAAAAAGAGGGTTTGGGACTTTAAATGAGGTAGATCTAGCATGGCTAAAAGATGAGTCAATGTAACAAGACATGTTTTATTCATTAAAAAACATGACATGGCCATATGAGTACAAAAATAGTAAATAAGCATAACAATCACATATTATTGACCAGATATTCATAAAAACAATCATAGCAACTTGGAGATGACATATTGAGGTATCGGACAATTGTCCATAGTAAATAATCGCTTAAAAAGCAGCATGGTGGGGTATCTTGGGAGTGGATGAAATAAAACCATCTAAAAAGAAAATGGTGCAACAAAACTTTTTGTGGTTTCCTACCACATCATCAGGGGCGAGTGCACCAATGTCCCCATAGGAGAGGCTTCCCATCGCTTCCTGTCCCTCTGACTCTCACATTGCCCGTTCATTGATACAATCTCTCCAATGGGGACAGACTTACAAAGAGTATCACCAAAAAATGGGAGTAGATGACACCATGTTGGCCAAGATCGCCACCTGGAACCCATCGCAGGGGACGACCTAGTCCTCAATAAACTCCTGCCAGACTGAGAAAAAGGCCTAGCTCCCTCTTCGGGTCTACAGACCTATTGCAACACAATAGAGGAAATGTCAAAAACCATGAAATCAGGCCGAGACAGAAGTACAGTTAAATCACACTAGTTTAATAATAAATGTAAAAAGAACAAACGTAGTCAAAACATAGTCAAAGTTCAGTAACCGGAACGGATAGTCAGCCAAGCCAGAAGTCAGGGAACAATGTAGTGGAACAGCAAGCAGGATCTGGAGCCAGAAGGGATGTCAGCAAAGCAAGTCTTGAATAGGATCGCAGGAGATAGTTTCTGTGATGTTGACCAAGGCGAAGGGCAGGACAACTTAGGTAGGCAGGACTGACGAGCAGGATATCATCAACAGCTGAGTAACTGTCTAGAGATAGGAGCTGGCAATTAGCCGACAGCTGAGTGGCCAGCTCAGAGAAGGAAGGGCTGAGCCCAACCCTGGCAGGAAAGTGGGAAAAAAGGGAGTAGACAACACCATGTTGGCCAAGATGACCACCTGCAGCCCATGACAGGGGACAACCTAATCCTCAACATGCTCCTGCCAGCCTGAGAAAGTGACACAGGACCCTCTTCAGGGATGCAGACATATTGGAAAACCATGGAGGAAAGTGGGAAAATGGCAGTAGAGGACACCATGTTGGCCAAGATGACCACCTGGAGCCCATGACAGGGGACATCCTAGTCCTCAACATTCTCCTGCCAGCTGGAGAAAGTAACACAGTGCCCTCTTCGGGCATGAAGACATATTGCAACACAATGGAGGAAAGTGGAAAAATAGCGCTAGACACGTAGGCTTATCTAATTGGAATAGCTGTCTTAAAGTACTGATGTTGATGTAAATCATGGGTGCTCAACCCGTGGCCCTCCAACTGTTGAGAAACTACAAGTCCCATCATGCCCCGGTCTTTGGGAGTCATGCTTGTACCTGTCAATCTTGCAATGCCTCATGGGACATGGGTAGTTCTGCAACAGCTGGAGGGCCACAGGTTGAGCACCCATGATGTAAAGGATTTGGTTTCTGGGCAGGCAGCTTCTACACCCCAGAGGATCTCCACAGTCACCTTGGCTTGTAATGTAACAAAAACTGAAATTGAAGAGCCACACCATGGCTAAGAGGTCCAGATACAACTTTACTCTGATAAATCAAAGATAAATCAAATAAAGTATCCAACTTCTTTTGGCGGTCCAAGAGGGCCCCCTCTTCTCCAGGGCTAGAAAAATATGAGCACCTCTCCATATCAATCCAATATCACCATCCCCTCCTCAGGGTCATATTTAAAAAAGAAAAAGGGAGTAGATCACACCACATTGGCCAAGATGGCAACCTGGAGCCAATGACGGGGTACAACCTAATCCTCAACGAGCTCCTGCCAGCCTGAGGAAACCACACAGTGCCCTCTTCAGGTGACCACACATATTGCAACACTATGGAGGAAAGTGGAAAAACGGGAGTAGACGACATCACGTTGGCCAAGATGACCACCTGCAGTTCATGACAGGGGACAGCCTCGTCCTTAACAAGCTCCTGCTAGCCTGAGAAAGTGATAGAGTGCCCTCTTCAGGTTGGCGAACATATCACAACGCCATGGAGGAAGGTGGAAAAGTAACACTGGACCCGTAGCATTATCTCACTGGTATAGCTGTCTTAAAGTATGGATGTAAGTGATCCGGGTCCTGGACAGGCAGCTTCTACACCCCCGGGGATCTCCACAGTCTCCTTGGCTTGTAATGTAACAAAAATGGGAATTGAAGAGCCCACACCATGGCTAAGAGGTCCAGATACAACTTTACTCTGATAAAAGTCAAGGGGGCAAATAAAAAAAGTAGCCAATGCGTTTCGGCGGTCCAAGAGGCCCCCTCTTCACCAAGGCTAGAAAAAAAATATGAGGACCTCTCCATATCAATACAATACCCCCTCTTTGGGGTCATATTTTTTTTTTTAAATAGGGAGTAGATGGCAACTTGGAGCCCATGAGAGGGGACAACCTCATCCTCGACAAGCTCCTGCCAGCCTGAGGAAGCCACACAGTGCCCTCTTCAGGTCAGCAGACATATTGCAACACCATGCAGAAATGTGGAAAAATGGGAGTAGAGGACACCACGTTGGCCAAGATAAACACCTGCAGCCCATGACAAGGGACAACCTAATCCTCAACAAGCTCCTGCCAGCCCGAGGAAGCCACACAGTGCCCTCTTCAGGTCAGCAGACATATTGCAACCCAACCTGCCCCTGCTTTGCCCAAAACAAAAGGATAAATCTGAAGCTGAGCTTTAATTTACATTTTATTGTATCAGTTTTATCTTTTTCTAGTGAAGGTGAAGTTCTTCTCTAACACTTGAACCGTGCATCTATCCCAGTTCAGCACGGGAGGCTGTGTGTAGTATTTGGCAGCAGAGGAGCGTTGGTAATCTAGAAGAAGATAATTGTCTATGAAGTTATAGGACATTAGTGCCCATCACATGGCCATCCATCATCCAGGCTTCCTTCCAGCTTTACTGCCCTCTCATGGACCGTCATGTAAAGTTTCCAACGTTTGGATGGAAAACTTTCTCTGTTCTCTGACAGTGTTTAATGAGCTCTTAATGGGCAGCCATTCATATTCATAGCTATCCTCCGAGTTTTTAATCTCCGCTGGTTTATTAAAACCATCAGACGCCGAGTCCTGGAATGTACTTGTGGCCTTTATAAGAGTCATAATGTTCCAACAGCAAAATGAAGATTCTAATTGAGCGCAGAATGGAAGCGGAATGTTTATTTGTAATATACCGATATTGGAGAAATGAAAGGTGAATGCTACCTGTATAATGTTCCTAAAAAGCACGGATTTTATATTAAAGCTCTTTCAATCCATAGAACGCATATGTGCGGTTGCAAAGAGGGCGAGCTTTATCGCCCACGTGCTGCACATGTGCGTTCATGGGAGGAAGATGTAACTGTGCCGCAGAGCGCCATAGCAACAATTGGTTGTGTTTTTCCTTCAGCTAAATATTGGCTGTGGCTTAAAGGGATGCAGAGTTCAGAGGTCAGTAGTAAGTGAGGCAGAGTTCAGAGGTCAGTAGTAGTTGAAGCAGAGTTCAGAGGTCAGTAGTAGGTGAAGCAGAGTTCAGAGGTCAGTAGTAAGTGAGGCAGAGTTCAGAGGTCAGTAATAGGTGAGGCAGAGTTCAGAGGTCAGTAGTAGGTGAGGCAGAGTTCAGGGGTCAGTAGTAAGTGAGGCAGAGTTCAGAGGTCAGTAGTAGTTGAAGCAGAGTTCAGAGGTCAGTAGTAGGTGAGGCAGAGTTCAGAGGTCAGTAGTAAGTGAGGCAGAGTTCAGAGGTCAGTAGTAGGTGAAGCAGAGTTCAGAGGTCAGTAGTAGGTGAAGCAGAGTTCAGAGGTCAGTAGTAGGTGAGGCAGAGTTCAGGGGTCAGTAGTAAGTGAGGCAGAGTTCAGAGGTCAGTAATAGGTGAGGCAGAGTTCAGAGGTCAGTAGTAGGTGAGGCAGAGTTCAGGGGTCAGTAGTAAGTGAGGCAGAGTTCAGAGGTCAGTAGTAGTTGAAGCAGAGTTCAGAGGTCAGTAGTAAGTGAAGCAGAGTTCAGAGGTCAGTAGTAGGTGAGGCAGAGTTCAGAGGTCAGTAGTAAGTGAGGCAGAGTTCAGAGGTCAGTAGTAAGTGAGGCAGAGTTCAGAGGTCAGTAGTAAGTGAGGCAGAGTTCAGAGGTCAGTAGTAGGTGAGGCAGAGTTCAGAAGTCAGTAGTAAGTGTGGCAGAGTTCAGAGGTCAGTAGTAAGTGAGGCAGAGTTCAGAGGTCAGTAGTAGGTGAAGCAGAGTTCAGAGGTCAGTAGTAGGTGAAGCAGAGTTCAGAGGTCAGTAGTAGGTGAGGCAGAGTTCAGGGGTCAGTAGTAAGTGAGGCAGAGTTCAGAGGTCAGTAATAGGTGAGGCAGAGTTCAGAGGTCAGTAGTAGGTGAGGCAGAGTTCAGGGGTCAGTAGTAAGTGAGGCAGAGTTCAGAGGTCAGTAGTAGTTGAAGCAGAGTTCAGAGGTCAGTAGTAGGTGAGGCAGAATTCAGAGGTCAGTAGTAGGTGAGGCAGAGTTCAGAGGTCAGTAGTAAGTGAGGCAGAGTTCAGAGGTCAGTAGTAAGTGAGGCAGAGTTCAGAGGTCAGTAGTAAGTGAAGCAGAGTTCAGAGGTCAGTAGTAAGTGAAGCAGAGTTCAGAGGTCAGTAGTAAGTGAAGCAGAGTTCAGAGGTCAGTAGTAGGTGAGGCAGAGTTCAGAGGTCAGTAGTAAGTGAAGCAGAGTTCAGAGGTCAGTAGTAAGTGAGGCAGAGTTCAGAGGTCAGTAGTAGGTGAGGCAGAGTTCAGAAGTCAGTAGTAAGTGAGGCAGAGTTCAGAGGTCAGTAGTAAGTGAAGCAGAGTTCAGAGGTCAGTAGTAAGTGAGGCAGAGTTCAGAGGTCAGTAGTAGGTGAGGCAGAGTTCAGAAGTCAGTAGTAAGTGAGGCAGAGTTCAGAGGTCAGTAGTAAGTGAGGCAGAGTTCAGAGGTCAGTAGTAGGTGAGGCAGAGTTCAGAGGTCAGTAGTAAGTGAGGCAGAGTTCAGAGGTCAGTAGTAGGTGAGGCAGAGTTCAGAGGTCAGTAGTAAGTGAGGCAGAGTTCAGAGGTCAGTAGTAGGTGAGGCAGAGTTCAGAAGTCAGTAGTAAGTGAGGCAGAGTTCAGAGGTCAGTAGTAGGTGAGGCAGAGTTCAGAGGTCAGTAGTAGGTGAGGCAGAGTTCAGAGGTCAGTAGTAGGTGAGGCAGAGTTCAGAGGTCAGTAGTAGGTGAGGCAGAGTTCAGAGGTCAGTAGTAAGTGTGGCAAAGTTCAGAGGTCAGTAGTAGGTGAGGCAGAGTTCAGAGGTCAGTAGTAGGTGAGGCAGAGTTCAGAGGTCAGTAGTAAGTGAGGCAGAGTTCAGAGGTCAGTAGTAAGTGAAGCAAAGTTCAGAGGTCAGTAGTAAGTCAGGCAGAGGTCAGTAGTAGGTGAGGCAGGGTTCAGAAGTAAGTGAGGCAGAGTTCAGAGGTCAGTAGTAGGTGAGGTAGGGTTCAAAGGTCAGTAGTAAGTGTGGCAGAGTTCAGAGGTCAGTAGTAAGTGAGGCAGAGTTCAGAGGTCAGTAGTAGGTGAGGCAGAGTTCAGAGGTCAGTAGTAGGTGAGGCAGAGTTCAGAGGTCAGTAGTAGGTGAGGCAGAGTTCAGAGGTCAGTAGTAGGTGAGGCAGAGTTCAGAGGTCAGTAGTAGGTGAGGCAGAGTTCAGAAGTAAGTGAGGCAGAGCTCAGGGGTCAGTAGTAGGTGAAGCAGAGTTCAGAGGTCAGTAGTAGGTGAAGCAGAGTTCAGAGGTCAGTAGTAAGTGTGGCAACGTTCACCCCCAAACCACTGGCATCCCATTCACTTCCAACTGTTGACACCCCCCCAACTAATATGTGAGGTCATATTGGACCCCCCCATCCTGTGCACCGCACACATTGCACCCATGGAGGATAGGCCACTGGTTCTCATACATGTAATGTAGGTCCTTCATCACCCAATGTGACTCCGCTGCATGCCCTGCTGTAGTTGTGTGGGCGGAGCTTATCATGGAGGAGGAGCAGTGGCATCAGAACAGATCACAGGACTGAAACTCTTTGCCTGTATCTCACACTTTGTATATAATCAATAAATAAAAAGTAAAAATGTAATTAAAACGGCGAAGACCTTTTTTTTCCTGTTGCCCCCGGAGTAGGCAGCAGCCCAGTTTGCCTCACCGATAACGACTGACCGGTTAGCGCTGCGCTCATCTCTGCGGTTCCTCAATTCCCTGTAAATATACAGCACAGCCATTATTTTGCATTATGATAAATTGCCGGAGCGCTCTCTCTGAAAAGGGATTATTACCAGCTGACATGTATAATTTTGCTCGGCTGTTCATTGTTAAAACAATTTGAATTAGTATGTCTGGCATTCATTCCTCGGGGAGCCGCAATGAAACATTACAATGTGAAAATATTAAAGCTCTCCTGTAATTTGTTTCTGAAAGTGCTGTGCGTGCCGGATCCTCCGCCACTAATGGAAATAGATTAACGAGCTGAGGAGCGTGCACAGCCGCTACGTGGGCTTCTACGGCCGGACCGCTACTTATCTGCTCTGCTTCCAACCACTCATTACATCCGACCCGCGATCAGATGGGAACGTTATAGAAATGTCTTCCTCAGATCCCATTACTGAGGGTTCAAATCCTTTCTTCCCTGGAGAAAATGCTGCTCTGGGCTCCCTACTGACCAGTCATGTGATTTATGTTGAAGGGGCGGGTCAGAGGTCACATTGGCTGAACTTCCCACATTTTATTTAATGATTACTTTATAATATTATTATTTTATAAAAATTGTTATTTAATAATATTTTTATTCAATTGTTATTTTAATTTCAGAATATTATTATTTGATAAATATTTCATTTAATGATTATTGCATACTATTATTATTTAAATTTTATTTAATGATTACTTTATAATATTATTATTTTATAAAAAATTATTTAATGGTTATTTTATAATATCTTTATTCAATTGTTATTTTAATTTCAGAATATTATTATTTGATAAATATTTCATTTAATGATTATTGCATACTATTATTATTTAAATTTTATTTAATGATTACTTTATAATATTATTATTTTATAAAAAATTATTTAATGGTTATTTTATAATATTTTTATTCAATGATTATTTTAATTTCAGAATATTATTATTTGATAAATATTTCATTTAATGATTATTGTATACTATTATTATTTAAATTTTATTTAATGATTACTTTATAATATTATTATTTTATAAAAAATGATTTAATGGTTATTTTATAATATTTTTATTCAATGATTATTTTAATTTCAGAATATTATTATTTGATACATATTTCATTTAATGATTATTGTATACTATTATTATTTAAATTTTATTTAATGATTACTTTATAATATTATTATTTTATAAAAAATGATTTAATGGTTATTTTATAATATTTTTATTCAATGATTATTTTAATTTCAGAATATTATTATTTGATACATATTTCATTTAATGATTATTGTATACTATTATTATTTAAATTTTATTTAATGATTACTTTATAATATTATTATTTTATAAAAAATGATTTAATGGTTATTTTATAATATTTTTATTCAATGATTATTTTAATTTCAGAATATTATTATTTGATAAATATTTCATTTAATGATTATTGTATACTATTATTATTTAAATTTTATTTAATGATTACTTTATAATATTATTATTTTATAAAAAATGATTTAATGGTTATTTTATAATATTTTTATTCAATGATTATTTTAATTTCAGAATATTATTATTTGATAAATATTTAATTTAATGATTATTGTATACTATTATTATTTAAATTTTATTTAATGATTACTTTATAATATTATTATTTTATAAAAACTGATTTAATGGTTATTTTATAATATTTTTATTCAATGATTATTTTAATTTCAGAATATTATAACGGTGTTACAACACCAATAATTAAAAAAAAAGAAAACAACAAACATACAATCCAAAATAATTAAAATAATAATATTATACAATCGTTAAATAATAATATTATTGGATAATCATTAAATAATAAATAAATAAATACTAAAAAAATCATTAAATAAAAAAATCATTTCAACGACAACAAAAATATTTTTTTTGTTTTCAAAGGCCTTTGAAATCACAGTTCCCTCCGGAGACAAGGGCTGCAACAAAAGGATCACCTATACCAACCCCTATCAAGCAAAGAAGAGGTACTCCCTCCATACAAACAGAGCGGACCTACTGCAGTTCAAGGAGAACACCTTCGAGGTAACAGCTGCTTTTTTTTTTTAGCCTTTTCTTGCTGATATTTTTTAATGGTGCTTCCACCCAACTTGGCAAATTCAGAGTTTGGCGGACCTGGGTGAGTTTCCTTTATTTCCCGGTACTGACTGGAGGTCAACAGATATCCACAGAATCACATTCTATTAGAAATATGTTAAGACTTACATCATAAAACATTATAGAAAGCTGCTATATGTACAACATGTATATATATTGATCGATTTTCAGATCTACACCTATATTACCAAAAGTATTGAGACGCCTGCCTTTACACACACAAGAACCCCAGTCTTAGTCCGTAGGGTTCAATATTGAGTTGGCTCCGCCCTTTGCGGCTATAACACCTTGAACTCTTCTGGGAAGGCCGTCCACAAGGTTTAGGGGTGTGTGACAGATAGCACCCCCACACCATCTATTGCACCAAACGACGTACAGGTACGACGTTTCACGCAATGGAGCCGCCCTGCTGCAGTATATATATGCGGTGGGCAGTCTTTAAGTGGTTAATATAGTTTCTTTTTTTACATTTTTTTCTTTATTTAACTTTATTACTATTACAAGGGGGGGTAATAAGCCCCCTATGAGATAGCACTGGACAGGGGACAGGTTCTCTTTATGGAGACATCAGGTGTCTATTAGACTCTCTGTGTCTCTCCTCTCCTCCAGTGCAGCTAACCAACTACATTTTGTGCTTGATTAGCTTCATCCACGGCTACAGTAGCTGTGGACCTGGAAGTGATATAATGCAGATTGCCTCCGGGTTCACTTGCCGCAGGGGGGGAGCTCACTGTGGGAGCCATTACTACGGTTCAGTGCTCCCCGGGTGCTGCCGGCAGGTGAGGGAGGGGCACACCTTCATACCCCAATAAAAATGATTGCCACCTGGATCACTTATCTGAATGCCCTTTACACAGTGCCAGGACAAGGTCATGTAGAGCCAATGGGTGAACGTGCCAAACTGCCCCCCCCCCCTCTCAAGGGCAATATGAGATAAGTGTCAACACTGCATGCTTACCCCCTAAGCATAAATCCCCCCTCCTCCCACTACAAATTGTCCCTCTGCTGAAATCTTTGCCCCCCCCATCTCAAATGCCCCTCCCCCAAAAATAATTCACCCCTCCTAGCACCAATCCTCTACCCCTAAAATGTCCCCTCCCAGTATACATAATCTCCTCCCTCCCAGCACACCCCCCCCCACCACCACCAATCTTCTTCCCTCCCCCATCCCCCCTCCCAACACAAATCCATCTAAATCAGCATTCTTGGCACCCCCCAAATTCCCCCTTTCAACACAAATCCCCAATCTCTTTGTGGCCTCCCCACCCCACCTCACATGATATTACAGTTCCCAGGGCAACTGCCCCTCCTGGCCACCCCTGGACTCGGCCCTGCCTTTGCTGGTTCCAAAAATCCACAGGAAGTGCACGGCGGCAGCAGCCCCTTTGTATAGCGCGCCGTTTATACAGTAAGGGCCAGTTCACACCAGATGCAGCTCCGTGCGTTTTTTTCTGCACTAAGGGCCAATTCACACCATGGAAACGCAGGCCGGAATGCGCACCAGATGTTTTTCTGCATGTGCTTTTTTGATGCAGTCCAGTGCGTTTCCCCCCCCCCCCTTTTTTTTCCATGGGTGTTCCAGTGCGTTTTTGGTGAATTTAGGTGCGTTGTGGTGCATTTCTGTGAGTTTTTGATGCTTTTTACAGCGTTCCAGTACAGCCCAGTGCAGGAAAAATGCAGCATGTTCTACTTTTTTTAATGGAACGCACTGGAACTGCAAGCACTGGTCTGAACTGTGCCATTGAAAACCATATAACCTACTTTCTATGCGTTTTTGATGCGCAAAAAAAAAACGCACTGGACTGCATGTGGTGTGAACTGGCCCTTAAAATGCAATGGCTCTAATTCAGACCAATGCGGTCAGTTTCTGGTCAGTTTCTGCACCGGAAACTGACTGCACTGGTGTGAACTAGAGCCATTGGAATACACGGAAAACACTGTGCATGCATTTTTAGTGCAGAAAAAAAAACGCACGCAACCGGATCTGGTGTGAACTGGCACTAGACGTACGTTGGTAGACAAGGGGTTAAACCATAAAAGGAATATGAAATCTACTTCTGAAGTTACAATCTTCCTTCCTGCAGCCCATTAATAAGTCCCCAATGACTCGGCAGAAGACGCACGCTCCCGCGCACCGCCATGACGAACGTCCTCCTGTCCCGCGCGCCTCCATCTACGCAACTTCATTAAGACGTTCTAATTGCACGGTGCGGGAGGTCGCCCGTTTCCTGCCCCCGACACTTGTACAGCGAGTTGTGCGTACGCCGCGCAGGAGCGTGAGCTAATGAAGGTTCACAGGAAGCCGTCTCTGAAATGACTTAAATCAAGAGCCTGCGCGTGTCTGCTCCATCATTCACAGGCGCTTATTAGAGAGCCGCACGGCGGCGATCTCCAGGAGTTTACAACTCCCCCTCCCCCCCCCCCCCCCCCAGAGATCAAGTTCCAGATAAATTACTTCCTTCAATCTGCAGGATTAGAATTCCGGGGCCGTACGGACCAATGGCTGAGCTCCTCCTCCTCCTCTCTCTCTCTCTCTCTCTCTATATATATATAATGGGATTCTACAGCCGGGAGGGATTGGTGATCAGTAAATGAGATGATCTCCTAAACCAGAAGAGCGGAATCATTCATTATCTGAGGCCGGCCGCGTCCAGATCTCCGGGAGACGTGATAATAACCGTCATTAGTTAGGATAATGCCGGGACTCGGGACTGATGAAGCCATTAAAGGGAATGTGGAGTATAGAAGGATATAATCAGAGGGGTTATCGCTGCAGAGTCTTACTTAAAGGGTAACTCCACTTTCGTGGGGGAAAAAAATAATATACAATCGCTACACAAGTCTTATTGTAATGAATGGGATTGACCACTTGCTCTGCCTATTTGTGTCTGTGTCAGATCTAATTACTGTGTAGCTCTCACCTGCAGAGAACTAGACTGAGAGACCCCAGGGATTGTGGGATATGTCGTTTCCAAACAGGAAGTGTCAGTTCTCACACTACAGATAGAGGTCATGTATTAACCACTTGACTTCCGGAAGGTTTTACCCCCTTCATGACCAGGCCAGTAGTTAGGGTAATGCTGGAAATGAGGACTGATGAAGCCATTAAAGGGAATGTGTAGTATATAAATATATATTCAGGGGGGTTACCCAACCCAACTCCATGCTGAAAAAAAAAAACACTCCCATCCCCCACACCCAGTGCCGGGAGAAGGTCATCTAGAGCCCAGGGCGAGCATGCCAAATTACAACCCCCCCAAGATGTATGATTATGTGTCAGCGAAAATACACCCCCCCCACACACAAAAAAAAAAAATTGAGCACTAATCTGCATGCTCCCTCTTAAGCATAAATCCCCCCTTCCTCCTAGTACAAGTCCATCCCCCTGCTGAAATGTCCCCTCCTGGCACAAATCTTTGTCCCCCCTCACCCCCCCAGCTCAAACCCTCTCACTCCCCATATGCCCCCCAGTACAAATTCCCCCTCCCCTCCAAGCACAAATCCTCTACCCCCACACCAAATCCCCCCCCAGCACAAATACCCTCCAATCATCTCTACTAGAATAATAAAAAAAATCCCCCCCCCCAAAAAAAACAATTTCGATTTTAGCACAAATCCCCCCCCCCCCCCACCACCATAATACCTTTTCTAGCACAAACCCCCTAGATCCCCTCTCCTAGCACAAATCCCTCAAAATTACCACTCCTAGTACACCTCCCCAAATTTCCCCTCCTAGAAAAATTATTACCTTCTGCTGCTCCCCAAATCCCCCCCCCCCAACAAAAATTCCCTCCCCCCAATCTCCTCGTAGTGCACCCCCTCACCTCACATGATACCACAGTGCCCAGGGCAGCCACCCCTTCATCCCACCCCCTTATCCCAGCCCTGCCCACACCCCTCCTGCATTGCAAGAATTAAAGGGCAACTCCACGTTCATTGCTTACCTTACCCCCAACTCCAGCTGGCTCCAGCGCTCTCCTCTTTTCGCTGTCATGCTCTGAGCTGTGGGCAATCCCTTGACGTCATCACGTACCATGCAGGGCTATTAAGGAGGAAATTCAGTCCCATTATGTACAGGCTCCATCCGCCACCAGTACTGCCATTATTGCGCATGCGCAGAGCTCTGCCTGACCTTTGGGTCCTTGCAAAGCCCATGGGTGTATCTAAACGTAGGAGGGAGTTTTCTGTTCCCGTGCAAAGACAGGGTAGGTTTCAAATTTCCCTGGTAGCAGTGTGTCACATACCTGGTAGGAGACTGAAATGACGAGGTCGGCTTCTCTTGTATCTCCAGCAACACTGAGAGGGGACCAGATGCTGCCAAGGGACAGGAGGAACATGAGTGCCTGTAGGTATTGATTGCAGTGGCAGGAGTTGTAGACTCGGTGACTCAGAACATCAGGTCAGGAACTGCAAGGATGCCGGGTAGATCAGCCGAGGTTAAAGGGGAACTCCACCAGGCTTGAAGGTTCAGGATACGTGGCTTCCCCTGGTTTCCCGTAATCTGGAGACTGGAGCACACTGTGTCCACCGGAGCTGGGATGAGGGGCAGGCAGCACAGGCACTCGGAGGTAGCATGGAGCCAAACAGGAGACTCAAGTGTGGTCATCAGGATAGCCGGAATCAGCAGCGAGCGGGCAGCGGGGTACCAGGGCATCAGACAGGAGCAAGGTCAGGAGAAAGCCAGAGTCAGGAACCGATAATCAAGAGCATATACAGAATCCAAGGTCAGGTCAGTGGTAAGCCAAGTCAGCAATGGATATCAAGCAGGATTAAAGCAGGGCACAAGGAAACAGCTGAAGACCAGTCCGCATTGAGCAGGAGTTAGAGCACCCTTAAAATAGGCCGTCTGTTGGCAATGGAGATTGTGGATGTGTTCCCGCGAGTGCGCACATTCTTTTGCGCATGCGCAGTGCATTGGCGCATATGCGCCCGCCTGTGCGCATTCGTACATGTGAGCGAGCGCCCGACGTGTTACAGCAGTTCTCTTACACAGTCTCTGCACGTGCATGGCAAACCCTGCACGTGTGTGGAAGTCCAGGGGGACCGCACATGTATAGTGAGTGGGGAGAGGCAAGAAATGTGCAAGTGCTGTTTTGCTACACAAATAAAGTACATTGTAACCAAAAAAAAAAAGAGGGGGGAGGGGAAAGAGGCGGGGCAGCACAAGATGACATTTAGGGAGAAGGAAGGTCCGTGTCTACTCTGTACTGGACATGGAGAAGGTAGGAGTGGGACCACAGCCACTGGTGCCCCTAACCCCTCTACAACCGCCTAACACATACTGTATGTGTGGCTACACATGTGCATTGCTGGGTGGGTCACTGCCCGCCCCCAGTACTTTTAAAGACAGCGATCGGTCTGGACTAAAGATCAGTAGCTGGCAGGACTGGCTCTCGATCATCGATCATGTGACCACTGTGACAGGGGGTCACAAGATCCTCCCCCCACCGGGCATTCAGAACTGTCTATAAGGATGCCAGAGTAGGGACGAAGAGGTGGTTTCACAGGACCGGTTGCATCTCTGGAACAAGGAATAAGGTAAGTAATGATACAAAGTGTCAATATTTTGTGTGGCCACCATTATTTTCCAGCACTGCCTTAACCCTCTTGGGCATGGAGGTCACCAGAGCTTCACAGGTTGTCACTGGAGTCCTCTTCCCCTCCTCCATGATGACATCACAGAGCTGGTGGATGTTAGAGACCTTGTGCTCCTCCACCTTACGTTTGAGGATGCCCCACAGATGATCAATAGGGTTTAGGTCTGGAGACATGCTTGGCCAGTCCATCACCTTTACCCTCAGCTTCTTTAGCAAGGCAGTGGTGGTCTTGGAGGTGTGTTTGGGGTCGTTATCATGTTGGAATACTGCCCTGCGGTCCAGTCTCTGAAGGGAGGGGATCATGCTCTGCTTCAGTACATCACAGTACATGTTGGCATTCATGGTTCCCTCAATGATCTGTAGCCCCCCAGTGCCGGCAGCACTCATGCAGCCCCAGACCATGACACCCCCACCACCATGCTTGACTGTAGACAAGACACACTTGTCTTTGTCCTCCTCACCTGGTTGCCCCCACACACACTTGTCACCATCTGAACCAAATAAGTTTATCTTGGTCTCATCAGACCACAGGACATGGTTCCAGTAATCCATGTCCTTAGTCTGCTTGTCTTCAGGAAACTGTTTGCGGACTTCCTTGTGCATCATCTTTAGAAGAGGCTTCCTTCTGGGATGACAGCCATGCAGACCAATTTGATGCAGTGTGCGGCGTATGGTCTGAGCACTAACAGGCTGACCCCCCACCCCTACAACCTCTGCAGCAATGCTGGCAGCACTCATACGTCTATTTCCCAAAGACAACCTCTGGATATGACGCTGAGCACGTGACCTCAACTTCTTTGGTGGACCATGGTGAGGCCTGTTCTGAGTGGAACCTGTCCTGTTATACCGCTGTATGGTCTTGGCCACCGTGCTGCAGATCAGTTTCAGGGTCTTGGCAATCTTCTTATAGCCTAGGCCATCTTTATGTAGAGCAACAATTCTTTTTTTCAGATCCTCAGAGAGTTCTTTGCCATGAGGTGCCATGTTGTACTTCCAGTGACCAGTATGAGAGAGTGAGAGCGATAACACCAAATTTAACACACCTGCTCCCCATTCACACCTGAGACCTTGTAACACTAACGAGTCACATGACACCGGGGAGGGAAAATGGCTAATTGGGCCCGATGTGGACATTTTCACTTAGGGGTGTACTGACTTTTGTTGCCAGCGGTTTAGACATTAATGGCTGTGTGTTGAGTTATTTTGAGGGGACAGCAAATTTACACTGTTATACAAGCTGTACACTCACTACTTTACATTGTAGACAAGTGTCATTTCTTCAGTGTTGTCACATGAAAAGATAGAAGAAAAGATTTACACAAATGTGACTGAGGGGTGTACTTACTTTTGTGAGATACTGTACATCAGTCTGGTTAGTCTCATGTTTCAGGCACTGGGGGAAGTCAGGGAAGAGCCTTAGCAGGGATTCAGCCCCAGAATGGGGCGTGGCTTTGCAGGATAAGATCATTGGTGGGGGGGGTCAGCTATATAAGCCCAGGGCCGGTAGATAGAGAGGATACAAGAGCCAATAGTATTTCCTGGAAAGGTCTTTGTCTTTGATTGGATGATTATTTCTTTCAGGTGGGGGCGGGGGAAACCTACACCATCGGACTTCGCTTTGCACCCAGCGACAGCGGCGGATTGGAAGAAATTCTCATATTTATCAACGACCACGAAGATAAAAACGAGGAGACGTTCTGCGTCAAGGTCATCTACGAACAAACCCGGAAAGCCCTCTGAGGTTCTGATTGGTCTGAAATATTATATCTCCAGAATGATGGACAATATTTGGAACGGTAAAGCTCCGGACAAAACATGATTTTATTTTTTTGGCATAGAGTGTGGAAGGGTTAGAACCTCTGCTGAGCTTTTATTTCTGGTGACTCCCTGCCATACTCTGACACACATGGTGTCACCGGGACAAGAATTGAGTGGAAATCCCCCAACAGAAGCCCTTTTAGTCGGAGAGGTGTAAAGCCTCTGCCGTGTGTTTATTGCAGTCTATCGCTGTGTTTTTGAACCAGAGTGCCCCGGCATCCTCGTGTGTCAGTTGGGTCCCCCTCGGGTGCCATGAGTGCGAGACCCCGTGTGCCCAGGATCAGAGGACTTTAATCTGGGGGAGGGGTGTAAGTTTTTGGTGATGGGGAGCCTCTCTCATTGGGGTGCTCTTATGTGATGGGGCTATCATATATAGGAGAACTCTAATGTGATGGGGAGCCTCTGTCATGGGGGTTCTCTGATGTAATGAGGGATTCCCATGTATGGGGGGCCCTCATATATATAGGGGGGCTAGGATTTGATAGGGAGCCTCTGTCAATAGGGGACACTGATGTGATGGGGGGTTCTCATATATAGGGGGGGGCACTGATGTGATGGGGGTTCTCATATAGAGGGGACACTGATGTGATGGGGGGTTCTCATATATAGGGGGGGCACTGATGTGATGGGGGGTTCTCATATATAGGGGGACACTGATGTGATGGGGGATCTCATATATAGGGGACACTGATGTGATGGGGGGTTCTCATATATAGGGGACACTGATGTGATGGGGGTTCTCATATATAGGGGGACACTGATGTGATGGGGGGTTCTCATATATAGGGGGACACTGATGTGATGGGGGGGCTCTCATATAGAGGGGACACTGATGTGATGGGGGGGCTCTCATATATAGGGGGGGGGCACTGATGTGATGGGGGTTCTCATATAGAGGGGACACTGATGTGATGGGGGGTTCTCATATATAGGGGGGGGCACTGATGTGATGGGGGTTCTCATATAGAGGGGACACTGATGTGATGGGGGGTTCTCATATATAGGGGGGGCACTGATGTGATGGGGGGTTCTCATATATAGGGGGGGCACTGATGTGATGGGGGGTTCTCATATATAGGGGGACACTGATGTGATGGGGGATCTCATATATAGGGGACACTGATGTGATGGGGGTTCTCATATATAGGGGGACACTGATGTGATGGGGGGTTCTCATATATAGGGGGACACTGATGTGATGGGGGGGCTCTCATATAGAGGGGACACTGATGTGATGGGGGGGGCTCTCATATAGAGGGGACACTGATGTGATGGGGGGCTCTCATATAGAGAGGACACTGATGTGATGGGGGGCTCTCATATAGAGAGGACACTGATGTGATGGGGGTTCTCATATATAGGGGGACACTGATGTGATGGGGGGTTCTCATATATAGGGGGACACTGATGTGATGGGGGGGCTCTCATATATAGGGGACACTGATGTGATGGGGGGGTTCTCATCTATAGGTGTTTTCTGATGTAATGGGGGGACACTGATGTGATGGGGGTTCTCATATATGGGGGGGGGCACTGATGTGATGGGGGGTTCTCATATATAGGGGGACACTGATGTGATGGGGGGGCTCTCATATAGAGGGGACACTGATGTGATGGGGGATCTCATATATAGGGGACACTGATGTGATGGGGGGGTTCTCATCTATAGGTGGTTTCTGATGTAATGGGAGGACACTGATGTGATGGGGGTTCTCATATATAGGGGGCACTGATGTGATGGGGGGCTCTCATATAAAGGGGGCACTGATGTGATGGGTGGGTTCTAATATATAGGGGGACACTGATGTGATGGGGGGGCTCTCATATATTGGGGGCACTGATGTGATGGGGGGCTCTCATGTAGAGGGGGCACTGATGTGATGCGGGGGTTCTCATATATAGGGGGCACTGATGTGATAGGGGGGTTCTCATATATAGGGGGCACTGATGTGATGGGGGGGTTCTCATATATAGGGGGCACTGATGTGATGGGGGGGTTCTCATCTATAGGTGGTTTCTGATGTAATGGGGGGGCACTGATGTGATGGGGGTTCTCATATATAGGGGGACACTGATGTGATGGGGGGTTCTCATATATAGGGGGACACTGATATGATGGGGGGGGGCTCTCATATATAGGGGACACTGATGTGATGGGGGGTTCTCATCTATAGGTGGTTTCTGATGTAATGGGGGACACCGATGTGATGAGTGGCCTCTGATTGGGTAGTTCTGATGTGATGGGGGACCTCTGACATGAAGAGGGGGGCTCTAATGTAATAAGGGAGCATCTGATGTGCGGGGGGGGCCTCTACTGTGAAGGTAATTGTACTAAAGTGGGGGGGGGCCAGCCCAGATTTTACAGACTTTTAAAGGAGGTTGGGAAATAAAAAAGGTTGAGCAATGTTGGTCTGATGTACATCTTCCTGGGGAGATTTCTCCTCACCTCCTGTCCCGGTGACACGCTGGGTGTCATGGTGTGACGGTGTAATAAAAGGGCGCACCACTCCAAATTCTCAGAGCTCCTCCCACCTTATAACGATGATTCAGAAGATACAACATTGACTGCGATTCAGTGTATAAAAAAAAAAGCAAATGCGTTTCGAGGATCTGCACCCGCTTCCTCAGGGCTCTGTTTAGAATTTTGGTAGAATAGCGCTTTAAATAAAAAATAGTCAGCATGCGTTAGAATGATTCCGCGGACGCCATGTTGTTTCTATATAGAGAAGATCCAAGCAGCTTCTCAATGATTGTAAGTTTGTATTATTTGTAATTCTATATATTTATATTGTGTGTTTTCACCGAGCCCTGATCTTTGATACAATGTATAGTTTTATATTGTACAAATTCTATTTATATGTATTTTGGACAGATTTTGCACTATGAGATTTTTGATTTGCTCCTTTTGTATTAATTGTTTCAAATAAAATATTTTGGGTTTTTTTGCACATATTTGGGTGGACGTTTTTATGGCCAAGTTTTGTTTCTATTGAATTTTGTTTCTATGAGTGACCAGCAATGAATGACCTCCCACTGAAGGTGTGCTCCACCCAGAGCTGATGGTGACTAATTAAATCAAGTATTGGCTTCTTATAACGTGTGAGTTCCCAACTCCGCCCAACTTCCAAAGTCATGGGGAATATGGAGGGGGGGTTTACACTCTTTGTTGGGTTATTCATTTACTATAGAGCCCAGGAGCCGCATGCAGCACTTTTTGTGCAGACCTTGGGCATGTCTGCAGTCTCTGATCATCTCTTGTACTATGTCTGCAGTCTCTGATCATCTCCTGTACTATGTCTGCAGTCTCTGATCATCTCCTGTACTATGTCTGCAGTCTCTGACCATCTACTGTACTATGTCTGCAGTCTCTGATCATCTCCTGTATTATGTCTGCAGTCTCTGATCATCTCCTGTATTATGTCTGCAGTCTCTGATCATCTCCTGTACTATGTCTGCAGTCTCCAATCATCTCCTGTATTATGTCTGTAGTCTCTGACCGTCTCCTGTATTATGTCTGCAGTCTCTGATCATCTCCTGTAAAATGTCTGCAGTCTCTGATCATCTCCTGTACTATGTCTGCAGTCTCTGATCGTCTCCTGTACTATGTCTGCAGTCTCCGATCATCTCCTGTATTATGTCTGCAGTCTCTGATCATCTCCTGTACTATGTCTGCAGTCTCTGATCATCTCCTGTACTATGTCTGCAGTCTCTGATCGTCTCCTGTTCTATGTCTGCAGTCTCCGATCATCTCCTGTATCATGTCTGCAGTCTCTGATCATCTCCTGTACTATGTCTGCAGTCTCCGATCATCTCCTGTATTATGTCTGCAGTCTCTGACCGTCTCCTGTACTATGTCTGCAGTCTCTGATCATCTCCTGTACTATGTCTGCAGTCTCCGATCATCTCCTGTTCTATGTCTGCAGTCTCCGATCATCTCCTGTATTATGTCTGCAGTCTCTGATCATCTCCAGTACTATGTCTGCAGTCTCCGATCATCTCCTGTTCTATGTCTGCAGTCTCCGATCATCTCCTGTATCATGTCTGCAGTCTCTGACCATCTCCTGTATCATGTCTTAAAGATAAGCGCAGTGCCCCTGTGGGGGCGAGGGGATCTGGTGAGTGGGGACACTTGAGGGGGAGCACGAAGTCACAAGTGGAATTGTCTGAACACCTACAGTCACTGAATTTTTTGAACATTCACAGTCACTGTGTTTACGTCAACGATTATGAATGGAAATTCACTTTATCTGATAAACTATTAGTTACACGCAGCAAGATTTGTTGGAATATTTGCACTTACTAATTTGGGATGCTAACCCCGAGGGGGGTTCTACATCTAATTATGGACCACTACTAAGTCCTTATGTACAATTAATTGTTTGTTTATGTTATTATTTTTCTGCACATATGTTCAATGTACATATATATTTTCTTTGATTCATAACTGAGGGTATGGGCCTTATTTTGGTATATACCAGCACTAATATATAGGATGGGTATTTTGGAGCTAGTTATTTAGTATATATTTGGAGATTTGCACATTAAAACATATTTACCAATAGGAGACACTCACTGATTTTAAGATGAGTCATGTTTCTGGCAGGATCACTTTGTTAAGTGAATAACAGCCCGTTTACCAGTCACGTATTCATAGGTCAATAAGTACTAATATTATAAATTAATTTTCCTTGTTTTCTCACACCTGGCACGTCTCCTGTATCATGTCTGCAGTCTCTGATCATCTCCTGTACTATGTCTGCAGTCTCTGATCATCTCCTGTATCATGTCTGCAGTCTCTGATCATCTCTTGTATCATGTCTCTGACCGTCTCCTGTATCATGTCTGCAGCCTCTGATCATCTCCTGTATCATGTCTGCAGTCTCTGATCATCTCCTGTATCATGTCTGCAGTCTCTGATCATCTCCTGTATCATGTCTGCAGTCTCTGATCATCTCTTGTATCACGTCTGCAGTCTCTGACCATCTCCTGTATTATGTCTGCAGTCTCTGATCATCTCCTGTATCATGTCTGCAGTCTCTGATCATCTCCTGTATTATGTCTGCAGTCTCTGATCATCTCCTGTATTATGTCTGCAGTCTCTGATCATCTCCTGTATCATGTCTGCAGTCTCTGATCATCTCCTGTACTATGTCTGCAGTCTCTGACCATCTCCTGTACTATGTCTGCAGTCTCTGACCATCTCCTGTATTATGTCTGCAGTCTCTGATCATCTCCTGTATCATGTCTGCAGTCTCTGATCATCTCCTGTATTATGTCTGCAGTCTCTGATCATCTCCTGTATTATGTCTGCAGTCTCTGATCAACTCCTGTATTATGTCTGTAGTCTCTGACCATCTCCTGTACTATGTCTGCAGTCTCTGACCATCTCCTGTTGTGTGTCTCTGATAATGAACATTCACTGAATTTTTATGTGTGGCCCTTTGGTGATGTCAGGACCCGCATCTGAGCCCCCCCCTATATCAAACAGTTGCTCATCCCGGCTATAGACAATCACATCTCCTCCATCTCCAGGTCCAGGCAGCAAAAATGAAACATTCTGTCGCATTCAACGGACAGCTAATGGAGTTCACAGGGCCACAATTACATGCAATGCATGCGGTCTCAGTGCTGTGGTTCAGCCATTTTAGGGTTAAAACAAGTGGTGAGGAGCCAACATATCACCTTCCAGCAACCTGTCTACCACCCTCTGAAAAGCAATCCACCGCTGATTGCTTTTCAGAGGGTTGGCAAGGGCTGTCACAGGTAAGAACGGGTCCTGGATCATTCGTCTGGAGACCCCTGGCCTAGATAATGCTCAGCTTAGTGGACAATCACTAGACCAGCATTGTCACAATGTCACAATTGGCACTGCGATGGAGGAGGGAGCGGTAAGAGGGAGCGGTGAGTATGAAGTGGTCAGGTGGCCTTTACACCAAAACGTTCTCTTTGCCCTAAATGGTGACTATTGGGTGTCATAATGGTGCCAAATGTATCATCATGAAGTTCTCACAGCCCTACACCAAACCCAACAGCGGCAAATCCCTTGACCCATAATGTATTGCACACTTATATATATATATATATATATATATATATATATATACAGTGCCTTGAAAAAGTATTCATACCCCTTGAAATTTTCCACATTTTGTCATGTTACAACCAGAAACATAAATGTATTTTATTGGGATTTTATGTGATAGATCAACACAAAGTGTCACATAATTGTGAAGTGGAAGGAAAATGATAAATGATACAAATAAATATGTGAAAAGTGTGGGGGGGGGCATTTGTATGGCGCCCCCCGGAGTCAATACTTTGGAGAACCCCCTTTCTCTACAAGTCTTTTTGGGGATGTCTCTACCAGCTTTGCACATCTAGAGAGGACATTTTTGCCCATTCTTCTTTGTAAAATATCTCAAGCTCTGTCAGATTGGATGGAGAGCGTCTGTGAACAGCAATTTTCAAGTCTTGGAAGTCTTGTGGAAAATTTCAAGGGGGTATGAATACTTTTTCAAGGCACTGTATTTATGAATGTAAATACAAACAAAAACAACAACATGGGTTTTATTGGGAAAATTGAGATTAGTAGTTAATGTTTAGAATCCAGAATTTCGGGGCCGTCTTTGTGTAGCCGGGGTCTGTTCTCGGGATGTAATTTCAGCGGTCGGTGATACTCGCCCTCATTGGAAATTCATAGGGGAGATAAGCACACATTGCGGATCAGGCCTCTTTAAGGGCGGAATCTTGATGAGTAAGGGACAAAGCCCTCACTTTGGGGACTATATTAGTCCTTTCTCGAAGAACAATTTAAATCTCAGATACTGTTGCTATTAAGGCTCCTCTACAGGATGACCTTCAGCTCCTCGGCTGCCATATCTAACCCTCAGCCTGATTGTTACAATTGGGTCCCACAAGAGCATTTTGACACTCAGCTTGTCCAATTAATGCTCCTCAGCCGAGCTTACAGAATTCCCAGGAGCACGCCGAATCCTCCACTTAACCCTTTGGGAGTCCAAAGCTGGAGCTCTATGGCCATACACAGAACCGTGGTGGGCCAGAGAGTCTCCCCTCCAGATCCGTTGCTTAGGGAATTTGAATTTGCCTTAAGGCGCTTCTCATACCTTAGAGAACATCTGTCATGTCTGTAGGCCTCCCTTGACACCCCCCCCCCCCCCCAACTCAGCCTTCTGGAGCCAACTTATTTCCCAGCAAAAATATGATAAACCCCTTTAACCCAGGAAACGCATTAAACATGAGGAGCCTGGTGGGGTATTAAGGCCACTTTGTGCAATAAAGTAGATTCTATGCTGACGTATGCAAGATGCCGTTTTCATGTTGCATTGCAGCTGAAAAGAAATAAAGAAAATTAAATAATGAAGAAAAATGCTGAAAAATTGCATAAATACAGTATATATATATATATAGTATCTCAAAAAAGTAAGTACACCCCTCACATTTGTGTAAATATTTTCTTCTATCTTTTCATGTGACAACACTGAAAAAATGACACTTGTCTACAATGTAAAGTAGTGAGTGTACAGCTTGTATAACAGTGTAAATTTGCTGTCCCCTCAAAATAACTCAACACACAGCCATTAATGTCTAAACCGCTGGCAACAAAAGTCAGTACACCCCTAAGTGAAAATGTCCAAATTGGGCCCAATTAGCCTTTTTCCCTCCCCCGGTGTCATGTGACTCGTTAGTGTTACAAGGTCTCAGGTGTGAATGGGGAGCAGGTGTGTTAAATTTGGTGTTATCGCTCTCACTCTCTCATACTGGTCACTGGAAGTTCAACATGGCACCTCATGGCAAAGAACTCTCTGAGGATCTGAAAAAAAGAATTGTTGCTCTACATAAAGATGGCCTAGGTATAAGAAGATTGCCAAGACCCTGAAACTGAGCTGCAGCACCGTGGCCAAGACCATACAGCGGTATAACAGGACAGGTTCCACTCAGAACAGGCCTCACCATGGTCCACCAAAGAAGTTGAGGTCACGTGCTCAGCGTCATATCCAGAGGTTGTCTTTGGGAAACAGACGTATGAGTGCTGCCAGCATTGCTGCAGAGGTTGTAGGGGTGGGGGGGTCAGCCTGTCAGTGCTCAGACCATACGCCGCAAACTGCTTCAAATTGGTCTGCATGGCTGTCATCCCAGAAGGAAGCCTCTTCTAAAGATGATGCACAAGAAAGTCCACAAACAGTTTGCTGAAGACAAGCAGACTAAGGACATGGATTACTGGAACCATGTCCTGTGGTCTGATGAGACCAAGATAAACGTATTTGGTTCAGATGGTGACAAGCGTGTGTGGGGGCAACCAGGTGAGGAGGACAAAGACAAGTGTGTCTTGTCTACAGTCAAGCATGGTGGTGGGAGTGTCATGGTCTGGGGCTGCATGAGTGCTGCCGGCACTGGGGAGCTACAGATCATTGAGGGGACCATGAATGCCAACATGTACTGTGACATACTGAAGCAGAGCATGATCCCCTCCCTTCAGAGACTGGGCCGCAGGGCAGTATTCCAACATGATAACCACCCCAAACACACCTCCAAGACCACTACTGCCTTGCTAAAGAAGCTGAGGGTAAAGGTGATGGACTAGAGAGGGGTAGAGAAGGAAGCGCCACCTGAGTGTAGTATTAACAAATGATGTTTAATGACACCAGGTAAAAACACACTTACAGGATAAAAACATATATAAGGCTCATCTGTAGAGGTATGTGGTCCTCGGTGTTCCCTCTGATCCTGTGGTGGTGACGCTGCAGGGATGCTGGGCTGCAGAAGGTGGATTACCAGCCGGGAGCTCCTTCTGTGGCCATCAGGAAGAGACTAGGGGCTGGCGTGGAGCACACGTGAAGCGTGCATGACGTCACAGGTCGTCTGTCTGCTTCTGGGTTCGGTATCCAGGGGAGGGATCGTCCAGGGAGGAGGGCTAGCAGAGAGGTTGAGAGAAGGCTACGCGCTCGGAGTCACTGCTCCTTCAATAAGCCTATTGAAGGAGCAGTGGCTCCGAGCGCGTAGCCTTGACGGACGACCTGTGACGTCATGCACGCTTCACGTGCGCTCCACGCCGGCCCCTAGTCTCTTCCTGATGGCCACAGAAGGAGCTCCCGGCTGGTAATCCACCTTCTGCAGCCCAGCATCCCTGCAGCGTCACCACCACAGGATCAGAGGGAACACCGAGGACCACATACCCATACAGATGAGCCTTTTATATGTTTTTATCCTGTAAGTGTGTTTTTACCTGGTGTCATTAAACATCATTTGTTAATACTACACTCAGGTGGCGCTTCCTTCTCTACCCCTCTCTCATCCATCACAGAGCCAGCTCTCTGAGGAAACAGCAGCCGCCTAGCCTACCAGCCTACTTTAACCATTACATTACCGGTTACCACTTAACCCTTGAACTTCCAGCCTGTCCCCTATGGACTAAGTTGCTCAGCCTTTTATATCTCCTGTTATATATGGACTTGTGTGTTTGCGCTTACAGTTACCAATACTCTAAAGGTGATGGACTGGCCAAGCATGTCTCCAGACCTAAACCCTATTGATTATCTGTGGGACATCCTCAAACAGAAGGTGGAAGAGCACAAGATCTATAACATCCACCAGCTCCGTGATGTCATCATGGAGGAGGGGAGGAGGACTCCAGTGACAACCTGTGAAGCTCTGGTGACCTCCATGCCCAAGAGGGTTAAGGCAGTGCTGGAAAATAATGGTGGCCACACAAAATATTGACACTTTGGGCCCAATTTGGAGATTTTCACTTAGGGGTGTACTGACTTTTGTTGCCAGCGGTTTAGACATTAATGGCTGTGTGTTGAGTTATTTTGAGGGGACAGCAAACTAACACTGTTATACAAGATGCACTCACCGGAGGACTGGCACTGGGAGTGATTGATGGAGTGGAGAGGATTTGTATGTTGTGTCCCGGATGTCGGAGGCCTACAGTTGGAGTCACCGCCTGGGCCCAGCGGGGACATTGCGGTATCCAGTTGACACGGTTGGGACCCGTCCAACAAGAAGTCAAATATTATTCTGTCAATATTGCAACAGGACTTTGTCTGCCGCAAGAACAGGTGATTCGGAAGGCCGGAGAGGGTCGTGTATCGCCTGCAGCAGCAGTGGAGGAGCTCCCACCTGATTCGGCTGAATCGGAACCACCAGAAGATCAGGTAGGATCTAATGGAAAAGCCTGTAGCCTGGCTGGGGACCCAGGGACTGTTGAAGTTATTGCCCAGTCTTTGGAAGAAACCCTTGAGGAGCCGGTTAGCAGTAAGCCCTTTGATTTGCCCGTCCGGAATGAGCCTAAGTTACAGGAGGGGGATCCCTCGGGTGAGCCGGACAGGGTAGACGGAGGCCGGGCTGTAGATTGGGGATCACGGCAGATTTTGCAAAAATATGGAGCTCACTACTTTACATTGTAAAGAAAAGTGTAATTTCTTCAATGTTGTCACATGAAAAGATAGAAGAAAATATTTACACAAATGTGACTGAGGGGTGTACTCACTTTTGTGAGATACCGTGTGTGTGTGTGTGTGTGTGTATATATAATATATATAATATATATAATATATATATATATATATATATATATATATATATATATATAAAGAAAAACTAAGCTTTTGGACAGAAAGTTAAAGGAATAAGGGAAGGAAACAGTTAAAAATAGTTGATAATAAAAGTTTATGGGTAACCTTGCTTCCTTGGGAAAAAAATATAAAAAGTTTATAATAAATAAGTTAAAAAGAAAAAAAGCTTCTGGGAAAAAAAAATCTAAAAGGATAAGGGGAAGAGTCCTTTAAAAACTAATAATAGAAATGTAAGGGTAACTCCACTATCTTGGGAAAAGAAATTATACAAAAATGTATAATAAAAGAAAAAACACAAACAAGATAGAAATTAAAGGCAAAATAATAAAAAACAAAACAAAAAGAAACTAAGACCCCTTTCACACTGGGGCGGTTTGCAGGCGTTATTGCGCTAAAAATACCGCCTGCAAAACTGCCCCTAAACAGCCTCCGCTGTTTGTTCAGTGTGAAAGCCCAAGGGCTTTCACACTGAAGCGGTGCGCTGGCAGGACGGTGAAAAAAGTCCTGCAAACCGCTTCTTTGGAGCGGTGAAGGAGCGGTGTATTCACCGCTCCTAAACCGCTCCTGCCCATTGAAATCAATGGGACAGCGCGGCTATACCGCGGCTATAGCCGCGCTGTACGAGTGATTTTAACCCTTTTTCGGCCGCCAGCGGGGGGTTAAAACCGCTAGCGGCCGAATACAGCTGCAAGAACGACGGTACAGCAGCGCTAAAAATAGCGCTGTTGTACCGCCGACGCCCCCACCGCCCCAGTGTGAAAGGGGCCTAAGCTTCTTGAAAAAAAAGCTGAAATGATAAGGGGAGGAAGTAGTTAAAAAAGAACTAATAAAGTTTAATGGGTAACTCCATTTTCTTGGGGGAAAACAAATTATAAAAAAGTTTTAAACAAAATAAAAATGCAAAATAATATAAGACAAAAACAAACAAAGCTTCTGGGGAAACAAAAGCTAAAAGGATAAAGGGAGAAAGCAGTTAAATAGAACAAATTATAAAAGGTAAAGCCGAACTTAACTGCTTCTCATATCTTAGAGAACATCTGTCATGTCTGTAGGCCTCCCCTGACACCCCACAACTCAGCCTTCTGGATCCGACTTATTTCCCAGGTAAAATATGATAAATATGAGAAACGCGTTAGACGTGAGGAGACTGGTGGGGTATTAAGACCACTTTGCGTAATAAAGTAGATTCCATGCTGAGATGCAGTTTTCATGTTGCATTGCAGGTGAAAAATTTATGAACAAAAATGCAGAAAAATTGCAGAATATTTGCAGAGGAATTAGAAAAAAAAAAAGGTTTTGGAAAAAGAAGCTAAAATAATAACAGGGGGGGGGGGGGGCTATTAAAAAGAACTAATAATAAAAGTTAAAGGGTATCTCCACTTTCTTGGGAAAAAAATATTTAAAAGAATTATCTATAAAAAAACACACAAACAAAATAAATAAATGGCTGAAAAAAAAAAAGCTAAAAGAATAAGTGGAAGAAGCAGCTAACAAGATTGAATAATAGAAGTTAAAGGGTAACTCCACTTTCTTGGGAAAAAATATTAGAAAATGATATGTAAAAAAACAAACTAAGCATCTGAGAAAAAAGCTAAAACAATAAGAGGGGGGGGGGCAATTACAGAGAGCTAATAATTAAAATGTGATACTTTCATGTTAAAGAAAATAGTAAATAAAATAAGTAACATATTGCATACAATCGCTACACAAGTCATATTGTAATTGAATGTTATTAAAAATTCCCTTTCCTTTTCAATCTACAGCCGCTGTAATTTTCTGTAAAATGCAATATGGACACCTGGAGGCGCTCTGTACAGATGGTATACAGAGCGACCCCCAGAAATGTTATTTCCTGCTTGTGTGATTGGCTCTCTGATTTTCCCAGTCCGAACTAAGATACAAGTCAGATTTTGGGCATCCCTTGCAACAATAATGTCATTTTTGGTGATATTACCAAAGGGAAATCACGCCTAAAGGGATGCAGACCCTGCCACTTTCCTCATTAGAGCTATGCAAGTGCAGCAGCTGATTGAGAATTATACAGTCACTCCCATTCACACATGGACACAGAGAAACACACAGGGATTTTTTTCAGAATAACAAAAAGGTAGGAATTTGCTACAAAGGTTGTTACAATCCCTGTACAGAGATCACCCCGAGGGGGGAGGGGTCTTTTTCTCAACAAAAGTGGAGTTACTCTTTAAAGCGGACCAGCCGCACCTCTTGTCCTGGCCTTGCTCTCAGCACAGAATCTTTGCCCACCATGGACACATATCTGCGGCGTGTGGGCATTAGGGCCCGCCTTGCCATCACACATGCATTGTGGGCCACAAGAGGTTAAAGCTTGTGAGAAAGCTGAGATTTTGGTGGTCGAGGTTCACCTATACTCCAAGCATTGCTCTCGCCGCATCGGGCTGAGGAAAGCGCAGCGTGTAAAATATTTCCATAGCATCCATTTTAATTCATCAATAAATTTGATTACAAGGCACTTAATCAGCACAAAGTTAATCAGAGGAGCTGCGGCAGCGACACGGAAAGCCGCTATCAATGGAGGTAATGTATGCAATCACCGCCTCATTATTTAGAGTGGAAGATCGGCCTTCTAATATCACTTCAATGGTTTCCTTCACAACACAATGCAAATCATACGGTGAGCCGTTACCATACACAGCACCTTTCTCCATACCGCCCAATACCGCTGCACGGCGCACGGCGGGTTTTATCTTTCAAGACGGGAAAAGAGAAGACCTTTTGCTTTCAACTTTTTCATGCAAGTGTAGCGCTGGTAGATTTGCGATCTACCATCTGATAGGTAAATTTAGTAACTTGTTCGTTAGGAAGGTTAGATTTGCCTCTGTTCCAGCTTGTCTGACGTTGCGTGTGCTTCCATACTGAGCCGTAGGTGTCGCTGTTATCACTGGCTAGTGTTGGAAAGGCAACGTGTTTAAGCGTATGGATGCTCCTCTGTCCCGGAGACAAGCTCGGTGGAGGTGGTCCTCCGAGTTGCATTCTGGGAGAGGGTATTTATGGGACAGACGCCATATTTTGGGGTTCGTTTTACAGCCACCTGCTGGCCCTCGTGGCCGGGAGGTATGGATTAGAGAGCTACCTCGTGGTCTTCCGTTCCGGAGGCCCACATCGCTGCGGCGCTGGGGTGGGGCCAGAAGCTTGTCTGGGGCCTACCACAGCGGCCGAGGAATGGTCCTGAGCTGTCTATCCAAAAGGGAAGAAGCTGGACGATCGAGGAGATCCCAGGGGAGGACCCGTCATGGAAGGATCATGCAGAGTGCTGGTCTGGAGAGGCGCCTGGTGACTCGGTTGGAGGACGTTTTCTAAAGCAACTATACAGCACAGTGTTGCCGGGTTGGCCTAAAGGTTCAAGCACTGTGACTGACATTCATCGTAGAAAAAAACAATACATCCTGTGGCAGAGGATCGTACGGGTTCATCCTAAACAAGTCTGTGGCAGAGACTTTTGTTCGTGCTACGTACTGGCTGCTAGGCTAGTGAGAGAGGCCTATCCAGACGGGCAAGGAGTGTGTCCCACGAGGGAGTGCATTCTATTGAAATATCCAATCCCAAAGGACATTTGTCAAGAATTCTACCAAAAAGGTATTTGAGTTTTCCCCTGCGGTTTTCCTTCTGCCTCTTTCCTGCTACTTCCTTTGTTGATGGTTTAATAAATCATTGAAAACGTACTCAAGTGTTGGTGCGTGTGTCGTCCAGAGGTAAACTCAACGGAACCCCTAGACCCGGTGCCGGTGAAACAGAGGGAAGGAGAGTGAAGGTAACAAGCAGCTTAAACTAGCAGCTCCACCGAGAGTTATTGCTACACAAGTAACGTCCCTTCCATATAATAATCGTTCCTCCATAGTGTCAGATCGGAAAGCAGATTGATCCCCCTATGTCTATACTAGCCGGCCCCCTTGGACACCAACTACCTTTAAGGTTAGGGTTAGAGTTAGGGCTAGAGTAACCCTATCAAACCCTAACTCTACCTGTAACACCATCTCTACCTGTAACCCTAACCCTACCTGTAACACCATCTCTTCCTGTAACCCTAACTCTAATTTTAACCCTAACCCTACCTATAACCCTAACCACCCTACCTATAACTTTAACCCTACCTGTAACCCTAACTTTACCTGTAACACCATCTCTTCCTGTAACCCTACCTGTAACCCTAACTCTAATTGTAACCCTAACCCTACTTGTAACCCTAACCACCCTACCTATAACCTTAACCCTACCTGTAACCCTAACTTTACCTGTAACCCTAACCCTACCTGTAACCCTAACCCTACCTGTAACCCCAACTCTACTTGTAACACCATCTCTTCCTGTAACCCTACCTGTAACCCTAACCCTAATTGTAACCCTAACCCTACCTATAACCCTAACCACCCTACCTATAACCTTAACCCTACCTGTAACCCTAACTTTACCTGTAACCCTAACCCTACCTGTAACCTTAACCCTACCTGTAACCCCAACTCTACCTGTAACCCTAACCTTACCTGTAACCCTAACTCTACCTATAACCCTAACTTTACCTGTAAGCCTAACCCTACCTGTAACCCTAACTCTACTTGTAACACCATCTCTTCCTGTAACCCTAACCATATAACCCTAACCCTACCTGTAACCCTAACTCTAATTACCAGTTACAGGTAGAGTTATGGTTACAGGTAGGGTTACAGTTAGGGTTACAGGTAGTTAGGGTTAGGGTTACGGGTAGAGTTAGGGTTACAGGTAGGGTTACAGGTAGTTAGGGTTACAGGTAGAGTTAGGGTTACAGGGTTACAGGTAGAGTTAGGGTTACAGGGTTACAGGTAGGGTAACTGTAACCCTAACCCTACTCGTAACCCTATCTCTACCTGTAACCCTAACTGTAACCCTACCTGTAACCCTAACTCTACCTGTAACCCTAACCCTACCTGTAACCCTAACTCTACCTGTAACCCGAACCCTACCTGTAGCCCTAACTCTACCTGTAACCCTAACCCTACCTATAATCCTAACCCTACCTATAACCCTAACTTTACCTGTAACCCTAATTCTACCTGTAACCCTAACCCTACCTGTAACCCTAACCCTACCAGTAGCCCTAACTCTACCTATAAACCTAACCCTACCTATAACCCTAACTTTACCTGTAACCCTAACCCTAATTCTACCTGTATCCCTAACCCTACCTGTAACCCTAACTCTACCTGTAACCCTAACCCTACCTGTAACCCTAACTGTAACCCTAACTTTACCAGTAACTTTAACTCTACTTATAACCCTAACTCTACCTGTAACCCTAACCCTACCTGTAACCCTAACTTTACCTGTAACCCTAACCCTACCTGTAACCCTAACTCTACCTGTAACCCTAACCCTACCTGTAGGCCTAACTCTGCCTGTAACCCTAACTGTAACCCTAACCCTACCTGTAACCCTAACTACCTGTAACCCTAAACCTACCTATAACCCTAACTTTACCTGTAACCCTAATTCTACCTGTAACCCTAACCCTACCTGTAACCCTAACTCTAATTGTAACCCTAACCCTATCTATAACCCTAACCACCTACCTATAACCTTAACCCTACCTGTAACCCTAACTCTACCTGTAACCCTAACCCTACCTGTAACCCTAACTCTACCCATAACCCTACCTGTAACCCTAACTCTACTTGTAACCCTAACTCTACCTGTAACCCTAACCCTACCTGTAACCCTAACTCTACTTGTAACCCTAACTCTACCTGTAACCCTAACCCTACCTATAACCCTAACTTTACCTGTAACCCTATTTCTACCTGTAACCCTAACCCTACCTGTAACCCTAACTTTACCTGTAACCCTAACTCTACTTGTAACCCTAACTCTACCTGTAACCCTAACCCTACCTGTAACCCTATCTCTACCTGTAACCCTACCTGTAACCCTAACCCTACCTGTAACCCTAACTCTACCTGTAACCCTACCTGTAACCCTAACTCTACCTGTAACTCTACCTGTAACCCTAACCCTAACTGTAACCCTACCTATAACCCTAACTTTACCTGTAACCCTATTTCTACCTGTAACCCTAACCCTACCTGTAACCCTAACTTTACCTGTAACCTTAACTCTACCTGTAACCCTAACCCTACCTGTAACCCTAACTCTATCTGTAACCCTACCTGTAACCCTAACTCTACCTGTAACCCTAACCCTACCTGTAGCCCTAACCCTACCTATAACCCTAACTTTACCTGTAACATTAATTCTACCTGTAACCCTAAGCCTACCTGTAACCCTAACTTTACCTGTAACCCTAACTCTACCTGTAACCCTAACCCTACCTGTAACCCTAACTATACCTGTAACCCTAACCATACCTGTAGCCCTAACCATACCTATAACCCTAACCCTACCTATATCCCTAACTTTACCTGTAACCCTAATTCTACCTGTAACCCTAACTCTACCTGTAACCCTAACTCTACCTGTAACCCTAACCCTACCTGTAACCCTAACCCTACCTGTAGCCCTAACTCTACCTATAACCCTAACTTTACCTGTAACCCTAACCCTAATTCTACCTGTAACCCTAACCCTACCTGTAACCCTAACTCTACCTGTAACCCTAACCCTAATTCTACCTGTAACCCTAACCCTACCTGTAACCCCAACTCTACCTATAGCCCTAATCCTACCTATAAACCTAACCCTAATTCTACCTGTAACCCTAACTTTACGTGTAACCGTAACTCTACCTATAACCCTAACTCTACCTGTAACCCTAACTTTAACTGTAACCCTAACCCTTATTATACCTGTAACCCTAACCCTACCTGTAGCCCTAACTCTACCTATAACCCTAACCCTACCTATAACCCTTTAACTGTAACCCTAATTCTACCTGTAGCCCCAACCCTACCTATAACCCTAATTCTACCTGTAACCCTAACCCTACCTGTAACCCTAACTTTACCTGTAACCCTAACTCTACCTATAACTCTACCTATAACCCTAACCCTACCTGTAACCCTGACTTTACTTGTGCAAACTGTTGGTGCTATATAGATCCAGCCTAACAGTCTAATGGACAGATGAAGGGCAGATGACTGGAGGGAGCCCAACCCTCCTTAATGGTGCAGGAGCACACTGAGCACCCAGCACATTGCACAATGGCAGCAAAGGTGTCAGTACGTTGCCTGACCAATATGTCAACAATACAAAAAAAAAGGGTCACTGCCCCCACCTATAACTGGTCTTCACAGCAAGGAGCACTGGAAGGGCAAACGCATGTAAAATAAAACCAAAGAATTTCCAAGCTCAACTCACCAACCAGCCTGCGACCAACCGAATTAACCTGCCTAACAGTATGCGTTAAAAACAGGGGTTTAGTTGCACACATGTCTGCCCTTCCAGTGCTTCTTGTTGTTAAGACCAGTTATAGGTGGGGGCAGTGACCTTTTTTTGTATTGTGCTATATAAATCCTGTATAATAATAATAATAATAATAATAATAATAATATATAAATCCTGTATAATAATAATAATAATAATAATAATAATAATAATAATAATAATAATATATAAATCCTGTATAATAATAATATATAAATCCTGTATAATAATAATAATAATAATATATAAATCCTGTATAATAATAGTATATAAATCCTGTATAATAATAGTATATACAGTAAATCCTATATAATAATAATAATAATAATAATAATATATAAATCCTGTATAATAATAGTATATAAATCCTATATAATAATAGTATATAAATCCTGTATAATAATAATAATAATAATAATAATATATATATTCTGTATAATAATAATAATAATAATAATACTATATAAATCCTGTATAATAATAATAATAATAATAATAATATATAAATCCTGTATAATAATAATATATATATCCTGTAAAATAATAATAATAATAATAATAATATATAAATCCTGTATAATAATAATAATAAAAATATATAAATCCTGTATAATAATAATGTGATCCTAGCATTATACAGCGCGCCTTTTAGTAAAGTAAACATTGGAGCTTGTTTAGGCCAGCTTGGACCGGATAAACTATTTAACCACTTGTTGACCGCCGCACGCCGATATACGTCGGCACAATGGCAACAGTGGGCAAATGGGTGTACCTGTACGTCCCCTTTAATTGGCGGGGCTAGCGGGCGCGTGCGCACCCACCGCGTGCCCGCGGGACCCGTGGACGTCTGGATGTCTGCTGGTGCCCCAGCGATCGTGTCACGGAGCGGCAGAACAGGGAGATGCCTATGTAAACAAGGCATTTCCCCGTTCTGCCTTGTGACATGACAGAGATCACCACTCCCTGTCATCGGGAGTGGTGATCGCTGTCATGTGAGTGGAAGCCCCTCCCCCCCACAGTTAGAATCACTCTCTAGGACACACTTAACCCCTTCATCGCCCCCTAGTGTTTAACCCCTTCCCTGCCAGTGTCATTTACACAGTAATCAGTGCATTTTTATAGCACTGATCGCCGTATAAATGACAATGGTCCCAAAATAGTGTCAAAAGTGTCCGCCATAATGTCGCAGTCCCGATAAAAAATCGCAGATCACCGACATTTCTAATTAAAAAAAAAATTATTAATAAAAATGCCATGAAACTATTCCCTATTTTGTAGATGCTATAACTTTTGCGAAAACCAATCAATATACGCTTATTGCGATTTTTTTTTTTTATCAAAAATATGTAGAAAAATAGATATCGGCCTAAACTAAGGAAAAAACAATATATATATATTTTTGGTGGATATTTATTATAGCAAAACGTAAAAAAAAAAGTTGCTTTTTTTCCAAAATTGTCGCTCTCTTTTTGTTTATAGCACAAAAAAATAAAAACCGCAGAGGTGATCAAATACCACCAAAAGAAAGCTCTATTTGTGGGGAAAAAAAGGACGTCGATTTTGTTTTGGTACAGCGTCGCACGACCGCGCAATAGTCAGTTAAAGAGACGCAGTGCCGATTTGCAAAAAGTGCTCTGCTCGAGAAGGGGGGTAAAATCTTCCGGGGCTGAAGTGGTTAAAGGGACATTAAAACCACTTCCCGCCCATGATATGTCATCTGACGTCTTGGGCTGTCAGTGGTGATATCTGAATGACGGGTGAAGTTGCGGCACCATCTTTTACAGCCGGCGATTCTGTGCACCGTAAGGACAATCATAGCAGAAGTTCAGCCGCTTGATCGTTTTTACAGGCGGCGGGAGGGGACAACCCCCCCCCTTCTGCCCCCCCCTCCGGTGCAAACCGGAGAAGGAATCCACCGGCGCCGGAAGTTGAGATTTCTGGTGACCAGATGGTCCCTGACAATCTCTATGACCTTCGGAGGCCCGGGCGCAACGTTATGACGTCACGGCCGGCCCAGTGGAGGTAAACCAAGTCACCGAGGTAACGCCCACACTGCGCCGTACTGCGGCAAATTCAAGTGACTTTCGATTGCAAAAAGCAATAAATCGATCGGTAAACCCCCCCCACCCTGAACATCCACACAGCGCCCAGCGAACGCGTCATTAGAAGGTTCCCGGAAATCAATTCCACCTGAATAACCAGATGTGCCGCGTTCCGCCCGCACTCACCGACCTTCATCATTCCTCCGTTTTATTTCAGCACTTTCCATTATTTATCTGTTCACAGGCAGAACACGTTTGTCGCTTTTTATATGATTTGGGGTTACAATCCGATGTGTGATTAAAAATTACAAATTCTGATCTTTTCCAATTAAATTCAATTTGATGGATTTTTTACTTTCACGTTCTAAGAGATTGAACACGGAAATGATTAAATGACACGAATGTCCCGACACATCCAATCCCTCCCTTTACAATTCAACCCGAAAATAAAACAAATTGGATGAAACCATTAGAGGAAAAATCATAATTGGAGAGTGATTGTTTTTTATCGCTCCGATACGGGGGAAGCACGCCGAACGTTAATCTGATTATATTCGCCCTTCCATGGTTCTCCCCTCCCCCCCTTCATCATTGTAGTAATAACATTTTTCAATAAAAACATTTCTGTTTCCATTACACTCCTTATTTTAGGCTGAATGATGTCATCACTGGGTCTGTGTGCTTTTCTATGCAATGCAGGCAGATCATGGCTGGTGGGAGGGGCCGGCAGGGGGCTGAATTCAATGGCTTCCTAAAACCATCACCGCTTCTCACCAGAGCCCCCACAGTGGGAGGGGTTATGCAAATATCAAACAGTGATGGTTGGGTGTCAGTCTGGAGGAGTGGGTGTTCCTAGGCAGGCTGGCTTTGTATAGGTCACACCCACATGTGATGCTGAGCCCCCATGATTGACAGAACTGAAAATCTGATGAATGAAAGGGGCGGAGCCAGGGACAGCCAGCCTGTGGCACTGAGTCTGGGGCACGTGTCCCTTCTGCCCCTCCCATCCCAGCGCTGATGAAAGGGGGCGGGGCCAGGGCCAGTCAGTCTGTAGCACTGAGTCTGGGGCACATCCCCCTTCTGCCCCACCCATCCCAGCTCTGATGAAAGGGGGCGGGCCAGGGACAGTCAGCCTGTAGCACTGAGTCTGGGGCACATTCCCTGCCCCACCCATCCCAGCTCTGATGAAAGGGGGCGGGCCAGTCAGCCTGTAGCACTGAGTGTGGGGCACATGCCCCTTCTGCCCCTCCCATCCCAGCTCTGATGAAAGGGGGCGGGCCAGGGCCAGTCAGTCTGTAGCACTGAGTCTGGGGCACGTGTCCCTTCTGCCCCACCCATCCCAGCTCTGATGAAAGGGGCGGACCAGGGACAGTCAGTCTCTAGCACTGAGTCTGGGGCACGTGTCCCTTCTGCCCCACCCATCCCAGCTCTGATGAAAGGGGGCGGGCCAGGGACAGCCAGTCTGTAGCACTGAGTCTGGAGCACATTCTCTGCCCCTCCCATCCCAGCTCTGATGAAAGGGGGCGGGCCAGGGCCAGTCAGTCTGTAGCACTGAGTCTGGGGCACGTGTCCCTTCTGCCCCACCCATCCCAGCTCTGATGAAAGGGGCGGACCAGGGACAGTCAGTCTCTAGCACTGAGTCTGGGGCACATACCCCTTCTGCCCCTCCCATCCCAGCCCTGATGAAAGGGGCGGACCAGGGACAGTCAGTCTCTAGCACTGAGTCTGGGGCACATGCCACTTCTGCCCCTCCCATCCCAGCCCTGATGAAAGTGGCGGGGCCAGGGACAGTTAGTCTGTAGCACTGAGTCTGGGGCACTGCCCTCTTCTGCCCCTTCCATCCCAGCTCTGATGAAAGTGGTGGGTCAGGGACAGTCAATCTGCAGCACTACGCCTGGGGCACATGCCCCTTCTGCCCCTCCCATCCCAGCTCTGATGAAAGGGGGCAGGCCAGGCACAGTCAGTCCATAGCACTGAGTGTTGGGCACATGCCTCTTCTGCCCCTCCCATCCCAGCCCTGATGAAAGTGGGTGGGTCAGGGACAGTCAGTCTGCAGCACTAAGTCTGGGGCACATGCCCCTTCTGCCCCTCCCATCCCAGCTCTGATGAAAGGGGGCGGGGCCAGGGACAGTCAGACTGTAGCACTGAGTCTGGGGCACATGCCCCTTCTGCCCCACCCATCCCAGCTCTGATGAAAGGTGCAGGTTAAGAACAGTCAACCTGTAGCACTGAGTCTGGGGCACATGCCCCTTCTGCCCCTCCCATCCCTGATGAAAGGGGCGGGTTAAGAACAGTCAACCTGTGGCACATGTCCCTTCTGCCCCCCCCTGCCCCTTTTGTCCCAGCTCTGATGAAAGGGGTAGGGCCAGGGACAGTCAGGCCGGGTAGGTAAGGACTAGATGATACGGGATGTTCTTCAGCCAAGAAAGGAGGCGGGGCTCTATCTGACTTGCAGCTTCTAATACAAATTGTGAGAAGCTCACAGTGTGCGGTGACATCAGAAGACATTTCAGTCCAGGAGAGGAGCCGGTACACCTGTGCAAGACTGAAGGTCCTCTATTCAGAAGTACAGTATATGGGTGGAATAGAGCAGTGGCTCTCAACCTCGGTCCTCAGGTACCCCCAACAGGCCATGTTTGCAGGATTTCCTTTATCTTGCACAGGTGCTTTAAATCAGAGTCAATGGTTTGGTATTTCAGAGAGCTATTTTATCTAAAAGAAATTCCCAAAACATGGCCTGATGGGGGTACTTGAGGACTGAGGTTGAGAACCACTGGAATAGAGAAGGTTCCTATGTTTTCCTGAACAAATGGCGCCCCCTGGCTGAGCCTTCTGAGAAGAAAACTGATTGGCCGGGAATGGATTTTCCCAGCTGACTTCCCCTGGGATAGGCCGGCTTCCCAACGCCGCTACTTCATATCCTTAAAGGGGGAAGTTCACCTGATGGGAACCAAGGCGCCATTTACACTCCTGCGACTTGTCATGTGACTTTGGACCCCCAAAAACGCATCCCATGTTTCCCAATGAGTACCGTTCATATCTGTGCGACTTTAACCACTTGTCAACCGGCCATGGTCGTCCAGTTCTGGGACGCCGTCATGTGATCGCGCCCACTGCTCTGTGATCCTCCAGACACTGCTGATCACAGATTGAGGAAAAAGAGCCAATCAGCGGCTCTTTACCATGTGATCAGCTGTCTCCAATCACAGCTGATCATGAAGGTAAACAGATGCCGGTGATCGGCATTCCTTTCCTTATGCTGACAGTGTGAGGAGAGGAGAGCCGATAACCGGCATCTCTAAAAGGGACATCTACACTGATAATCGGTGCAGTCCCAACAGTGCCCACCAGTTCCGCCTATCAGTGCCGCCTATCGGTGCCGCCTATATATATATGTGTGTGAATAGGGGAGCAATGTAAGAGGGGCTGAATGTATTAGGAAACAATATGAGGAGTGCTGAGTGTATTGGGGTGCAATGTGGGGGGCTATCAATGTTTTGTCAATGCTGAGTGTATTAGGGTGTTATCTGAGGGATGCAGAGTTTACTGGGGTGCAATGAGAGGGGGGCTGAGTTTACTGGGGTATTATTTGAGGTGAGGGCTGAGTTTACTGGGGTATTATTTGAGGTGAGGGCTGAGTTTACTGGGGTATTATTTGAGGTGAGGGCTGAGTTTACTGGGGTGCAGTGTGAGGGGGGGGGGCTGAGTTTACTGGGGTGCAGTGTGAGGGGGGGGCTGAGTTTACTGGGGTGCAGTGTGAGGGGGGCTGAGTTTACTGGGGTGCAGTGTGAGGGGGGCTGAGTTTACTGGGGTGCAGTGTGAGGGGGGGGCTGAGTTTACTGGGGTGCAGTGTGAGGGGGGCTGAGTTTACTGGGGTGCAGTGTGAGGGGGGGGCTGAGTTTACTGGGGTGCAGTGTGAGGGGGGCTGAGTTGATTTGGGTGTAATTTGAGGAATACTAAGTTTATTGGGGCACAATGTTAGGGGTGCTTACTGTATTAAGGTGCAATGTGAAGAATGCTGAGACATTTCCGAAGCAAATCTTTTTATACACAGATCATTAAGGGTCCAGTCACATTTGTGCGACTTAAAAATTGTGCGATTTCCATTGTGACTTTGATGTGACTTTTTTGCGACTCTGGCTTTGACCACCGTGATCGTTTAAGGATCGTTAAAGGAAAAAAAAAAAAAATATATATATATATATATGTACACTGATAATCGTTTACAACGATTATCAGTGCCGCCTCATCAGTACCCATCAGTGCAGCTTCATCAGCACAACTTCATCAGTGCCCACCAGTCCAGCTTCATCAGTACACATCAGTGCCGCCTCATTAGTTTAGATCAGCCTTTCTCAATCTTTTCAACATGGAGGAACCTTTGATGTAACTTTCCGGTCTCAGGGAACCCCTGCTAAAAATTACTTTATCTACAACTCTTACTTTAGTGTGATGGTCGGTGGGAAGAATTACCTCCTTACAGATCGCTAAAAAGACCAATGGTGTCGGCGGGAACCTATCTGAGAGGCACAAATTGCTCATGGAACCCCTAGCAACCTCTGGAGGAACCCTGGTTTAGACTCATCAGCGCCCATCAGTGAAGCCTATCAGTACCTATCAGCGAGTTACTACCCATCAGTGCTGCCTCATTAGTGCCCATCAGTGCCGCCTCATCACTACAACTTCATCCGTACCTAGCAGAGCAACCTCATTAGTACCCATCAGTGCTGCCTCATTAGTGCCTATCAGTGCAGCCTCATCAGTTCAGACTCATCAGCGCCCATCAGAGAATTAGTACCCACCAGTGCTGCCTCATTAGTGCTGCCTCATCACTACAACTTCATCAGTGCCCATCAGAGCAGCCTCATTAGTACCCATCAGTGCAGCCCATCAAAGCAGCCTCTTTAGTACCCATCAGTGCAGTCTCATCAGTGCAGTTTCATCAGTACCCATCAGTGCTGCCTCATTAGTGCCCATCAGTATTACCTCATCAGTTCAGACTCATCAGCGCAGCCTATCAGTGTCCATCAGAGAAGTAGTACCCATCAGTGCTGTCTCATTAGTGCCTATCAGTGCTACCTCATCACTACAACTTCATCCGTGCCCATCAGAGCAGCCTCATTAGTGCCTATCAGAGCAGCCTCATCAGTACAACCTCATGAGTATCCATCAGTGCAGCCTCATCAGTATCCATCAGTGCCGCTTCATCAGTGCAGCCTCATCAGTACAACTTCATGAGTATCCATCAGTGCAGCCTCATCAGTGAAGGAGAAAAATTACTTATTTGCACAATTTTATAACAGACACTAATAAAACAAATTTTTTTTTCAAAATTTTCGGACTTTTTTCGCTTGTTTAGCAAAAAACAACCCCCCCCCCCAGTGGTGATTAAATACCACCAAAAGAAAACTCTATTTGTGTGGAAAAAAAAAAGATAAAAATGGTCTCTGTGTACAGTGTCACATGACTGCATAATTGTGCGTGCCCGGTATTGAAGGGGTTAAAGCACTCAGTATTGGAGGCGCTCCTCTTTTCTGATGTGGCGCACTGCATGACGTGTGTGGTTTGGGCGCCGTGCAAACGTTCGGTTCTACAATACATCGGGGATCTGCGTGTTCCTGTAATGTGGGAGTATGAAGGGGTCCTCGGGGTCCTCGGGGTCCGCCGGCACCTGCGTGCGTTTATATAAAACGCCATAAAACAGATTGTTGCGTTTGTGAAGTCATTTATTAAGTGTGGTATGAAGTTTGCACATTTTGCATCACGGAAAAGTCTTCTAGAAAACGCAGCAAAACATTCAAAGCTCAACGTGGAAAAAAGCTACACGGGCTGCACTGCTGCGTTTGTCGCATGTACCGCATCCCGCCGGTGAAATGATCGAATTTCTCTGTGTGTGATGCATGAAAAATGTGCAAAAAAGGTGCGTTTATAAAATGCAATGATGTCTATACAGGAGGCTCAGTATTGAGTGGTAGAAAGAGACTGCGGCCTTTCCCCGTATTTTAGCCGCCATAAAATAGGAGAATGTTGAGGCTGAGCGGAGGAGGGGAGAGGAGAGATGGATAATAACGTTCCAGTAAATAAAGGAACATTTATGGCCCCTGTTAGAGAACGGCGTTTAAATACCACTTTCCCCGCTCTCCGCCGGACAGACCGCCATAAATAAACGCACTTTCCTCCGCTGCGTAAATTACCGGCCTGACGGTGTGTATATACCGGATATATCTATATACTGCACCATGGTGTATACAGGGGACCCCCTCCAAATCTTCAACCTCACCTACCCAAGCTCCGCCCCCTTTCCCTCTACTATGACCTGGAACCCCCCCTCCCCCCTCCTGTGTCACCCCTACACATGGAAAGGAGTGCCGAGGAGAGAGGTGAAGAGGTGACGGGGGGGAGGGGCGATCTTACACAAAGTGGGGCCCCAAATTCTACAATTCTGTACTGAAACCGAGATCCAATATGAAGATAACAGAGGGGGTCACACAGACATTGGGGGGGGGGGGGCTCTGTATGTTGTATCTGTACCCCTCATATTACACCCCAATATACTCAGCACCCTTCAAATTACAACCTATTACACTCAGCACCCCAATATACTCAGCACCTATAACATTACACCCCAATATACTCAGCACCCCAATATACTCAGCACCCCTCACATTACACCCCAATACACTAATTACACCCCAATAAACTCTGCACCCCAATATATTCTGTACCTCTCACATTACACCCCAATATAGCAACCACACCCGAGTATGGGAAAGGAATCTTACACAGAAATTGGTGTCCCCCATCGGAAGATTTCATCACTCTTCCTGTTCTGGTGACAACCCAACTACACCCCAATACACTCAGCACCCCAATATACCCCTCACATTACACCCCAATACACTCAGCACCCCAATACACTCAGCACCCCAATATACCCCTCATATTACACCCCAATACACTCAGCACCCCAATATACACCCCAATACACTCAGCACCCCAATATACCCCTCACATTACACCCCAATACACTCAGCACCCCAATATACCCCTCATATTACACCCCAATACACTCAGCACCCCAATATACCCCTCATATTACACCCCAATACACTCAGCACCCCAATATACCCCTCACATTACACCCCAATACACTCAGCACCCCAATATACACCCCAATACACTCAGCACCCCAATATACCCCTCACATTACACCCCAATACACTCAGCACCCCAATATACCCCTCATATTACACCCCAATACACTCAGCACCCCAATATACCCCTCATATTACACCCCAATACACTCAGCACCCCAATATACCCCTCATATTACACCCCAATACACTCAGCACCCCAATATACCCCTCATATTACACCCCAATACTCAGCACCCCAATATACCCCTCACATTACACCCCAATACACTCAGCACCCCAATATACCCCTCACATTACACCCCAATACACTCAGCACCCCAATATACCCCTCATATTACACCCCAATACACTCAGCACCCCAATATACCCCTCATATTACACCCCAATACACTCAGCACCCCAATATACCCCTCACATTACACCCCAATACTCAGCACCCCAATATACCCCTCACATTACACCCCAATACACTCAGCACCCCAATATACCCCTCACATTACACCCCAATACACTCAGCACCCCAATATACCCCTCACATTACACCCCAATACACTCAGCACCCCAATATACCCCTCATATTACACCCCAATACACTCAGCACCCCAATATACCCCTCACATTACACCCCAATACACTCAGCACCCCAATATACACCCCAATACACTCAGCACCCCAATATACCCCTCACATTACACCCCAATACACTCAGCACCCCAATATACCCCTCATATTACACCCCAATACACTCAGCACCCCAATATACCCCTCATATTACACCCCAATACACTCAGCACCCCAATATACCCCTCACATTACACCCCAATACTCAGCACCCCAATATACCCCTCACATTACACCCCAATACTCAGCACCCCAATATACCCCTCACATTACACCCCAATACACTCAGCACCCCAATATACCCCTCATATTACACCCCAATACACTCAGCACCCCAATATACCCCTCACATTACACCCCAATACACTCAGCACCCCAATATACCCCTCATATTACACCCCAATACACTCAGCACCCCAATATACCCCTCACATTACACCCCAATACACTCAGCACCCCAATATACCCCTCATATTACACCCCAATACACTCAGCACCCCAATATACCCCTCACATTACACCCCAATACTCAGCACCCCAATATACCCCTCACATTACACCCCAATACACTCAGCACCCCAATATACCCCTCACATTACACCCCAATACACTCAGCACCCCAATATACCCCTCATATTACACCCCAATACACTCAGCACCCCAATATACCCCTCACATTACACCCCAATACACTCAGCACCCCAATATACCCCTCATATTACACCCCAATACACTCAGCACCCCAATATACCCCTCACATTACACCCCAATACACTCAGCACCCCAATATACCCCTCATATTACACCCCAATACACTCAGCACCCCAATATACCCCTCACATTACACCCCAATACACTCAGCACCTCAATATACCCCTCATATTACACCCCAATACACTCAGCACCCCAATATACCCTTCACATTACACCCCAATACACTCAGCACCCCAATATACACCCCAATACACTCAGCACCCCAATATACCCCTCACATTACACCCCAATACACTCAGCACCCCAATATACCCCTCATATTACACCCCAATACACTCAGCACCCCAATATACCCCTCATATTACACCCCAATACACTCAGCACCCCAATATACCCCTCATATTACACCCCAATACACTCAGCACCCCAATATACCCCTCATATTACACCCCAATACACTCAGCACCCCAATATACCCCTCACATTACACCCCAATACACTCAGCACCCCAATATACCCCTCATATTACACCCCAATACACTCAGCACCCCAATATACCCCTCACATTACACCCCAATACACTCAGCACCCCAATATACCCCTCACATTACACCCCAATACTCAGCACCCCAATATACCCCTCACATTACACCCCAATACACTCAGCACCCCAATATACCCCTCACATTACACCCCAATACACTCAGCACCTCAATATACCCCTCATATTACACCCCAATACACTCAGCACCCCAATATACCCCTCATATTACACCCCAATACACTCAGCACCCCAATATACCCCTCATATTACACCCCAATACACTCTGCACCCCAATATACCCCTCACATTACACCCCAATACACTCAGCACCCCAATATACCCCTCATATTACACCCCAATACACTCAGCACCCCAATATACCCCTCACATTACACCCCAATACACTCAGCACCCCAATATACCCCTCATATTACACCCCAATATACTCAGCACCCCAATATACCCCTCATATTACACCCCAATATACTCAGCACCCCAATATACCCCTCACATTACACCCCAATACACTCAGCACCCCAATATACCCCTCATATTACACCCCAATATACTCAGCACCCCAATATACCCCTCATATTACACCCCAATACACTCAGCACCCCAATATACCCCTCATATTACACCCCAATACACTCAGCACCCCAATATACCCCTCATATTACACCCCAATACACTCTGCACCCCAATATACCCCTCACATTACACCCCAATACACTCAGCACCCCAATATACCCCTCATATTACACCCCAATACACTCAGCACCCCAATATACCCCTCACATTACACCCCAATACACTCAGCACCCCAATATACCCCTCATATTACACCCCAATATACTCAGCACCCCAATATACCCCTCACATTACACCCCAATATACTGAGCACCCCAATATACCCCTCATATTACACCCCAATACACTGAGCACCCCAATATACCCCTCACATTACACCCCAATATACTGAGCACCCCAATATACCCCTCATATTACACCCCAATACACTGAGCACCCCAATATACCCCTCACATTACACCCCAATATACTGAGCACCCCAATATACCCCTCATATTACACCCCAATACACTCAGCACCCCAATATACCCCTCATATTACACCCCAATACACTGAGCACCCCAATATACCCCTCACATTACACCCCAATATACTGAGCACCCCAATATACCCCTCATATTACACCCCAATACACTGAGCACCCCAATATACCCCTCACATTACACCCCAATATACTCAGCACCCCAATATACCCCTCACATTACACCCCAATACACTGAGCACCCCAATATACCCCTCATATTACACCCCAATACACTGAGCACCCCAATATACCCCTCACATTACACCCCAATATACTGAGCACCCCAATATACCCCTCATATTACACCCCAATACACTCAGCACCCCAATATACCCCTCACATTACACCCCAATATACTGAGCACCCCAATATACCCCTCATATTACACCCCAATATACTCAGCACCCCAATATACCCCTCATATTACACCCCAATATACCCCTCACATTATAGCACATCCTCCATCAGCATGGTGAGGTCAGTAAAAGAAAAATATTGGCTTGCTATTGGCTGGCAATGTGGTGGGGAGGCGGGCAATAGCAGTCTTCCAGCCAATCATAACTACACTCAGGGCTCCATGCGTCTCACTTCCTGCTGAAGAGCCACGCCCCCGAGCACGTTCTGCGATCGGCCTGTGGGACTGGCTGGTCTCCATGGCAACCCGGATCTAATCTGAGCTCCACCGCGGGGTCTGCCTGAACTACTAGGCCGCATTCCCGCCCCGCTCCCCTCCCCCCTCTCCCGGGGCCCCTCCTCCTCTCCCGGGGCCCCTCCTACTCCCGCGGATCCTCCGGGAACAACTCTTCTCTATTCATCACATCCGCACCGAGTCACCCTCCAATCCGTCTCCATAGCAACCGGAGACACCCGGAACCGCCCGCACGGAGGCCTCACCCGACTCCTGAGGAGGTGAGTGACCCCCATTATCTGATGATTGTCTATATATATATATATATATATATATGTGCTACGTCATCACCCCCCCTATAGAGGAGATCTGAGGGCAACCGTTTATTTTTATTTAACCCCTTCAGCCGCGGAAGATTTACCCCCCTTTCCCTGACCAGGCCATTGTTTTGCTTTACCTGACAATTGCGCGGTCGTGCGGCGCTGTACACAAATAAAATGGACGTCGTTTTTTTCCCCCACGAATAGAGATTTCTTCTGGTGATATTTCATCACCTCGGCCGGTTTTTTATTTTTATTTTTTTGCGCTAAAAACAAAAAAAAAGCGACAATTTTGAAAAAAACAAAACAATATTTTGTACTTTTTGCTACAATAAATATATAAATAAATATCCAATAAAAAAAAAGATTTTTTTTTCCCCCCTCAGTTCAGTCCGATACAAAAATTCTTCTACATAGAAAATCGCAATAAAAGTGACTATTGATGGTTTGTGCAAAAGTTATATATATATATATATATAGTGTATAGAGGATCGAATTATGGCATTATTATTATTATTATTATTATTATTATTATTATTATTATTATTATTATGTTTTGGGGGTTTATTTTTATTAGTAATGGCGGTGATCTGCAATTTTTATCGGGACTGCGACATTGCGGCGGACACATCGAACACTTTTGAAACCATTTTGGGACCACTGACATTTATACAGCGATCAATCAATGCTGGCAGGGAAGGGGTTACCACTAGGGGGGCGATCAAAGGGGTTAAATGTGTGTCTAACTGTGGAGGGGGGAGGGGACTGAGTGGAGGAGGAGACTGATCGCTGTTTCTGATCACTAGGAACACACGATCTCCCTCTCCTCCCCTGACAGAACGTCGATCTGTTTACATTGACACATCCCTGTTTCTGGCTCTCTGAGGAGCGATCGCGGGTGGCCGGACACGTCCATCGATTCCAGCGTCACGCTGCGCCCCCTGAAGATCTTCAAGAGGACGCCGTACACGATTCACACAGGGGGGCCAACCTGCCGCAGTATAATGACGGCAGCTGGTCGGGAAGCAGTTCATTGTATTTATATTTTATTTATTTATTTTTTATTTATACTTTATTTATTTTTATTTTATTTTTATTCATATTTTATTTATTTAATTTTTTATTTATACTTTATTTTTATTTTATTTATTTACTTGCAGTGGCGGCACTGCATATATACTATTACAGGAGAGAGAGATATACTGTATATACTATTAGAGAAGAGAGATATATACTGTATATACTATTAGAGGAGAGAGAGATATACTGTATATACTATTAGAGGAGATATATACTGTATACACTATTAGAGGAGAGGTATATTGTATATACTATTAGAGGATATATACTGTATATATTATTAGAGGAGAGGTATATTGTATATACTATTAGAGGATATATACTGTATATACTATTAGAGGATATATATACTATTAGAGGAGATATACTGTATATACTATTAGAGGATATATATACTATTAGAGGAGATATACTGTATATACTATTAGAGGAGATATACTGTATATACTGTTAGAGGAGATATATACTGTATATACTATTAGAGGATATACTGTATATAGTATTAGAGGAGAGATATACTGTATATACTATTAGAAGAGAGATATACTGTTAGAGGAGATATACTGTATATACTATTAGAGGAGAGATATACTGTATATACTATTAGAGGAGAGATATACTGTATATACTATTAGAGGAGATATACACTGTATATACTATTAGAGGAGATATACACTGTATATACTATTAGAGGAGAGATATATATACTGTGTATACTAATTGAGGAGAGACATACTGTATATACTATTAGAGGAGATATATACTGTATATACTATTAGAGGAGATATACACTGTATATACTATTAGAGGAGATATACACTGTATATACTATTAGAGGAGATATATACTGTATATACTATTAGAGGAGATATACACTGTATATACTATTAGAGGAGATATACACTGTATATACTATTAGAGGAGATATATACTGTATATACTATTAGAGGAGATATACACTGTATATACTATTAGAGGAGATATATACTGTATATACTATTAGAGGAGATATACACTGTATATACTATTAGAGGAGATATACACTGTATATACTATTAGAGGAGATTTATACTGTATATACTATTGGAGGAGATATACACTGTATATACTATTAGAGGAGATATATACTGTATATACTATTAGAGGAGAGATATATACTGTGTATACTATTAGAGGAGAGATATACTGTATATACTATTAGAGGAGATATACACTGTATATACTATTAGAGGAGATATACACTGTATATACTATTAGAGGAGATACATACTGTATATACTGTTAGAGGAGATACATACTGTATATACTATTAGAGGAGATATACACTGTATATACTATTAGAGGAGATATATACTGTATATACTATTAGAGGAGATATACACTGTATATACTATTAGAGGAGATATACACTGTATATACTATTAGAGGAGATATACACTGTATATGCTATTAGAGGAGAGATATACTGTATATACTATTAGAGGAGATATATACTGCATATACTATTAGAGGAGAGATATACTGTATATACTATTAGAGGAGATATATACTGTATATACTATTAGATGAGAGATATATACTGTGTATACTATTAGAGGAGATATATACTGTATATACTATTAGAGGAGATATACTGTATATACTATTAGAGGAGATATACACTGTATATACTATTAGAGGAGAGATATATACTGTATATACTATTAGAGGAGATATATACTGTATATACTATTAGAGGAGATACATACTGTATATACTATTAGAGGAGATACATACTGTATATACTATTAGAGGAGATATACACTGTATATACTATTAGAGGAGATATATACTGTATATACTATTAGAGGAGATATATACTGTATATACTATTAGAGGAGATATACACTGTATATACTATTAGAGGAGATATACACTGTATATGCTATTAGAGGAGAGATATACTGTATATACTATTAGAGGAGATATATACTGCATATACTATTAGAGGAGAGATATACTGTATATACTATTAGAGGAGATATATACTGTATATACTATTAGATGAGAGATATATACTGTGTATACTATTAGAGGAGATATATACTGTATATACTATTAGAGGAGATATACTGTATATACTATTAGAGGAAATATACACTGTATATACTATTAGAGGAGAGATATATACTGTATATACTATTAGAGGAGATATATACTGTATATACTATTAGAGGAGATATACACTGTATATACTATTAGAGGAGATATATACTGTATATACTATTAGAGGAGATATATACTGTATATACTATTAGAGGAGATATACATTGTATATACTATTAGAGGAGATATACACTGTATATGCTATTAGAGGAGAGATGTACTGTATATGCTATTAGAGGAGATATATACTGCATATACTATTAGAGGAGAGATATACTGTATATACTATTAGAGGAGATATATACTGTATATACTATTAGAGGAGATATATACTGTATATACTATTAGAGGAGATATACACTGTATATACTATTAGAGGAGATATACACTGTATATGCTATTAGAGGAGAGATGTACTGTATATGCTATTAGAGGAGATATATACTGCATATACTATTAGAGGAGAGATATACTGTATATACTATTAGAGGAGATATATACTGTATATACTATTAGAGGATATACTGTATATACTTTTAGAGGAGATATATACTGTATATACTATTAGAGGAGAGATATACTATTAGAGGAGAGATATACTGTATATACTATTAGAGGAGAGATATACTGTATATACTATTAGAGGAGATATATACTGTATATACTATTAGAGGAGAGATATACTGTATATAATATTAGAGGAGATATACTGTATACACTATTAGAGGAGATATACTGTATATATTATTAGAGGAGAGGTATATTGTATATACTATTAGAGGATATATACTGTTTATACTATTAGAGGAGATATACACTGTATATACTATTAGAGGAGAGATATATACTGTATATACTATTAGAGGAGATATACACTGTATATACTATTAGAGGAGAGATATACTGTATATACTATTAGAGGAGAGATATACTGTATATACTATTAGAGGAGAGATATACTATTAGAGGAGATATACTGTATATACTATTAGAGGAGATATATACTGTATATACTATTAGAGGAGATATATACTGTATATACTATTAGAGGAGGTATATACTGTATATACTATTAGAGGAGATATACACTGTATATACTATTAGAGGAGAGATATATACTGTATATACTATTAGAGGAGATATATACTGTATATACTATTAGAGGAGATATATACTGTATATACTATTAGAGGAGAGATATACTGTATATACTATTAGAGGAGATATATACTGTATATACTATTAGAGGAGATATATACTGTATATACTATTAGAGGAGAGATATACTGTATATACTATTAGAGGAGATATATACTGTATATACTATTAGAGGAGATATATACTGTATATACTATTAGAGGAGATATATACTGTATATACTATTAGAGGAGATATACATTGTATATACTATTAGAGGAGATATACATTGTATATACTATTAGAGGAGAGATATAATGTATATACTATTAGAGGAGATATACTGTATATTCTATTAGAGGAGATATATACTGTATATACTATTAGAGGAGATATACTGTATATACTATTAGAGGAGATATACTGTATATACTATTAGAGGAGATATACACTGTATATACTATTAGAGGAGATATATACTGTATATACTATTAGAGGAGAGATATACTGTATATACTATTAGAGGAGATATATACTGTATATACTATTAGAGGAGATATACTGTATATACTATTAGAGGAGATATACTGTATATACTATTAGAGGAGATATACACTGTATATACTATTAGAGGAGATATACACTGTATATACTATTAGAGGAGATATACACTGTATATACTATTAGAGGAGAGATATATACTGTATATACTATTAGAGGAGATATACACTGTATATACTATTAGAGGAGATATATACTGTATATACTATTAGAGGAGATATACACTGTATATACTATTAGAGGAGATATATACTGTATATACTATTAGAGGAGAGATATACTGTATATACTATTAGATGAGATATACACTGTATATACTATTAGAGGAGATACATACTGTATATACTATTAGAGGAGATATATACTGTATATACTATTAGAGGAGATATATACTATATATACTATTAGAGGAGATGTATACTGTATATACTATTAGAGGAGATATATACTGTATATACTATTAGAGGAGATATATACTGTATATACTATTAGAGGAGATATATACTGTATATACTATTAGAGGAGAGATATATACTGTATATACTATTAGAGGAGAGATATATACTGTATATACTATTAGAGGAGATATACACTGTATATACTATTAGAGGAGATATACACTGTATATACTATTAGAGGAGATATATACTGTATATACTATTAGAGGAGATATATACTGTATATACTATTAGAGGAGATATATACTGTATATACTATTAAAGGGTGAATCTGGTAAATATTAGACTCGGTGATCCATTTTTTTATTAAAAACAAAAACAATGTCTTCCTTCAAAAATAATGTAATTTTATGAACGTTCGTTTGTTGTCGGGCAGATTAAAAAACACAAATTGCTGCAAAAACGCATGACATGCTTTTCTGCAGCTTCGCTATTGAAGTATATTGAACCAAAAAATCACCGTTTTGTGTGAACGTGTCCCATAGGAAACCATGTTATATGAACTGCAGAGCGTTTCTGCAAAAAGCACCAAAAACACATCGATGTGAACCGGGTGTAAGACGTTTAGTAATATAATGGGGTGAAAAAAACTAAAAGGAGCTCTTTATAGTACAAAAAAAGCAAATAATCACTTCTGTAAGAGCCCTTGCACACTGGGGCGGGGGCGGCGTCGGCGGTAAAACGCCGCTAGCGGCCGAGAAAGGGTTAAATACCACCGCAAAGCGCCTCTGCAGAGGCGCTTTGCCGGCGGTATAGCCGCGCCGTCCCATTGATTTCAATGGGCAGGAGCGGTATACATTCCGCTCCTTCACCGCTCCGAAGATGCTGCTGGCAGGACTTTTTTTACCGTCCTGCTAGCGCACCGCTCCAGTGTGAGAGCCCTCGGGGGATTTCACACTGGAATACAAGCAGCGGCACTTTCAGGTCGGTTTGGCGCTATTATTAGCGCAATAGCGCCTGCAAACCGCCCCAGTGTGAAAGGGCTCTTAGGGAGTCATTTATTTTAGTGTAGAACTGTGAAAGTAATATTTACAGTGGAGATTATTTTTTCTTTTTGTACTATAAAGGGCTCATTTTAGGGTTTTTATAACCCCATTATGTTACTGGCCGATTAATTGATTATGAAAATAGTAATCGATTCATTTCATAATCGATTAGTTGTTTCAGCCCTAGAATTTTTCAGTTTGCGCCCCCCAAAAATTTTGAGCACCAACCGCCGCTGATTATTTGTATAAACTCCTGGAGTGACACAGCCCCTCCCCCACCACCCCATGTGTAAGACCCCCATATGGAGTCATTTCATGTCTGATCCAATATAATCCATGTACTCCACAGCATTTCACTTATATGTATTGTCAGTGTTCCCCTTCCTACACCGGAGTCCCCATTAGAGTCCCCCTACATCAGAGTCCCCCCTACATCAGAGTCCCCCCTACATCAGAGTCCCCCCTACATCAGAGTCCCCCCTACATCAGTCCCCCCTACATCAGAGTCCCCATCAGAGTCCCCCTACATCAGAGTCCCCATCAGAGTCCCCCTACATCAGAGTCCCCATCAGAGTCCTCCCTACATCAGAGTCCCCATCAGAGTCCCCCTACATCAGAGTCCCCATCAGAGTCCTCCCTACATCAGAGTCCCCCTACATCAGAGTCCCCATCAGAGTCCCCCCTACATCAGTCCCCCCTACATCAGAGTCCCCCCTACATCAGAGTCCCCCCTACATCAGAGACCCCATCAGAGTCCCCCCTACATCAGAGTCCCCCCTACATCAGAGTCCCCCCTACATCAGAGTCCCCATCAGAGTCCCCCTACATCAGAGTCCCCATCAGAGTCCCCCTACATCAGAGTCCCCATCAGAGTCCCCCCTACATCAGAGTCCCCCCTACATTAGAGTCCCCATCAGAGTCCCCCCTACATCAGAGTCCCCATCAGAGTCCCCCCTACATCAGAGTCCCCCCTACATCAGAGTCCCCATCAGAGTCCCCATCAGAGTCCCCCCTACATCAGAGTCCCCCCTACATCAGAGTCCCCCCTACATCAGAGTCCCCATCAGAGTCCCCCTACATCAGAGTCCCCATCAGAGACCCCCTACATCAGAGCCCCCATCAGAGACCCCCTACATCAGAGTCCCCATCAGAGTCCCCCCTACATCGGAGTCCCCCTTACATCGGAGTCCCCCCTACAACGGAGTCCCCCCACATCAGAGTCCCCATCAGAGTCCCCCCTACATGGGAGTCCCCCCCACATGGGAGTCCCCCCACATCAGAGTCCCCCTACATCAGAGTCCCCCTACACCGGAGTCCCCATCAGAGTCCCCCCTACATTAGAGTCCCCATCGGAGTCCCCCCTACATCGGAGTCCCCCCTACAACGGAGTCCCCCCACAGTCCTGCAAACCGCTGCTTTGGAGCGGTGAAAGAGCGGTGTATTCACCGCTCCTTCACCGCTCCTGCCCATTGAAATCAATGGGACAGCGCGGCTATACCGCGGCAATACCGCAGCTATAGCCACGCTGTACGAGGGATTTTAACCCTTTTTCGGCCGCCAGCGGGGGTTAAAACCGCACCGCTAGAGGCCGAATACCGCTGCAAGAACGACGGTACAGCAGCGCTAAAAATAGCGCTGTTGTACCGCCGACGCCCCCACCGCCCCAGTGTGAAAGGGGCCTTATTCTTCACACTTCCTGTACAGAGCACTGCAGAGGATGATCTTTGGACCCCATAACAATCAGGAATAGTCCTTTATAACAGTTCTATGGGTCCCACATATCCTCCTTGTCTATAACATCGTCCTGCTTTATAATGAGACCTTCCTACAGCGGGGTCTCTATTTCCATGGCCGGTCCCTTCACAGCCTGTCCATGGCGGTCCCTGCTATGTCTGGTCCCTCTCAATCTCTCTATGGTGGTCCCAAACCGGGGTCCCTGTTCTCATGGACAGTCCCCTCTCAGTCCCTCCATGGTGGTCCCATACCGGGGTCCCTGTTCTCTCAGTCTCTCCATGGTGGTCCCATACCGGGGTCCCTGTTCTCTCAGTCTCTCCATGGTGGTCCCATACCGGGGTCCCTGTTCTCTCAGTCTCTCCATGGTGGTCCCATACCGGGGTCCCTGTTCTCTCAGTCCCTCCATGGTGGTCCCATACCGGGGTCCCTGTTCTCTCAGTCCCTCCATGGTGGTCCTATACCGGGGTCCCTGTTCTCTCAGTCCCTCCATGGTGGTCCCATACCGGGGTCCCTGTTCTCATACCGGGGTCCCTGTTCTCATACCGGGGTCCCTGTTCTCATACCGGGGTCCCTGTTCTCGTGGACAGCCCCCTCAGTATTTTCGGTGATCCAAGGTCATACGAGTGCTGGAAGGATTCAGGAAAAGTTTGTCGATTATCCCCCCCCTCCCCCGCTCTCTGACAATGATTTATATTTAATTTACAGAACACGACCTTCACACAGCGATATAATCAGAGTGATGACTTTCTATGGGCGCCGCCAATCCCCCAAATCACCAAACTTCATACCGGAGACCCCAAATATCAGCCACTCCCTCTACAGTGATATCTGAAGGTGATATATAGAGATCCCTTGTGATATATATATAGAGATCCATTGTGATATATATAGAGATCCATTGTGATATATATAGAGATCCCTTGTGATATATATAGAGATCCATTGTGATATATATAGAGATCCCTTGTGATATATATAGAGATCCATTGTGATATATATAGAGATCCATTGTGATATATATAGCGATCCATTGTGATATATATATAGCGATCCATTGTGATATATATAGCGATCCCTTGTGATATATATAGCGATCCATTGTGATATATATAGAGATCCATTGTGATATATATAGAGATCCATTGTGATATATATAGAGATCCATTGTGATATATATAGCGATCCATTGTGATATATATAGCGATCCCTTGTGATATATATAGAGATCCATTGTGATATATATAGAGATCCATTGTGATATATATAGAGATCCATTGTGATATATATAGAGATCCATTGTGATATATATAGAGATCCATTGTGATATATATAGAGATCCATTGTGATATATATAGAGATCCATTGTGATATATATATAGCGATCCATTGTGATATATATATAGCGATCCATTGTGATATATATAGCGATCCATTGTGATATATATAGCGATCCATTGTGATATATATAGCGATCCATTGTGATATATATAGAGATCCATTGTGATATATATAGAGATCCATTGTGATATATATAGAGATCCATTGTGATATATATATAGCGATCCATTGTGATATATATATATAGCGATCCATTGTGATATATATAGCGATCCCTTGTGATATATATAGCGATCCCTTGTGATATATATAGCGATCCATTGTGATATATATAGAGATCCATTGTGATATATATATAGCGATCCATTGTGATATATAGAGATCCCTTGTGCTATATAGATACAAATTGTTATATCCCAATCATGTTTAAATCCACTTCCTGTTGACTCTCTCACTTCCTCGGCCGGAAGGTTATTCCGATCATCAACTACTCTTTCAGTAAAATAACTCTCAGCTTTTCTTCTTCATTTTCCTGGGAGGATCTTATCATACAGAATTGTGTCCGATCGATCGCTCACACTGAACGCGGGTTTGAAATCATGTGAATTCAGCTGAACGATTTCAAACCCGCATTTCAGTGTAAGTTCGGGGGGGGGGGGGGGGGGGCAATTTAAATGACGTCCCTGCGGGTTCCTGCACAGATCTCTATTGAAATCGCCCCCCGAAGTCGCCACAAGTAGTGCAGGAACTACTTTTGGAAATCGGTGGGGCGTCGCATCGATTGGGACGTTGCCAGCAATAGGCTGCGATTTGACATGTCAAATCTCGGCGATGTGAATGGGGGGCTCGTGTGTGGCTGTAAATGTTTAGTTTAACCATTTCAGCTCCGGAAGGTTTTCCCCCCTTTATGAGGCTATTTTTTGCCGTTCAGCACGGCGCTACTTTAACTGACAATTGCGCGGTTCTGCAACGCTGTGCACAAACATTCATATCATTTTTTTTCCACGCAGATAGAGTTTTCTTTTGGTGGTATTTGATTACCGCTGGGGTTTTATTTTTAACATTTAAGCAAAAAAAGACCGATAATTTTGAAAAAAAAAACAATACTTTTTACACTCTGCATAACACATGTCCAGAAGAAAAATAAACCCCATCAAATTCCTTCATAAATTTTGGCCAAATTGTATTCTGCTTTGGTTAAAAAAAAATCCCAATAAGTGTATATAGATTGGTTTGTGTGAAACGACTACTAATGGCGGTGATCAGAGACTTATAATGGGACTGCGATATTGTGGCGGGCAATCTGACACTAACTGACATGGGGGGGGGGGATCTGACATCACCAGTGACAGTAATACAGTGATGAATGATAATACTATACACTGTCACTGTACTAATGACACTGGCTGGGAAGGGGTTACACCTCTAGGGGTGATCAAGGGGTTAAATGTGTAATGTGTGTACAATGTGCTGATTGTTACTAGCAATCTCTCAACTTCTCCTCCCTGCTTTGCTTTGCAGGGATAAGAACCTGACAGATCCCTCCCTGTGTACAGAGCTCCGTGTTGAATTTCAACACAGGCCTCTGGGCTGTGATTGGACAAAGCCAATCAGCAGGTCCCAGCCCTGAATCATTGGCTGGGACTTACTGAATGGCTCCCGCTGTGTACAATCACAGCGGGAGCCGGGGGGGGGGGGGCACGCACCCTAAACCCAGAAGTAGGCAGCAAAGTACCACTATGTGGCTTTGCCTACACCGGTCACCCATCTGCAGTACATTGAGGGTGGTCAGTGGGCAAATGGTTAAAGCAGAACTCCGGGCAAAAAAACGATCATTAAAATACATTCCTTAAACAAGGGATATAAATTATACCTTACCTGCCCCAAATCCCTATATATTACCTTGTGACATCATCACTGTGCTGTACATAGCCTGTCAGAGGGAGAGCTGTGGGAGGGACACAGCAGGCTCCACCCACTGCAGGAGGGCTGGAGTCAAGATTGATCTATCTATCTATCTATCTATCTATCTATCTATCTATCTATCTATCTATCTATCTATCTATCTATCTATGTGTAGTTGGGTCTATAATTTTAATGGTCAGTTTATTATAACAGTGAGAGACAGAATAAAAACAAAAATATCCAGAAAAACACATTTCAAAAAAGTTATTGGTTTGCATTTTAATGAGTGAAATAAGTATTTGACCCCTTCACAAAACATGACTTAGTAGTTGGTGGAGAAACCCTTGTTGGTGATCACAGAGGTCAGACGTTTCTTGGAGTTGGCCTCCAGGTTTGCACACATCTCAGGAGGGATTTTGTCCTCTTTGCAGATCCTCTCCAAGTCATTAAGGTTTCCAGGCTGATGTTTGGTAACTCGAACCTTCAGCTCCCTCCACATATTTTCTATGGGATTAAGGTCTGGAGACTGCATAGGCCACTCCAGGACCTTAATGTGCTTCTTCTTAGGACACTGCTTTGTTGCCTTGGCCGTGTGTTTTGGGTCCTTGTCATGCTGGAATACCCATCCAGGACCTATTTTCAATGCCCTGGCTGAGGGAAGGAGGTTCTCATCCAAGATTTGACAGTACATGGCCCCATCCACCCCCAAAGGATAATGTTTCCACCTCCATGTATGATGGTGGGGGATGGTGTTCTTGGGGTCATAGGCAACATTCCTCCTCCTCCTCCTACAAACACAGTGAGCCAAAGTTGAGTCAAAGATCTCGATTTTGGTCTGACCACAACACTTTCCCCCAGTTCTCTGAATCATTCAGATGGTCATTAGCAGACTTCAGACGGATCTGTACATGTGCTTTCTGGTTGGGGAGGACCTTGCAGGGGCTGCAGGATTTCAGTCCAGTGTAGTGTGTTACCGATTGTCTTCTTGGTGACTATGGTCCCAGCTGAGATCATTGACAAGATTCTCCCGTGTAGTTCTGGGCTGATTCCTCACCGTTCTCATGATCATTGAAACTCCACGAGGTGAGATCTTGTATGGAGCCCCAGACCGAGGGAGATCGACAGTTATTTTGTGTTTCTTCCATTTGTGAATAATCGCACCAACTGTTGTCACCCCCTCACCAAGCTGCTTGGCGATGGTCTTGTAGCCCATTCCAGTCTTGTGTAGGTCTACAATCTTGTCCCCGACATCCTTGGACAGATCTTTGGTGTTGGCCATGGTGGAGAGATTGGAATCTGATTGCTTCTGTAGACAGGTGTCTTTTATACAGGTAACAAGCTGAGATTAGGAGCACTCACTTTAAGAGAGTGCTCCTAATCTCAGCTCGTTACCTGTATAGACGACACCTGGGAGCCAGAAATCTTGCTGATTGATAGGGGATCAAATACTTATTTCACTCATTAAAATGCAAATTTTTAACATAATTTATAACTTTTTTTTTAAATGCATTTTTCTGGATATTTTTGTTGTTATTCTGTCTCTCACTGTTATAATAAACCGACCAATAAAATTATAGACTGATCGTTTCTTTGTCAGTGGGCAAACGTACAAAATCAGCAGCCGATCAAATACTTTTTTCCCTCACTGTCCATGTTATCAGTGGCCTCCTATAAGGTGCACACCTTCCCCGATCATGAAGGGGTTAAACAAAGCCCTGGACTGATCATCCTGGTGGTGGATACGCTGCTTCCTCCAGCTTCTTCTTTCCGTGAATTTGTTCTGTGTAATGAAGGCTGTGCTGATTTTCTGTGGCAAGCGATCTCGATCGGAGCTGGTGGCCAGAACTTGTTCCCTAATATTACGAGACAACCTCTTGGCCCCGCTCTCCGGAGTTGGCGGCAGCTTGCAGCAGACTCAGCACTATGACTAAAATGTTCTTCACTGAGAGATGAAGGTCACGCCTGAGCCTCCCGTACTCAGAGATTACTCTGCCTTTCCCTATCCGCAGTCTTATTATATGCTGAAAAACTCTGGGGGACAATTATTAATCAGAACTATTAAAAGTGCACCAAGACATTATTCTAGGGACAATAAGATAAATACAGTTGTGCTCATAAGTTTACATACCCTGGCAGAATGTATGATTTCTTGGCCATTTTACTTTTTTTTAAATCATAATCACAACAGAAACCACCCAAATGAACCTGATCAAAAGTTTACATACCCCAGTTCTTAATACCGTGTATTGCCCCCTTTAACATCAATGACAGCTTGAAGTCTTTTGTGGTATTTGTGGATGAGGCTCTTTATCTTCTCAGATGGTAAAGCTGTCCATTTTTCTTGGTAAAAACCCTCCAGTTCCTGTAAATTCTTGGGCTGTCTTGCATGAACGGCACGTTTGAGATCTCCCCAGAGGGGCTCAATGATATTGAGGTCAGGAGACTGAGATGGCCACTCCAGAACCTTCACTTTATTCTGCTGTAGCCAATGAGAGGACCACATGGCCTTGTGTTTTGGATCATTGTCATGTTGGAATGTCCAAGTACGTCCCATGCGCAGCTTCCTGGCTGATGAATGAAATGTTCCTCCAGTATTTTTTGATAACATATTGCATCCATCTTGCCAACAATTTTGACCAAATTTCCTGTGCCTTTGTAGCTCACACATCCCCAAAACATCAGTGATCCACCTCCGTGTTTCACAGTAGGGATGGTGGACCTTTCATTATAGGCCTTGTTGACTTCTCTCATTTATGGTTGTGGCCAAAAAGCTCAATTTTGGTCTCATCACTCCAAATGAGTTTGTGGCAGAAGGTTTGAGGCTTGTCTCTGTGCTGTTTGGCGTATTGTATACTTTGTGGCATTTTCGTAGTAATGGCTTTCTTCTGGAGACTTGACCATGCAGCCCATCTTTCTTCAAGTGCCTCCTTATTGTGCATCTTGAAACAACCACACCACATGTTTTCAGAGAGTCCTGTATTTCACCTGAAGTTATTTGTGGGTTTTTCTTTGCATCCCGAACAATTTTCCTGGCAGCCCGAATGGGTTTTTTGGTGCCGAAACCGATACTGACAATAAATCTTCCTTGGTCCTGAAAACCGAAACCGGTACCGAAACAGCACCAATACCCAAAGTGACTGTTTTTAAAAATATTTTTATACAGGAGATGATCAGAGACTGGGGACATGGTAGAGGAGAAGGTCAGAGACTGCAGACATAATACAGGAGATCAATGCTGCCTCACCAGTGCAGCCCGCGTTTGCCCCTCAGATGCAGCCCACATGTGCCCATAAGATGCAGCCTGCCTGTGCCTATGAGATGCAGCCTCACCTGTGCCCGTCATGCAGCTTGCCAGTACCCGAATCAGAGCGGCGATCTCCGTGTGTCACAGATCTGCATTTGAATTGCCCGGGTCGCAGTAACGATGTCCCGCCTCCTGTAATCACGTCACACTGATCCAATGTCTCACCATTGGATCAGTGTGCCGTCTGTCACAGGAGGCGGGACATTGTTACTGCGGTCTCTAGTTAAGCTCCGTGACATAACGGAGATCACAGCAAGGAGGGAGGGAGGGGAGGAGGAGAAGAGAGGAGAGGACTGCAGGGTGCCGCGCCAGAAGGACACCCCCGTAATGGGCAGCACCAGGGACTGGGCCCCGCCCAGGCCCCCCCCAATTTTCGGCGCCGTTATTGGCGAGATTTCCTTTTCGGCAAAATGCTGAAAAGGCCATTTTCGGACTATATGTTTCGGCGGCCGAAAATTCGGTGCATCACTAGAAATTTTAGTTGGTCTACACACACACTATTTACAAGCAGACAGATCACAGGTGAGGATGGTTACCTTTAATAGCCATTCAAACCCCTTTGTGTCAACTTGTGTGCATGTTATCAGGCCAAAATCACCGGGGTATGTAAACTTTCGATCAGGGTCATTTGGGTAATTTCTGTTGTCATTATGATTTAAAAAGAGTAAACACAGATGATTGATTATAAATGGCTTCAGCCAAACACTAACCATGAGTGAGAGACATGTTTTTGTGTTATCATTTCATATTCTCTGAAAAATGGCCAAGAAATCATAAATTCTGCCAGGGTATGTAAACTTATGAGCACAAGTCTAGAAAAGCTGAAATGCATAACTTTGGAGAAACCGGAGAAAATGCTGCTCTGAATTCCCTTTAGTGCTGATCAGGTAAACAAAAACCTAGGCAATTGGTCATGTGATCAGCACTCAAGATTAGAGTCCAGATTGGCTGATCTGAGGTCCAATACTCAAAGGCCTCCGGCGGAGGCTCTTTACCACGTGATCAGCCGTGTCCAATCACGGCTGATCACGATGTCAATAGGAAAAGTCGTTGATCGGCTTTTCCTCACTCGCGTCTGACAGACGCGAGTAGAGGAGAGCCGGTCGGCGGCTCTCCTGACAGGGGGGGGTTTGTGATTGTTGTTTATCAGCGCAGCCCCCCCCTCGGATGCCCGCTCTAGATCACCAGGGAAGCCGCTAGGATCACCAGGGAAGCGGGCAACATGTGGATGGCCAGGTATGTACCCCATGGCCATCCACATGTTCCTAATGTGCCCAATCTGTGCCAATCAGTGCCCACAAATGGGCAGTGACTGGCACCATTGTAAATCAATGATGCCCAGCAATGCCACCCATCAATGTCATCAGTGCCACCAATCAGTGTCAACAGTGCCACCCATCAGTGTCCATCTGTGCCACCTATCAGTGCCCATCCGTGCCACCTATCAGTGCCACCCATAAGTACCCATCAGTGCCGTCTTTAAATGCCCATCAGTGCCGTCTATGAGTGCCCATCAGTGCCGCCTATGAGTGCCCATCAGTGCCGCATTCCAGTGCCACTTATCAGTGTCCATCAGTGCCCATCATCAGTGCCTGTCAGTGCCACCTCATCGGTGCCCATCTGTGCCGCCTTATCAGTGCCCGTCATTGAAGAAGAAAACGTACTTATTTACAAACATTTTTAACAGAAACAAAGAAAAACTTGTTTTTTTTTCAAAATTTTTGGTCTTTTTTTATTTGTTGCGCAAAAAATAAAAATCGCAGAGGTGATCAAATACCACCAAAAAAAAGTTCTAATTGTGGGAACAAAATGATAAAAAATTTGTTTGGGTACAGTGTTGTATGACCGCGCAATTGTCATTCAAATTGCGACAGCGCTGAAAGCTGAAAATTGGCCTGGGCGGGAAGGTGTATAAGTGCCCCCCGGTATTGAAGTGGTTAAAAGACCCCAAATCCCTCCTTTGCACTTCAAAGTATTCAAATCGCCAAAAACTGTCATTCTGAATACTGTATATTCTTTTTAAAAATAGCCGCCATTAGCAGCCGAGTAAACCGGAAGTGACGTTGTGACGTTGTGACGTCTCTTCCACGTTTACACACGGGAGACTGTAACAGAGCCGTTTCCGGCTTCCTTCCGGTCTCACTCTAGCCATAGTGCCGGATCGGGGATTGGGTCCTCCGGTGGGACCGAAGACCCGGAAAAAGCATCTAAAGGCGCTTTTAGCCACATCGGTTGTTATCCCTGAAGACCCGACCGCCCGCCCTAAAAAATGTTATCGGGGTGATGCCTGCAGCTGCATATCACCCCGTTATAACCCCTGAAAGCCGAGGACGCATATGTGCGTAAGGTCAGCGCTAAGGGGATATATCATTATAATGCAAAAAAAAAGACAGCTTCGTTGTTTTAAAGGAACGTTAAAAAAATCAACAGCCTTCAGTGATAGATTATCTGAAATTTCTGAGACTGACAACGATTATCACATCCCAACATACATCTTCTTACTTCCCTCCATTTGATCCTGTAGTCCTATTTTAGGGGGTGTTATGAGAGAACCAGAACCTTGGCGAAGTGGAAGAGCGGGTTTGATAATAAAGTTGTCAGTGTCCCCCCACCCAGGACAAGGGTCTCTGTGAACCGAAGGGATTCCTTTTAATGGGAAATAAACCAATAATCTAGGCAAATTAATTAATAGCAGAGGAAGTACTGCAAGCAACATATAACAATAACCATAAGTACAATGCCTTGAAAAAGTATTCATACCCCCTTGAAATTTTCCACATTTTGTCATGTTACAACCAAAAAACATAAATGTATTTTATTAGGATTTTACGTGATAGACCAACACAAAGTGGCTCATAATTGTGAAGTGGAAGGAAAATGATACAAATAAATATAAGAAGAATACAAGCATCTAAATATCACATAGGATATGTGGTAGTATACCGTGAGATGTCTAGCCATGGGCATCCACCCATGGTGACCATCCCTTGTCGAATTTTTGTTGGCAGTTCCTGCTCTCATAAGTCAATTTATATAGTGGTAGGACAAATTTAACTGCAGCTATCCAAGACTTAACTGTTGGTGGAGAAGGTTGCTTCTATCTGAGAAGGATTTCTCTTCTAGGATAACATAAAGCATAAAAACAGAAATAATTTGACATGTCTGGTGGCTTCAACATCCTCCATTTTCCCAAGCAGTGCCAAGGCCGGATCCTCTCTATGGGACCAGTCTCTTAAGTCATTCAAAACTGCGAGCACCTTTTCCCAAAATGGACGGGGGGGGGGGGGGGGGGGGGGGCATGTCCATACCATAGGAAGGAATGGACTGACACCTCGTGCACAGGAGGTTTGCCTCAGAGTACATACTGGCCAACCTAACCCGGGTGTACCAAGCCCTATGTAGGAATTTTAATTGGATGAAACGGTCCCTGGCGGAAATCATTGTAGTAATATATTTTTCCACAGAGTCCTCCCAATTCTCCTCAGTCAACCTCGGAACGTCAGCCTTCCAATTGTATATTTTCGTCAGGGAAGTAGCATGGGCCGAAGAAAGGTAAAGATAGAGGGAGGAGAGAGCGTTCTCCAGAGATCAGCAAACAACTCCCCCGAGTCAGGCTCAAGGACTAGAGGGCGGGGAAATTGGGCTTGGGTCTCATATCTAAGCTGATAGTATTGAAAGGTCATTGAGGCCGGTATAACGTAATTTTCCCTCAGCACCGAGAAGGAGGATAGTCTACCATCTGTGAAGATGTGTTTAAGGGCGGTAATCCCTTTGGATGTCCAGAGCTGGGGGTCCGGCAGGCTGTAAAAATGTTGGAGCTGTGGGTTCCCCCACAGGGGAGTATGAGGAGAGGATGTAGAGTCAGTCTTATAGATGGCCCTGGCCTGCTGCCACACTCTAATGGTCTTTTTCATTGGAGTCGTCGTCTCCAGAGGAGCCCTCAGCCCTCTATAAGCCAGATGGCTCAGGGAGACGTAAGACCCTAGAATGGCTGCCTCCAATGATACTGCAGGGTAGAGCTGCACGATTCTGGCCAAAATGAGAATCACGATTTTTTTACTTGGAATAAAAAGATCACGATTCTCGCAACATAATTTTTTTTTTAGGAGAGAGATTGAGAGATTCATTGAGAGCCTCTCCTCTCCTCTCAGGTGTCCCCCTCTTCTTTCAAGTGACCCCCCCTTTTCCCTCTCAAGTATCCCCCTATTCTCCTTTCAGGTGCCCCTACTTATCTCAGGTGTCCCCCTTTTCCCGCTCTCTCTCTCTAGTGATCTCCCTCCCCCTGTCAGGTGCCCCCAATCCCAGGATGTACCCCCTCTATATTAGGTGTCCCCCTTTTCCCGCTCTCTCTCTTTAGTGATCTCCCTCCCCCTGTCAGGTGCCCCCAATCCCAGGATGTACCCCCTCTATATTAGGTGTCCCCCTTTTCCCGCTCTCTCTCTTTAGTGATCTCCCTCTCCCTGTCAGGTGCCCCCAATCCCAGGATGTACCCCCTCTATATTAGGTGTCCCCCTTTTCCCGCTCTCTCTCTTTAGTGATCTCCCTCTCCCTGTCAGGTGCCCCCAATCCCATGATGTACCCCCTCTATATTAGGTGTCCCCCTTTTCCCGCTCTCTCTCTTTAGTGATCTCCCTCCCCCTATCAGGTGCCCCCAATCCCAGGATGTACCCCCTCTATATTAGGTGTCCCCCTTTTCCCGCTCTCTCTCTTTAGTGATCTCCCTCCCCCTGTCAGGTGCCCCCAATCCCAGGATGTACCCCCTCTATATTAGGTGTCCCCCTTGCTCTCTCTCAGGTGTCCCCCCTCCCTGTCTCTTCCTCTGTCAGGTGTCACCTCACCTGCTGCTGGATCTTGCCGTCCTGTCACCACCCAGTGTGTTGTGACCCCGGTGGGACACAGCAGGCAGAGCACCCTGAGCAGAGAGACCCCCATCCGGGGGATCCGGCGGTACCGGTCAGGGCTCCGGTCTCGGGGGGGGGGGGTGTACGGCCTGCTCCTGCTCTCCGCCATGTTTTCCGCTGACATCACACGCAACGTCCCCTACCTACCAACACCGGGGGGCAGGGCTGTCACTCTGACATACTGACCAATCACATCCTTTGCTGACGTCAGACATTTCACGCTGGCTCCAACGGCTTCCCCTCTGCGCCGAAACAGGCGCGCACTTTGAATGGTCAGAATCGTAGAATCGTTCAGATCCGGAGTTGCAATCGTGGCATGTGGAGAATCGCGATAACAATTCTCCGTGATTAATCATGCAGCTCTACTGCAGGGTTCTGTCTGAGCTGGCTAAACCACCATCGGAGGGTCACTAATACTGCCACCCAATAATAGCGCTAAAAATGTGGCATCGTCAGTCCCCCCTGAGAGTGAGGAGCCTTCCCAGCCCAGACAAAGGACACTATGAGACTATCTAGTCTGCCAAAGACCGTTTTTGGGATAGGGCGCGTTCCTGAAAAGATACAAGAATTTGGGTAAATAAACCATTTTCAATAGATTTACCCTGCCCACTGGCGATAATGGCAAGGACTTCCAGGCCTGGCACTTCCTAGCCAACTGGGCAATTAAGGGGAAGAGGTTGTCATTTAGGTAGGCAAGTAGGGAACCACGTACTCGCACCCCCAGATACTTAAAGCGTCCGGCCACTATAATTTTTTTTTTAAAGTCAGCAGCTACAAACACTGTAGCTGCTGACTTTAAATAAGTAGACTTACCTGTCCTGGGTGCCCACGATGTCGGCCGCCCGAGGCCAACCATCCCTCGGCTCTCGGGTCCCGGCACCGCCATCCTAGGTAAGGGAAACAGGCAGTGGAGCCTTGCGGCTTCACTGCCAGTTTCTTACTGCGCACGCGCGAGCAGCTCGGCGTTCCGTGAATGGCCCCGTGGTTTTCTGGGAACACACACAGTTCCCAGAAGACAACGGGGCCGCTCAGCTAGGAGCAGAACACGCCGTGCAATAGGAAGAGGCAGATTAGGAAGACTGCCTAGCAACAAGGGTTCAAGTAAGTATAAAATTTTTTTTTTTTTTTCAAATTTTTTTTTTTTCAAATTTTTTTAGGATTTTTGGTGAATTTTTTTTTTTCCAGGGTGGCCCTCCACTCCACTCATTGGAGTGGCGTATGCGTGTCCACACCAGAACCCGAGGGATGAAGGGGGATAAAAATGTCTTGTCCCAGTTAGTACATATCCCAGAGTATTGACCAAAATGATCAATAATCTCCGGTGCCGAGGTCAAGGAGAGACTCATGTCAGGCAGGTATAGAAGAGTGTCATCTGCATAGAGAGACACCTTTTCTTGGAGTACCCCAACTGGTATCCCCTTCACCTTGGGGCCCCGGGGTAGAAGGATCACCAGGGGCTGTATCACCTGGGCCAAGAGTCCCGGTGAGAGAGGACAGCCCTGTCCAGTTCCTCTACTCAGGATAAATGGGTCAGACTTCTCGGCATCCACTGCTGCTATCACCCCAGAACGACCTTCCTCAGCTAGGTCAATATAGGTATACAATCTACAGATATATTAATATCCGTCCCTCTAACCGGCCTAAACCCGGATTGGTGGAGAATCGCCATAACAATTCTCTGCGATTAATCTTACAGCTCTATCTCCTACATGTAAAAGTCATCATTTTTTTGCTAGAAAATTACTCAGAACCCCCAAACATTTCATTTTATTTATTTTTTTTAGCAGAGACCCTAGGGAATAAAATGGCAGTCGTTTCAACTTTTTATCACGCATGCATTTAAAAAAAAAAACAGTAACATTAGCCCATTTTTTTTTTTTTTTTTTTTTTTTGCATAATGTGAAAGATGATGTTACGCCGAGTAAATAGATACCAAACATGTCATGCTTCAAAATTGCACAGGCATCCTGGAATGGTGACAAACTACGGCACTTAACCCCTGTTTCTGTTATAAAATTTAGTTTTCTCCTTCACTGATGGGCACTGATGATTCGGCACTGATAAGGTGGCACTGATTGGCACTGATGAGGAGGCACTGATATGCAGCACTGATGGGCACTGACCGCCAGCACTGTTTGGCACTGATAGGCGGCACTGATTGGCACTGACAGGTGGCATTGATGGACACTAATAGATGGCACTGATTGGGCAGGTACTGACAGGTGTTAATGCTGGGCATGGATTGGCACTGTGATGGACACTGATTGGCACTATGGTGGGCACTGATTAGCACTGTGATAGACACTGATTAGCACTATGGTGGGCACTGATTAGCACTGTGGTGGACACTGATTGGCACTATGGTGGGCACTGATTAGCACTGTAATGGACACTGATTGGCACTATGGTGGGCAGTGATTAGCACTGTGGTGGACACTGATTGGCACTATGGTGGGCACTGATTATCACTGTGATGGACACTGATTGGCACTATAGTGGGCACTGATTAGCACTGTAATGGACACTGATTGGCACTATAGTGGGCACTGATTAGCACTGTGATGGACACTGATTGGCACTATGGTGGGCACTGATTGGCACTTTATTGGGCACTGGCAGGGGGTTATGATGGGGCACTGACTGGGCACCGATTGGCAGCTTATGGGTACATCTGAGGGGGCTGTGCTGATAATCAATGTGCTGATTATCAGCACAGACCCCCCTCTGACAGGGAGAGCCGCCGATCGGTGCTCTGTCAGAGCGAACCGAGTAATGCTGTTTACCGGCACTTCCTGGTTCATGTGATGATTGGTCACAGCTGATCACATGGTAAGAAGCCTGTTAGACACTTCTTATCACGATCGGAGATGCGGGATGTCAGACTGACACGTCTCGATCGCCGCGCTGTGCTCCCCCCAGGGCCCGTGCGCTGGCTTGTTATCATGCTGGATGTCATATGACGCCCAGTCAGGATAACAGAACCACTTCCTGGACGTCAATCTGTTATAGGCCAGGCGGGAAGTGGTTAAAAATCCCCATAGGCGACGCTTTAAAAATGTTTTGCGTTACAGAAGAGAAGTCTAGGGCTGGAATTATTGCTCTCGCTCTAACGATCGCGGCGATACCTCACATGTGTGGTTTGAACGCCGTTTACATATGTGGGCGTGACTTGCGCATGCGTTCGTTCGAGCGAGCACACGGGGACGGGGGCGCTTTACATTTTTTTTTTTTCTTCTCAATCGTTTTTATTCAAGTTTTCACAACACAGAAATAAGAAGTTGGCGTTGATTTTTAGCAGTGCGTAGTTTCCGTAGTCTGATAAACATCCAGTATAAGTGAGGAGGTCCCGCCTCCTGCGCTTTACAGGCAAGATATCAGAATCTTTACCCAATCATTGGTATCTGTGGGAGGAATAGTGCCCCATCATTGGTGTCAGTGGAAGGAATAGTGCCCCATCATTGGTATCAGTGGGAGGAATAGTGCCCCATCATTGGTATCTGTGGGAGGAATAGTGCCCCATCATTGGTAACTGTGGGAGGAATAGTGCCCCATCATTGGTGTCAGTGGAAGGAATAGTGCCCCATCATTGGTATCAGTGGGAGGAATAGTGCCCCATCATTGGTGTCAGTGGGAGGAATAGTGTCCCATCATTGGTATCAGTGGGAGAAATAGTGCCCCATCATTGGTATCAGTGGGAGGAATAGTGCCCCATCATTGGTGTCAGTAGGAGGAATAGTGCCCCATCATTAGAATCAGTGGGAGGAATAGTGCCCCATCATTGGTGTCAGTAGGAGGAATAGTGCCCCATCATTAGAATCAGTGGGAGGAATAGTGCCCCATCATTGGTGTCAGTAGGAGGAATAGTGCCCCATCATTGGTATCAGTGGGAGGAATAGTGCCCCATCATTGGGTCAGTGGAAGGAATAGTGCCCCATCATTGGTGTCAGTGGAAGGAATAGTGTCCCATCATTGGTATCAGTGGGAGGAATAGTGCCCCATCATTGGTATCAGTGGGAGGAATAGTGCCCCATCATTGGTATCAGTTTGAGGAATAGTGCCCCATCATTGGTGTCAGTAGGAGGAATAGTGCCCCATCATTGGTATCAGTGGGAGGAATAGTGCCCCATCATTGGTATCAGTGGGAGGAATAGTGCCCCATCATTGGTATCAGTTTGAGGAATAGTGCCCCATCATTGGTGTCAGTGGAAGGAATAGTGCCCCATCATTGGTGTCAGTAGAAGGAATAGTGCCCCATCATTGGTGTCAGTAGAAGGAATAGTGCCCCATCATTGGTGTCAGTAGGAGGAATAGTGCCCCATCATTGGTGTCAGTAGGAGGAATAGTGCCCCATCATTAGAATCAGTGGGAGGAATAGTGCCCCATCATTGTTGTCAGTGGGAGGAATAGTGCCCCATCATTGGTATCAGTGGGAGGAATAGTGCCCCATCATTGTTGTCAGTGGGGGGAATAGTGCCCCATCATTGGTATCAGTGGGAGGAATAGTGCCCCATCATTGGTGTCAGTAGGAGGAATAGTGCCCCATCATTGGTATCAGTGGGAGGAATAGTGCCCCATCATTGTTGTCAGTGGAGGAATAGTGCCCCATCATTGGTATCAGTGGGAGGAATAGTGCCCCATCATTGGTGTCAGTAGGAGGAATAGTGCCCCATCATTGGTATCAGTGGAGGAATAGTGCCCATCATTGTTGTCAGTGGGGGGAATAGTGCCCCATCATTGGTATCTGTAGGAGGAATAGTGCCCCATCATTGGTAACTGTGGGAGGAATAGTGCCCCATCATTGGTGTCAGTGGAAGGAATAGTGGCCCCATCATTGGTGTCAGTGGGAGGAATAGTGCCCCATCATTGGTATCAGTGGGAGGAATAGTGCCCCATCATTGGTATCAGTGGGAGGAATAGTGCCCATCATTGGTGTCAGTAGAAGGAATAGTGCCCCATCATTGGTGTCAGTGGGAGGAATAGTGCCCCATCATTGGTGTCAGTAGGAGGAATAGTGCCCCATCATTAGAATCAGTGGAGGAATAGTGCCCCATCATTGGTGTCAGTAGGAGGAATAGTGCCCCATCATTGGTATCAGTGGGAGGAATAGTGCCCCATCATTGGTGTCAGTAGGAGGAATAGTGCCCCATCATTGGTGTCAGTGGGAGGAATAGTGCCCCATCATTGGTGTCAGTAGGAGGAATAGTGCCCCATCATTGGTATCAGTGGGAGGAATAGTGCCCCATCATTGGTGTCAGTAGGAGGAATAGTGCCCCATCATTGGTGTCAGTGGGAGGAATAGTGCCCCATCATTGGTGTCAGTGGGAGGAATAGTGCCCCATCATTGGTGTCAGTGGAGGAATAGTGCCCATCATTGGTGTCAGTGGGAGGAATAGTGCCCCATCATTGGTGTCAGTGGGAGGAATAGTGCCCCATCTTTGATGTCAGTGGGAGGAATTATGCCCAAGTAGTCGGTTACCATGTGATTTCTGTGGGCCAATCAGAGGTCACAACTGTAAGCAAGCTGTTGATGAACAGAAATCCATTGATGGCAGTGTTTGGTGTCATGTGATCGCTGGGACCAGTCATAGAGATCACATGACACCTTGTACTCGGGAATTGTGATCCAGTGTACAGAGCAGTCACAGGAGCGCCCCTAACCCGGAACAGACTGGATGACATTCATGTAACGTGACCCAGCCTGACAGCGGCGCCCTCCTGCAGTCATTGTACTGCTGAGCTCCACAAGTGTTTTTGTTCCACACTGATGTGCAAATATTGTGTGACATAAAAACACCCACTATGTATATATATATAAATGTGTATATAATATGTGATGTTTGGGTGTTCTAAGTCATTTTCTAGCATAAAATGCTGAGTTTTCCATGTATGAGAGAAATGTCAGACCTGGTGGGGGGGGGGGGGGGTCACAGGTGGTTCACCATCGGGTGTTGCAGCTTTTTTTTGTCTTTTAATCCTTGCCTATCTTCCAGTTTAAGCCCCTCCTGCCCAGGCCAATTTTCAGCTTTCAGCGCTCTCACACTTTGAATGACAATTACTCGGTCAGGCCCTGATGTTGGACAAGAAGCCCCGTCTCTCAGTCTCCCCAAAGGTGTTCTATCAGGTTGAGGTCAGGACTCTGTGCGGGCCAGTCAAGTTCCTCCACCCCAAACTCGCTCATCCATGTCTTTATGGACCTTGTTTTCTGCACTGGTCCAAACCATTTGGTGGAGGGGGGGATTATGGTGGGGGGAGGGGGGATTATGGTGTGGAGGGGGGGTTATGGTGTGGAGGGGGGATTATGGTGTGGAGGGGGGATTATGTTGTGGAGGGGGATTATGTTGTGGAGGGGGGATTATGTTGTGGAGGGGGGGATTATGGTGTGGAGGGGGGGATTATGGTGTGGAGGGGGGATTATGGTGTGGAGGGGGGGATTATGGTGTGGAGGGGGGGATTATGGTGTGGAGGGGGGGGATTATGGTGTGGAGGGGGGGATTATGGTGTGGAGGGGGATTATGGTGTGGAGGCGGGATTATGGTGTGGAGGGGGGATTATGGTGTGGAGTGGGGGATTATGGTGTGGAGGGGGGGATTATGGTGTGGAGGGGGGTTATGGTGTGGAGGGGGGGATTATGGTGTGGAGTGGGGGATTATGGTGTGGAGGGGGGATTATGGTGTGGAGGGGGGGGGATTATGGTGTGGAGGGGGGATTATGGTGTGGAGTGGGGTATTATGGTGTGGAGGGGGGATTATGGTGTGGAGGGGGGGGATTATGGTGTGGAGGGGGGTTATGGTGTGGAGGGGATTATGGTGGGGGGAGGGGGGATTATGGTGTGGAGGGGGATTATGGTGTGGAGGGGGGTTATGGTGTGGAGGGGGGGTTATGGTGTGGAGGGGGGATTATGGTGTGGAGTGGGGGATTATGGTGTGGAGGGGGGATTATGGTGTGGAGGGGATTATGGTGGGGGGAGGGGGATTATGGTGTGGAGGGGGGATTATGGTGTGGAGGGGGGATTATGGTGTGGAGGGGGATTATGGTGTGGAGGGGGGATTATGGTGTGGAGTGGGGATTATGGTGTGGAGGGGGGATTATGGTGTGGAGGGGATTATGGTGGGGGGAGGGGGATTATGGTGTGGGAGGGGGGGATTTGGTGTGGAGGGGATTATGGTGGGGGGAGGGGGGATTATGGTGTGGAGGGGGGATTATGGTGTGGAGGGGATTATGGTGGGGGGAGGGGGATTATGATGTGGAGGGGGGATTATGGTGTGGAGGGGGGATTATGGTGTGAGGGGATTAGGTGTGGAGGGAGGATTATGTGTGGAGGGGGATATGATGTGGAAGGGGGGTTATGGTGTGGAGGGGGGATTATGGTGTGGAGGGGGGATTATGGTGTGGAGGGGGATTATGGTGTGAGGAGATTATGGTGGGGGAGGGGGATTATGATGTGGAGGGGGGATTATGGTGTGGAGGGGGATTATGGTGTGGAGGGGGGGGATTATGGTGTGGAGGGGGATTATGGTGTGGAGGGGGATTATGGTGTGGAGGGGGGGATTATGGTGTGGAGGGGATTATGGTGGGGGAGGGGGATTATGGTGTGGAGGGGATTATGGTGGGGGAGGGGGGATTATGATGTGGAAGGGGGGGGTTATGGTGTGGAGGGGGGATTATGGTGTGGAGGGGGGGATTATGGTGTGGAGGGGATTATGGTGGGGGGAGGGAGGATTATGGTGTGGAGGGGGGGTTATGGTGTGGTGGGGGATTATGGTGTGGAGGGGGGGATTATGGTGTGGAGGGGGGATTATGGTGTGGAGGGGGGATTATGGTGTGGAGGGGGGGATTATGTGTGGAGGGGGGGATTATGGTGTGGAGGGGGGGATTTGGTGTGGAGGGGGGATTATGGTGTGGAGGGGATTATGGTGTGGAGGGGGGGATTATGGTGTGGAGGGGGGATTATGGTGTGGAGGGGATTAGGTGGGGGGAGGGGGGATTATGGTGTGGAGGGGGGGGATTATGGTGTGGGGGGGATTTATGGTGTGGAGGGGATTATGGTGTGGAGGGGGGTTATGGTGGAGGGGGGATTATGGTGTGGAGGGGATTATGGTGGGGGAGGGGGGATTATGGTGTGGAGGGGGGTTATGGTGTGGAGGGGGGATTATGGTGTGGAGGGGATTATGGTGGGGGGTGGGGGGATTATGATGTGGAAGGGGGGGGGGTTATGGTGTGGAGGGGGGATTATGGTGTGGAGGGGGGTTATGATGTGGAAGGGGGGGATTATGGTGTGGAGGGGGGGATTATGATGTGGAAGGGGGGGTTATGGTGTGGAGGGGGGGATTATGGTGTGGAGGGGGGGATTTGTGTGGAGGGGGATTATGGTGTGGAGGGGGGGGATTATGGTGGGGGGAGGGGGGATTATGATGTGGAAGGGGGGGTTATGGTGTGGAGGGGGGGATTATGGTGTGGAGGGGGGGGGGGATTATGGTGTGGAGGGGGGATTTATGGTGTGGAGGGGGATTATGGTGTGGAGGGGGGATTATGGTGTGGAGGGGGGGGATTATGGTGTGGAGGGGGGATTATGGTGTGGAGGGGGGGGATTATGGTGTGGAGGGGGTTATGGTGGTGGAGGGGGGATTATGGTGTGGAGGGGGGATTATGGTGTGAGGGGGGGATTATGGTGTGGAGGGGGGGATTTGGTGTGGAGGGGGATTATGGTGTGGAGGGGGGGTTTATGGTGTGGAGGGGGGATTATGGGTGAGGGGGGGGATATGGTGGGGGGGGGATTATGGTGTGGAGGGGGGGATTATGTGTGGAGGGGGGATTATGGTGTGGAAGGGGGATTATGGTGTGGAGGGGGGTTATGGTGTGGAGGGGGGGATTATGGTGTGGAGGGGGGGGATTATGGTGTGAGGGGGGATTATGGTGTGGAGGGGGGATTATGGTGTGGAGGGGGGGGATTATGGGTGGAGGGGGATATGGTGTGGGGGGATTATGGTGTGGAGGGGGGATTATGGTGTGGAGGGGGGTTATGGTGGGGAGGGGGGATTATGGTGTGGAGGGGGGGGATTATGGTGTGGAGGGGGGATTATGGTGTGGGGGGGGGGGTTATGGTGTGGAGGGGGGGGGTTATGGGTGTGGAGGGGGATTTGTGTGGAGGGGGGATTATGGTGTGGAGGGGGGGGATTATGGTGTGGAGGGGGGGGGTTATGGTGTGGAGGGGGGGATTATGGTGTGGAGGGGGGGGATTATGGTGTGGAGGGGGGTTATGGTGTGGAGGGGGGGATTATGGTGGAGGGGGGGTTATGGTGTGGAGGGGGGGGTTATGGTGTGGGGGGGGGGGGTTATGGTGTGGAGGGGGGATTATGGTGTGGGGGGGGGATTATGGTGTGGAGGGGGGGTTATGGTGGTGGAGGGGGGGGTTATGGTGTGAGGGGGGGATTATGGTGTGGAGGGGGGGTTTATGGTGTGGAGGGGGGGTTATGGTGTGGAGGGGGGGATTATGGTGTGGAGGGGGGGGGTTATGGTGTGGTGGGGGGGTTTATGGTGTGGAGGGGGGATTATGGTGTGGAGGGGGGGTTATGGTGTGGAGGGGGTTGGTGGGGTGGGGGGTTATGGTGTGGAGGGGTTATGGTGTGGAGGGGGGATTATGGTGTGGTGGGGGGGGTATTATGGTGTGGAGGGGGGGGATTATGGTGTGGAGGGGGGTATTATGGTGTGGAGGGGGGATTATGGTGTGGAGGGGGGATTATGGTGTGGAGGGGGGGTTATGGGTGTGGTGGGGGGGGGATGTGGGTGTGGTGGGGGGGTTTGGGTGTGGTGGGGGGTTATGGTGTGGTGGGGGTTTATGGGTGGGAGGGGGGGTTGGGGGTGGTGGGGGGGTTTGGGGTGGGGTGGGGGGGTGTTATGGTGGGTGGGGGGTATTATGGTGTGGAGGGGGGGATTATGGTGTGGAGGGGGATTATGGTGTGGAGGGGGGGGTTAT